>NC_057877.1:14376775-14687797 GCF_019740435.1 Gambusia affinis | reverse complement strand
TGTCAAATGTTATTTGATTTGTACCGTTTTCTCAATAATGATACATAATCCTGGCATATTTACATTTAAAATATTTTTTGATTCAACAAAGATGTATCAAACATTTCAATAAAAACTGGTACTTTGAAAATATGTATGTCCTCAATAATTAGAGGGAAGATCTTTACAGTAATCAAACCTTATAATTGCTGACCAGCTTTTTGCTTGTTTGTACTGGTATTTTGTTTATGAAGCTTACCTGGTTAAGCTCCAAGTCTTTAAAGACTCTGACTGTGCTGCTCTGAAGCAGTAATATTACTTTCAATCAGAGATAACACGTTGGTAAAATTAAATTACTTTAAGCCAAAAACCTTTTATGGGTATGAATCATTTTAGGTGTAACTATGAACATGTCACAGTTATAGTCTTGTTGTCTGGACTAGTTCAATGAGTGTATTCTAGTTCAAGCAATTGGAATATTGTTGTGGAACATTCTGATGATATGGTTGCGTTTAACACACATTTCCCTCATTCCTCTTTCTGTTTTCCATTGTCTTTATGTCCCCATCACTCTCAGTTAGCTTTAGTGTCTGTATTATTAAAATGTATCTTGGCAAACTATTTGGATGCCAGTTGCAGAGCAATTGAAGTATGAAAATCAACCACATATTGCATCCAGGCAGTCGTTTTGCAGTTGCAATATCGCAAGCCTTTATATGGCAGTGGCTATTGTGATACAGTTTTGCATAGATTCATATTATGGTAAAGCAAAAATAAATCTATAATTTTATCAATATTTATGCTGATACTTAATTACAAATATGAGAATAAAAATGTAAGCGTTTATCATAGTTGTTTTGGATGCAAGTTTTTCAATGCATAAATATTGCTCTAAGAATAAAGTTACAGAAAACACCGCACTATACCTGCTAAACACTACACAGTAATAACAATGTTCAATCATATTTTCAAACTTTAATTAGTTTTTTTATATGTGAACCAACAGTGGAAGAATAACAACTACTATTTCGATGATTTACGTTTCGATTTAGGTAATGTGTTTATAATTTACAGTAGGGCAGTGAAATGAAAATGTTTCATGAAGGAACAGAGAATTTCAATGACAGCCGTGAAGGTGCACTGTAAAATTTAATCAGTCAATACATGTGGCCTATCAGGCATTTCTTATAGTAGTCACCCTTATTTAAGAGTTTTTCCCAGAAGAGCTTGAAACTTATGTAAACTTGAACGTTATTACTTTATGTTTGTACTAAACATATTTGTCCTATTGCAAATGGGTTTAGTTCATCGGTATATTGTTAGTTGAGTAATTGTTTTTTTTTTTACTGTGTTGGTATCCATAACAATTACCACTTTAGGTAATTGTGTGTTTAGTTTTTGGGGTTTAAATAAATAAATGGCATTAGTTATTCATTTTTTATTAAAATTAGTTTTATCAGTCTTTATTGAAACACATGTTGTCTAAGAAATTATGCTGCTAATTTGGAACCACATGATGAAGTTGATCAAAATTGCTTAAAGCAGTAAAAATATTGTGCTTTTTTTTCTTTTTGTGTGTCAATATTGCCTAGTTCTAGTTTAGAGAGATAACAATTTATGATACAATATGTGTAATATAATATAATGTGATATTGCCCATCCCTGTTGACAAGGTCACATATTCAACCTTGCAGACATCTTCTAAATTTATAATTCCACTTTTAGACAGATATTTGTTTATTTGTAAGCAAGTAAACAAATGCTTCCTCAAGGGCACATGGGAAGCCTTTTTTAACTAGATATTTTAATAAAGTTAAAATTTAGAGTAACAAGGAGATTCTATGTAAGGTTATATTCTTGTGCAAAAATATACTTAAGAAAACCATTTTCAGAAAATGTAGGAAGTTATGTAGTTGAAATAACCATTTACGTTTACATGTCCACATAAAAAGTTACACTACCGGACCATGCTACAGTCTTTATATAAAATCAATACTACACATGTTATGTTTATAAAATGAAAGCACCCTGGTCCAAAACAAATTCCTGCATGTGTCTGGATGCACTGATAAAGTCTTACTTTAAAGTCGAGATTTACTGAGTTGAAGGATTTGCAGGAAAACTGGCTCTATCAAGGTAGCTGCAAGATGATTTATGGCTTGAGGCTCGTCTTTGTGAAAGAATTACAGAACTGTTTTGGGAAAGAGGCTTGAGTCATCAGCTGAAGCCAAAAGGGCCTGCAGGAAAGCTGGACACAAAAAAGTTATTAACATTGAAATGAAAGAAAGCAAAAATGAGATCTATAGATAAGTTATCAGTTTGGATTAGATAAGAACATTATTGATAAACTTTAATATGTTTAATGTGCTGTTGGTCTTTTGATTGACTGAAGAAACAAGGACATTTGACGAGATTTCATTGAAACAGGTAAATGATCAAGGTAGACAGTTGGATTCACCTGGACATTGAGATTTTTGATTTTCTCATCCAGCAAAAAAAAGAAAAGGGTCCTGATTACGAAGTTTTTTTTTTTTTTTAACAAATAGTAATGTATTATGTCAAAGGGGTATTTCTTATTGTGTCTTATTGCAAACTTATGATGAAAATGAAAGACATTGGCCTTAAAAATATCTACAAAGTTGGAATCTGTTAATTGTTTTTCATGTGTCAAAAAACTAATGGAGATGATTGGAAGTTCATAAAATGATCCCTTCCAATGTAGGGATAAACCTTTGAAGTAAGTTTAGTTGTATTTGTGACCCATTTTGAACCAGCATCAGCGATTATGTACCGGTACATGATCTACGGTACAAAATATTTAGAAGCAGCATGTCATATGATCTTATTTTGTGAAAAAAGCTTAACTTTTAGCCAATTACTAAATATCGTGCTGGTGTTAAAGTTGACCCAGTTCTTTGCTTTTTTTTTCTCCCTTTGTTTAGTACCCAGCCTCCCACGGCTTACTCCCACCCCTCTACAGCCAGCTATAGTGTCCAGCAGGCTCCAGCAGTGGCCCATGCAGTGACTGCCTCCTACTCCCCAGCTCCGGTCCAGGCAGCCAGGCCAGTGGCCTCTTCCCCTTACCCCGCCTACCAGAGCCACCAGGCACCTCCAGAATACACCTACAGGCAGCCCGATCCTCCACAGCCCACCACCACCCCACAGACGTACCAGGTATACTCAGACATGGTCAGTTTCCCTTTGCTTCTATTATCACTTTTGCTCCTTTCTTTTGAATTACATGTTACAATTTTCTTTTATTTACTAGCTCTAGTTCTTTTGTCGCACATAATGTAATTTAAAGCTTTCTAGCATAATTTGCTGTAACTTTCTTCCTGAATGTTTTGTGTTTCATTAAAAATTGAGAAAAATTGTATGCGTTTTATGATGTTCCTTAAATTATTTTAACAGCAGCAGGAAAACTACAGCTACGTGCGTCCTGCTGCAGTTACGACTTATGACAACAAACAGTATTACCAGACGAGTGTAGCGTCAGCTCAGAGGACGCCCACAGATAACTATTACCAGACTGGTAAGAAACATTTGTTTTTCTCATATTAGGTTTTATATATTTTAATGTTGATCAGATGTTTTTAATTTTGTCAGATTATTTCATAAGAATGAAATAATCAGATTTTTATTATTATAAAAATTAATTATTCATTTATTTCTCTCAATAACTCACAGATCAGCAACTCTTTGAAACTGGGCTTCCTGCATGACCCAACCCTTCTTTCACACTGGCTCTTTCTTCATCTTGTTGCTTTGTTTCAGTCTCTGTAGGAGTGAAGAGCGCCTACAGCCCAGCTCCCTCCACTGCATACAGCCAGCCCCCTCTGCCCCAGAGACAGGTGACTGCCCTCAAACCTCTGGTCCCCGCCAGTGCTGTGTCAACCAGCTACAACATCTACCCAGTGTCCACTAGCGTCCAACAGCCTCCAACACCCATTTCATCATACACACCAGGCTCCTCATACAGCTCCACCGTTTCCGCTTCCTCCTACTCAGGTGAGAGAAAACAGATGAAACTTTCTTTTTGTCAATTTTTGCACTGAAGATTCAGATCTTTTTTTATTTACCAAAAAGCGGTATTTATTTAATAATGCATTGTAATGAGCGAACTATTACAATGTTACAATCTGTTCAATAATTTTATAATGCACTCAAAAAAAGATCAAAAGAGCTACACCTATTGTTGAAATACAGCCAGTTCAGAAGGAAGAGTGAATTCATCTGTTATTTAATACAGCTGCAGTGAAAACTGATGCTGAATCTGCACTGACTGCCCAATAGTCCTTCTTAAGAATAAGAAGAATATCCTTATAGTTGATATTCTTCAAAGCCCACTCAAATACAAACTCATCAGAAGTTAAAAGAGGAAGCTAATTTTCCTACTACATGTTTGTTGTAGATATCTTAAAGCTGTCTGCGGCTGAAATTACAGGACATCTTGTTTTGTTTTCCTTTTTGTAACAGCTAATTGTTTATGATGACCCACATTCTGCTTGCTTTCATTTCATCATAAGTCCTCAGTGTCTTCTTTATCATCTCCCCTTAGGCATCAGCTACCCCAGTTACGATTCTATTGGCTACACATCTGCATCCACCCCCTCCTATTACCAGCCAGCTCAGCAAACTCTGTCCCAACCCCAGCCTCCACCGCAGCAGCCGCAACAACCCCAGCCCTCCATTCAGCCACCACCAAAACAGTTGACAAGTTCCTCATGGAGTACCTCAGGGAGCAACATGGTGACGACTCCGACCGTCAACTCCTACAAAAAGCCGGCCTTCCTCCAGAACAAGCTGCAACGGCCCAAAGGGCCCCCTAAGCAGTCTCAGCTTCATTACTGTGACATTTGCAAGATCAGCTGTGCAGGCCCTCAGGTAAGCAGAGATGAAATATGTAAAAATCAGTTTTGTAGTGAAATGTTTGAGATTTTAACTGTTTTATAGCGCTTCAGATTGCTGCTTATCAAAGCTAGAACACAAATATGACAGCTTTTTATCTGATTAGAATGATGCTTTTTTTCCCTCTCTTTTTCCCCCACTTTTAGACGTACCGGGAACACAACGAGGGTCAGAAACATAAAAAAAAGGAAGCAGCCCTGAAGGCAGGGGGGCAGACTGGGACCACTAATGGACCCAGAGGAGTCCAGACCCAGTTACTTTGTGAACTGTGCGATGTATCGTGTACTGGGGTTGACGCTTATGCCGCTCATATCCGGGGAGCCAAACACCAGAAGGTTTGTTAAGTCTATCTGTAACCTTCTAACAAGTTATATCTCTGAGGGTCCTGGAAGCTGCCATGTGTCCTCTTGTGGTTTGTGTCATTTTAGGTCTTTCAAATTGACATTTTCAAACATTCCTCTGTTTCTTTGTCATTCATGCAAAGGTGGTAAAACTTCACACCAAGCTTGGCAAACCTATTCCCTCCACTGAACCAGTGTTGGTGAATTCTGCCCCAGTTACAACAAACTCCACAAGTGGGAAACCTGCAGCATCAACCTCCGTGTCTGCCTCGGTTTCGACCGTTTCAACCCCGGTTGTAACACCCAAACAGTTGGCTGTGACCACCACGGCCAAAACAGCCCCACCAATCAAGAAACCAGCTCCCACCAAAATAACTCTCACTTGTAAGTTTGATTTAAATCAATGATAATATAAAACTGTTTGTCTCAACATTACACACTGTTGCATAGTTCTGCTTTTCTCTACATCATTTTCGCAGGTTTTTAAAATTGTTTGCTGTAGTGTTGCAGAAACACAAGATTTTGTGAATAATGAGCCCACCCACATTGTTATTATTAATATAACATGTAGTAATACAGTGTCTTTTATTGAGCTCTGTAAAATATTGGCTTTTCTTCACAGCCAACAAGCCGGCCAGCTCTCCTGCAGCAGCACCTGTGATGACTGTGGTGACTAAGGAGGAGCCAGTTCAGCTGTCAGTCCATAAGATGGAGCCACAGACTGAAGATGAGCGATCTGACCAGGCTGGAAGCCAGGGAGACATTCAGCCTGTGGGACATGACTATGTGGAGGAGGTAAGAGGAAAATATTAATGATCACATTACACTATCCTATGTTTGACTCCTGGTGGTTTTGACAACCATTGCTGATGCATCATTGTGAAGTAATAATTAAGTAAAATGTTTGATCTAATTGAGCTTACATACTAAATTAAGCTGCTCTCAACATTATTGGAATCCCTTGTAAATATGTCTTCAGAAAATTTTAATTGGTTTGAACAATTGGTACTAACAGCAAAACTGTTGAGATTTTTTTTTTACTTTCTATGCCATCAGTATGTGTTTGGTGCCAGTACATTCTTGTTTGTCCCAGTTCTAGTCATTTAAAACTTTTTAGTTATGTTCTGTCTGTGTATCTAGACAATATCAGATGAGCTGTAATTTCCCAGTTAATAAGATTAGTGCATGTCTTCCTTATATGTACATGCTCCTCCATTTTGAGGAGTAGCTAAAAGAAAGGGGCCTGTATGTTATGTCATATTTGTACCCCAGAATAATAGAAAAGTATAAAGTATAAAATGGTTAAGTAACATCTGCTGTAAATAAATTGATTGGGATATTAATATTCACAGGATCTAAGCTTCATCAAAAACAATCGTTTCCCAACATAAGATTGATTTGCTTTATTTCTTGGTATCATTAAGTTATTGCAATAGAATCTAAAATTATTTTAAAAATGTTTGCAGAATCAGTTATTTATGTATTTTTAGCCCCTTGTGGGTATCGACATCATCACAAGTGGAAAAGACAACCATAAACATATGTAGCTTCAACATTCTTTCAGAATGATGTAAGGGACTGATGATAAATACTCAACTATGATAAATACGTCAGGCTGTTGTTGTTCTACTAAGTGTTTGTTTTGTTTTCAGACTAAAATTTGGTGTAGTTCATTATGTGCTGCTGTTATTTTTCTTTTAAATCATTAACACCTCTTAAGACCAAATAGTTTTTGAAATATGCTTTAAACTAAATAATTACAATATGATTTTTTTATGTTGTTCACTGGAGTCTTGTGCTTTCAGGTACGCAACGAGGACGGGAAGGTGATTCGATTTCACTGTAAACTATGTGAGTGCAGCTTCAATGACCCCAATGCTAAAGACATGCATCTAAAGGGACGAAGGCACAGGCTGCAATACAAAGTAAGATCTTGTAATGTGGTTAAGCTGTTTCCTGCTTGAATGACCCTTTCAGATACATCTGTACTACAATGCTATAACTGAAAGTATACTTTTTTTTTATATATGAAAAACGGTGTACAGATAGTTTAACTGAGTTGAAAGAAAGAAATTTAAGAAATACTTTTAACTTATGTTACACAAATTTCCTCAAAGAGTTGTAGATGATTGGTGGCTGCCCACAAAATGCCTGGATGTTTGCATGATCTGGTTTAGTCTTGTGTTTTCTGTGATCAAGTCATAATTTAAATCTCATGAGCTGCTTGTGTTTCTACTTCCTCTTAAGTTGCCCACCTTACTTTCAGAAAGAATCATAATGCCTTATGATTCTTTCTGAATGATAAATGTAACATAAACATTATCAACCTAGTATAACAATTATGCTCTGTAAATTTAAATATGAGATTTGGCAATAGAAAAACCTGTGTCTGTCTTCATTTGCTCTACCAACTTCTGTTTTTCTGCAGAAAAAAGTGAACCCAGAGCTGCCTGTGGAGATCAAGCCGAGCAATCGGGCCAGAAAGCTTCAAGAGAGCAAACTGAAGAAGCAGAAACAGAAGGCTGTGCTGAAGAGACAGAGAGAGGATGAGCAGCGCTGGCACATGGAGATGAGGTCAGGCTTGACTCTTTGTCACAGGCCTAAACTTCTTCCCATTTTGACGTCAGGTTTGAAAGATGTTATTGTTGCTACAGAAGTGACTAAAAAAGCCAGAATGAGTAACTTGCATCCACGCTGGTAACGGCAGTAAAAGGGAAGTGGGTGAAGTTGACCACTTGACACTAAGACTCACATGAATAGACTGCGTGTGATGCCTCTCACGCACATGGTTTTCCTTGTTTATCAAAAGATTTTTTTACTGGTTTTCTAGAGGGTAGTTCAGAACAAAATATTTTACAACAGAATATTTTTTTAAAGTTGACTTTATTTACATGGGTAAATTGTCCCTCTTTCATACAGACGGTATGAAGAGGACATGTACTGGAGAAGGATGGAGGAGGAGCAAATGTACTGGGGGGAGCAGAGGCGCAGAATGCCTCCTCCACCTCCTCCTCCTCTAATGAGTCGCCCTGGCATGCCAGTGCCCCCTCTACTGGTGAGCATCTTGTTCTTCATTTGGTGTGTATGGTGTAAAGAAATGCAAAGAAAAATTGAACACTTATCTCATTTAATGAGATTAGACTTTAGTAATCAATTTTATCACTCTTCATAGCATTGTCATCATTGAAGCAAAAGATTAAAGATTTTAATGATCTACTTTGACATGCTGACCCTGAGGATAATGCTGCCTTATCGGTTTTAGACCTGTCCACCATCAGTGCCTCCACCATATCTTGAACTGTGTGCAGACACTGCTCTTAAATTGTACATCTCTTGTTCTGTGAGCTTTCTATGTCAGCCTTGAACACTATTATTCTGCAGCAATTCAATATGGCGTCCCTCAGGGTTCTATGCTGGGCCCTGCTTATGTTCCATCTTTTTTATTTTTTTATTTTGTCTTTGATAAGCAGGATATTACTTTTCATTCTCTTGTGGATGAAATTCAAATCTGCCTCGTTCTGTAAATAAAAAAAGTTGCTTCTCCACATTGTCCTAAAAAAACTAAAAAAATATCATAAATAGAAATAAATTCTAAGCCAAAATGAAAACAAAACTGAAAATATTACTATGAATAAAACATGGAGTTAATGCTGTTCTTTGGTCTGCTAAACTCAAACTTTTACCCATTGTTGGAAATGTATGTAAAATAGCTCTGTTGCGTAATAAAACATGCAAAATGCATCAACTTGCCCGTTGACTTGAAAGAGAAAGCATGAGCATAATATATCTCAATGTAGCTTTCTGGCATGTAGCACCGTTATGCTCCAGTCAGCCCACTGAGATTCACCGTTTAATTTACGGCTTCTAAATTAAAATAAGAGAACAGTTAGTTTGCTTGGTGCTGCTCTTAAAAAATGTATTTATGCACATTTTAATAATACTTATGTGCCATGTTTATTTCACTCTAATGCTATTTGATTTCACTGTATGTACAGCACTGTGGGACAGCAAGGAGTTGATTGTTAATGGGCGATTTAAAGAATATTCGCATTGACCATGAGTGTGTCTCTGCTTTAAGAATTGTGTCCGGCGCCCTGACTCTGCTGATGATCGTCACATCATGGCCAAGCATTCGACTATTTACCCGGTGGAAGAGGAGCTTCAAGCTGTTCAGAGGATCGTCTCTCATTCCGAAAGAGCTCTGAAACTGGTGTCAGACTCTCTGCTCGACAAGGAGGAACCAGCAATCCCCTCTACTGTTACTGGGGGAGAGGTTACGAGGCAAGTTATCGCAGTGTTTTGAGTAAAATGACAATGTCTAAAGTGACTGTAGGTTTTCTAACATAGACGTTCTTATACTTAGATATCACAACCCTGGAATGTGCTGCATCGGATGTCAAAATGTTAAAATTAAACCTAGAAAATATGAAAAATAATTGAATGAATCACACAACTTTGATTTTAGATTTTAACCTTTTTGACAAATAGAGTGATATTGTTTGTGACAGTATCATTATCATTTCAGAGAAAAATATGGAAAACCCATAAAAGCTTTTTATTTTTCAAAATCAAGTCCTATTTGTCCTATAAGTCCTATTTGCTTTTAGAGACAACATGTTTTACATCAAGATGTTACAAAATGTTAGTCCACTTTCAGTAGAGCAGAAGTAACAGTACTGTGTGTGGCTGGCTATTGCTTATTGTGTATCGTTAGTAGCAGTGAACTGAGAGTGGAGAGGTCACAGTATCTAGATACACTTTCTGTAACATGTTGGGCTGCACAGTTTCAGCAATACCTGTGGTTAAAGAAGGTAACCCAAGTCATGATTGTTATAACTGAAGAGTTCACATTCCCATTCATAAAATAAAGTCAGTACGTCATATTTAAAAGTCCAATGAGCTGACGATATTTAATTTGCTTCTTTAATTTTAGTCCCCTGTTTTGAGTCTGTGGACATTTGGAAATATATTTCAAGTTGAGCCTTGAACCTTTATGTGCTGTTTTTCTTGTCAGTGCCGAGAACCTGGCCCGGCTGTTAAAAGGTGTGATGAGAGTGGGGATCCTAGCCAAAGGCTTGCTGCTTCGTGGGGACAGGAATGTGGAGCTCATACTGCTAACAGCTAAGAAACCCACTGTGTCATTACTGAAGAGCATTGCCAAGCAGCTGCCAAAGGAACTATCGGTAAACGCTCAATTGATCATTTGAAAGATGGGTTTTATATTCCAAATATGTATTTTCTGTGTTTTTTGGGTGAGGTACTTCCTCTTTTATATGATCTTGAGAGATTCAAAAAGGTACAATAAGGATATTATTCAAAGGCAGTTTCAAAATTGTGTCATTAGTTCATTGCTTAAAGAGGAAGCAACATCATTTCTTGTCATTTACAGACCTGGCTGAAAGAGAGGTAGTTGTGAAACAGGTCACATGAGAACCACAGGCTTCCTCTCCTGATGTTTGTACCACGGGAGAGGAAAAGCATCTCTAAAATTTGACTTTTCGTAAGGTATATATTACCTTACGAAAAGTATTAAAGTTAATTTTTCAAGTTGACTCAGACATAAATAAGAACAGTTTATCCTCACAAAAGGTACACGCCTATGAAATATTACTTAAAAGTTCAATCAGTCAAAACTTTACCTCAATACAGTGGACAGTAGTATTTACAGTGCTTCGTTTTTCTTTATTTCATGTTTTTTTATATTATATTTATAACTGTAACGGCATAATTTAGAGCAGAGCACATTCATTTTATAATGGCCTAGTCAAAGTTCAGACCAGAATCCAATTAAGAAGTTGTGTCAAAGCTTGAATATTGGTCACAGAGGACCTCCTTCCAATCTGGTGTTTTGCAAAGAAAACCAGTTATGAATTTTAATCTGTTGATGTGCAAAGCTGCTAGAGACGCGAGAGAAGATTGGCTTTTGTTGGTGAATTGTAATAACAAAACATAAAAACAATCAAGGAAAGTCTTGGTTGGCTCCTGGCTTTAATTCTGTTTCCACATTTTAATTGGTATCCGCTAGAATAGTCTTGTACCGCAAAACCTTAAAGTGACACTCGGCCTGTTTTCAGTTCATTGCTTTTAGTCTAGACTCTCTTCATGTGACATCATCTGGGTTCTCGAGCTTTGGGAGAAATACTTCCACATCTGTTTTGTTATATTTAACCCAAGTGTGTTTTTTTTTTTGTGTGCGGCTACGAGACAACTTTATAGAACATTATCATGTGATGCTTACTATTTTCCCTCCTGCTGTGGCAGTATGAATGTTTTATTGAAGGAGCTTTCCACTGATCTTTAGATTTACTGCCTGGTTATGACACCTGAATCCTACAGAGTGAGATGAGACTTATGGTATTATCCTCCCAGTTTATTTTCTAAATTTTACATCTTTAAATAAATTTTTCATGACCTATCAGAGAAATCACTCACAGTGACCCTTATGTTTCTTAATGAGGAGACTCAATCCCAATGGCCTTTAACAGAGGCTACAAACACAGCGGTATTGCCTCATAACCTAACCAAACAAGGCTATTTTTACCCCTACACCCTTCCTCCTCTGTAGTGAGTAATCCAAGTGTCCTTTTAACCGGCAGACATTTTCTGAAGATCAGTATGAGGTGCAGGCTCATCCCGACGAGGCGAACATCGTGATATGTTCAAGCCAGGAGCCCAAAATGCAGGTGACCATTTCTCTCACCTCGCCGCTGATGAGGGAGGACACTGCTACTGAGAAGGACAAGCAGGCAGAAGGAAAAGCGGCCGAGAAAGGTTAGAGAAGCCAAAGCTTTCAGTACCAAGCAACCAAATGTGTAGTACACATCTATAATACACCTAATATACCCATATTTTCCCTCTTACTTCACCGTCTAGGGACTTAAATGTAATCCACAGAATTAAGTAATGTTGGGATTTTTACAAAGCCCAAATTTAAGATTTCTTTTAACCTTTAACAATTTAATCACCTTTTTATTTGTCCCACTTTTTTATCTGCCCATTTTCTTGCAGCTACACTAGTCAACCATTTATTTTCTAATGGGAATCAAAAGCCGGGCTCTCCGACCTTTCTGTGCCAACAGGGTGTGTCTTTATTTTATGAATGCATGCTCATGCAGAATTTCCAGAACCTTATCTTAGACGACAGTCATTGTTCTGATAATGCCCAGGGATGAACATCTTTCCAGTAGACTTTTTGTTTATAAACACCACCATTCATATGTAGAAGATTTACATTGAAGTAAATGGTAAGTCTGTCATTCCTGCATCATCTTGAGGCATTATCTATGTTAAGCTACTGGAGTGTTCTTTACGTGCACCACAATGATCTGATTTCAATAATTGAAAGCGACTCTGTTGTTCTGACAGTTTCCCTTTAGGCTTACGTCTTTTTGAAGAGGCAGATGGGAGGACACCAAAACAAACACTGAAAAGACTTGTTGCGTTCATGTTGGTTCAGTCTGCTTTCCTACCACAACTGCTTGTTAGCGAAGTGTATATATTTCAAAATACTGCTCTACAACCTAAAGCATGCCATACGATTGACGCTTAACAATCTGAAACAGAAAGGACAGCAAATGTTTCTCTACAACAATTTGTGGTTGTATTTAACCACAACAATTTACCATTTACTTCAATTGAATACAACAACTTGTTGTATTCAACAACAAATTGAAATTGAATAAATGTCCTAACTATTTATTTAAAAAATAAATGTTTAGGACATTTATTTGTAACTTCTGTTTTGAGACATGGACATATAATGAGAGCAAGCGAACACTGTCGCTCTGTCTAAAATCAGCTGCTTCATATACAGCGGAGCCCCGATATTCATGGAGTTCAGAAACTACAAATAGCTAAAATCTATGAATACTTAAGAGCCCCTCTATAACTTGCTTTTTTCATATTTCAAACACTAAATATACCTTATTATATTTAGTGTCAATTTGCCAATACTGAAGTTCAAATAGATGGTGGTCCACTGTGTTCATAAGAAGGATTGTAGGATAATTACAGAGTTATGAAAAAAGTCACAAATTAATTTTACCTCAGTCAGACTTTCTTAAAAATCATGTACATTAAATGTGCTAATTACACAAAATATAGTTTTGTGTTGTGTTCTTTATATATTGAGAGTCTGAAAAAACTGATTAGCTATTTAATCAGCTGCCCACTGACTGACCCAGTGCAGCTGACTGGGTGCACTGGCCTGCAGTCTGCTGCTTGACATACCTGCCACTAGCCTCTTAGAAATCCAGCTATAATTGGAAAAAAGTGTCAGCATAGCGCCAGTTGTAAGTGGCTCTCTTTTAGTTTCCACTCCATGACATTCAAAATGGAAAACTCTGCCTTGTAAACAAACAAAAATAATATGTTAGAAACCAATAAAGAGCTGAAAAAATAAGGAATGTGTGGGCAGAGAGACACTCTGCTCTTGCAGTCTTAAAGTTCTGCTCTTTGGGAAGTTCTGAGGAAGTTCTGCTCTCTGTGGAATTTGATCCCAGCTCTTATTAAAGGAACTTAAATAAACAATAACATTATGCTTGTTCCCATTAACAGTGAAGAGAAAAGGACCAGAATCATTGTGATGCAATCACTGCTTTTCCTGCTTTAGTAACTGTAATTATTTCAGTATATTGATTTGTATTATTATTAATTTTTTTATATATATTTTATTTTTTGAAGTAATTTTTGAAAACATGGTGCAGATGTTTTCAGTCGGTCTTGTATTTTATTTGGGTTTGTTGATCAGGGTTTTCATTCTGTATCAGCAAATCCCTAGCAGGCCAAAGTCATGTGAAGACGACACTGATGCACATACCACTGAGAAGAAACGTTGGTAAATCAAGTTGACCCATTTTTAGGGCTTTTTTTTTCTTAAAAGAATAATAAAATCTTCATGTTCACTGACATCAGAGCGTCTGAACCGCTCCTGAATTAAACCTTTGAAAATTATAATGAATGTTGGATGTTTGATTCTTAGTGGTATGATAGTGTAGGCTTCAAAACAGATGTTTGTTTTTTGTTTTCCCATGTAAGACAACTAATGTCTATAGTTCTCTTCAATGTGGGAATGTGGAAACCCCATGGCTGACTAGTGCAGACATCACAAACCACTTTTACTTTTGCAAATAAAAGCTACACATCTAGATGAGCAGCTGCATTGACAGTCTACACTGTTGAACCATGTTTTTGTCTAATAGGTTTTGGATTATTTCTGTAGTATTTGCTTATGTTATCATTACACCTATTATAAATTTCATCAGTCTTATTTTTATCTGGTTGCTTTTGATGTGTTGGAATACATTTGCAGAAGGGTGCAAGATGGTCTCTACAGGTTTGAGATTTGTTCTCTAGAGAGAGTCACATTTGTTGTTTCAAAGCAGATTTTTGTTCTATGGTTTGCAGGCTTGTTGGGAAGAGAAACAAAAACAAGAAGTCTACAACACACGGAATGGAAAAATTACATAAATGAGAATAAACTCTGTTTCAACAGCTTGGAGACACTTTACATAAATGGTCGTGTTTCTATTTGAGGAGCAAATAGATGCCAGTTTAAATTTTGGAGAATAATGACTCAATTTTTATTTTTCTGGGTAAAAACCACAAAAATAGAATATCTTGATCTAAGATTACCAGAGAAAGCAGAAGGAAATGCACTGATCAGCCACAAAGCGAACTCCTGTCATTGTTTATGTTCCTTCCAGCCTTTAAAACAAAACTCTGGGGATTCCCTGGAGTCCTGCACCAGGAAAGCAGCTGATCCTTTGATTCGTTTTTGGGTGGGGAAAATACAGAGCAGGACCAGTAACAGTTTGGTCTTTATAGTTTTATTGATGCAGTTGCACGCTATGCTGTGATAGAGAGAAAGGTGGCTGAGTGCTACGTGAATGTCAAGACCAAAGCTTTTTTAGTAGAACTTTGTCTTTACTTTTAAATAATTCTGGTTGCTCTTAGTAACTGTATTTGTCTCAAAAGTTGTGGCTGATCAGTGCTCATGTTGGAAAATAGAAACGGTCTTTTATGGCTCATTTTCATTTCCTTTTTATTTGTCAGAGACAGTTTTATTTACCATCATTGAATGTCACAAATAATATCATTACCACTGTTTGCTTTGGTTTTCAAGCTGGTGGACATCAGCAGAAACTTTTGAGGGAAATGTATTTTGTTTCATAAGTTGCGTCTATTTTTGACAGACCAACCAGAACTGTACTTGTGTAAAAGGTGGAGATTGGACTCAAACATGACCTCTTTTCTCTAAACGTGGGATTTCTTGTTTTTGTTTTCATTCCTGAATACTCATTTGTATTTTTTTCTTACTACTTGTCTCATTTAGAAACTGTCTTCCAGACTGGTTTTGTTTCTCCTTTTATTGGTGCCTGTTTTGTATCCTCTTGAATGCTGACTAAAACAGATTACCTGACTGCTGAATCTAATGTTTCTTTCATTATTATTATTATTATTATTATTATACTTGCACGAACTAAGAGAAATTCCTATTCTCGACCAAACGTAGCAACAACTTGAGCTACATACTGCTGTCATGTGAAGTTTGCAAGATGTCGAGTAAAACTGCTTTTTATTTTCAACAGATATGTCAGAGAAGGATCCTCCTGACGTTTTAAACGTGAAGAAATGTTTGGATAACCTGGCTTCCCTCCGACATGCCAAATGGTTTCAGGTAAAGTCTAGAGGGGAAATCCTTTTGTTCATGTTACAAATGTTCTCTTTTATTCTTAGATGTACTGTAAGAAATGTTTCCATGATACAGATAAATGTTACAGTGCAGTAGTTATATGGAAGATGAAGGATATATCTAAACAGTAGAATATATGTCATAATATTAGATTGTTTAAATATAGGATAAAATTGTTTTCTATGTAAGATCGAATGCAGAATGTTTTATTCTCAAGGCTATGTAACCAAATGGCTGATTCTTATGTTGAAAACATCGTTTTGTATTCTTGTGTACGACTACATGTGTGTACATTTGAATATGCATTCTTGATTTTTAAAAAATTATTATTATTCAGTATGTTAAAAGTAAATAAAATTTCTGTAACATTCTGTGTGCTTACATTGTAATGTTGACGCAACAGAAGTCCATATTCTCAGAAATAAATGCTCCCTTTTGACGAGGCTTTTTCTTCTTTTTCTCTTCTTCTTCTCTAAAGGCTCGTGCAAATGGATTGCAGTCCTGTGTGATTGTCATTCGGGTGCTGAGAGATTTATGTCAGCGTGTTCCTACCTGGGGGAAGCTGCCCAGCTGGGTAAGTGCTGTTCAGTTCTCTGGGAGTTATAAATTAAAAATGAATATCATCACTGCAGGAATAATAGCTGTGGAGGTTTCAACCAAACATGAAAAGGTTCAGATTTGGTGGTTTTAGAAAGACTGTGCAAGCATAAGTTAGAGTTTGTTCACCTTTCCCCTGTCAGGCAATGGAGCTGCTGGTGGAGAAGGTGATCAGCAGCGCTTCAGGCCCGCTCAGCCCCGGGGAGGCCTTGCGGCGGGTCCTGGAGTGCATCTCCACAGGCATCCTGCTTCCAGGTCACAAATTAGCACAACCATAACAAATAACTTTATCATGGGAACTGTTTTTGCTCCACAGTGATGCAGCAAACACAACTGAACTTGACTGCACAGTGGTTCTGTTCGTTACCGTTCTCTCTTGTCGTACAGACGGCCCTGGCCTGATGGATCCCTGTGAGAAGGAGCCAACAGATGTGTTGGAGAGCATGAAGCTTCAAGCCCGGGAGGATATAACTGCCAGCACACAGGTACTTACCTGCAGCTTTTACAGCGCCCTGCCAAAGCATTTATGTCACATCAATTTTTCATGCTTTTTGTCATTTTAAAAACGCCAAATTTCAGTGCAGTTCAATGGGATTTTATGCGACAGAATGACACAAATTAAGTAATTAATAATTGTGGAATGGAAGTGAACAATGTGTAGATTTTTTTACAAACAAAATTTGAAAAGTGTGATGTGTATTTTGTATTCAGCCTTTCTTTGAGTTAATTCTTTGCAACACAAAGGCTATTTCTCTAACAGCTTTTCACATCTACAGGTTGATTTATGTATTTTTTTGTCTCTACCTTTTTGAAAAAAAAGTTTTTAACACAGATTTCTTTAGTGGATTTAGGCCTGGATTGAGATTAATTCTAAGCCAACAATATAGATAACATTATTTAGTTATTGATCTACTGAAAGTCCTGTGCCCTGGTCTTAAGTCATTTGCAAACTTAACAGTTTTTTTTTTTCCATTTCACTGAAGAAAAGCCACCTCATGACAGTGTTACTACCACGTGTTACCATGAGCGTGCTGTGTTCGGTTAGATGTGAGATGTTCAGTATTAGTTTTCCATTACACAGGTTTTTACATGCAAGGAAAAAAGTTGAATTCGGTCTCATGTGACTAGAACTCCTTGTTCCACCGGTATCCTGTTTCCTACGTGGCTCATAGCGAACTGCAAACCAGACAGGAAAGGCTTCTGCCACTCTTCTACAATAAATATTTGTAGAGTACGTCACTAATAGTTGTTCTGTTGACAGATTCTCCAGCCTGAACTGTGGATCTCTGCTGCTCCTCTAGAGTTTCCATGGAGCTCTTGGCTGCTTCTTTGATTATTACCCTCCTGCCTTGCCTGTCAGTTTAAGTGGGCGGCAGGGCTGGGTTTAAAAACTAGCCACTTAGGAAAATGTATTTTGTTAATCCAAATTACTGTATGTGAATAAATAAATAGTCCTACAAATCAGCAGGTATGAACTGCTGATTTGTAGGATTCACACCCCAACGGGTGTGAATGCTTTTCAAAGCCACTGTTATTGAACTGAATGCTACAAAGTGTTAGATGCAGCCCATAAATCTCCACATTCTGACCTTTTGTGTTTTTGTTTTTTTTTTGGTCCCAGCATGCTTTGCGGCTTCTTGCTTTCCGTCAGATCCACAAGGTTTTGGGCATGGAGTCACTTCCAGCGTCTAAGGCCAACGCACGGAACCGCAAACGCCGACGGGATGTCAACGACACAGGGGAAGGAGAGGGAGAGGGCAAAAAAGACAAAAAGGAAGAAGCTTGACCTCTGCCCCTACAGCAGAGGTGTTTACTAGTTTAGAGACTGGTAGAATGTCACTTTTTTTTTTTTATCTCAAAAAAAACTTTAACCCACAGATGTACACGTATAAATATAACCTATGACTCTACATGTTACATGTCTACCGTTAAATCAAGAGGAATTATGTGTTTGGAGAAGGTTTTGGGCTGATGGTTGAAGACCAGATCTAATGCAGTTTATTTTGAAGCTGCAGTTATTTTAGTTTATTTAAAAATAATAATAATTATTATTATGTTAAAGATGTATCATTCCAATTCGGTTTTGTGTCACACTATTAAACCGGACCCTCTGTTTTTTTATCTTAAGCAATCACCACTTTTATTTTCTGTCTCCTTAAAGTCTCAAGTACACTAAGACACCTTCACCTCAAGTTTTATTTGTAGCGCTTACCTCCGCTGTTCTTCAGGCCAGCTCACTCTCACTCCTGATCTCACCGAGTTAACTTTGCTGCTTAAAAATACTTCATTATGAAATATAGGAAGCTTTGCAACGTTGGAGGAGTAAGAGCCACATAAAATACTGTGATGTTTTCCGGTGCCTACAGAAATAAAATAGTAAAAAAAGGGTGTATAAATATTCAGGTTACTTTTGCACCAGTTAAAGCTCCTCTGGTTTTATAAACATCTTTAGGAGACTTTAGGGTTGAGCTCAACCCCCTTTATGAAAGCTACAAAACAAATAAAGCTAATCTAAGTTATGAAACCTACATAGACAGGAACTAACCTCTGAGGTTTTGTCTTTAGGGGCTCACTTGAAAATATGCTTGTCTCTGCAAATGGAGATCTTTCCTTGCACAGTTTTATTCAGAGGAAACAAAGCACTTAAGAGATGACAATGTGTGCAGCCATAGTTCTATCTTTTTAGATGTTATGCCTAGAAATCCTGTTTTTCTTCCAAAGAAGGTTTAGGGGAGGGGAGGCTCTTTAGTCAGACAAATAAGACTGAAAATCTGCTGTACGGATCAAAAGGTTACAGTCCCTTGACTTTCTTCCTTGTGCCTGCGTCATGTGTATTACAAAAGACTGAGTAAGGGGAACATTTATAAGTTTTGCGTGGTTATTGTTGTCTCGGTAAATAGTAGAGGAAGGGATGGTTGCACAACATAAAAACCGATATGAGAGAGTACTTGACATGTTTTAGTTTGGTGTTTATTTACAAAGAGCCTCATATGAGTCCTGCTTATTTTATTTACAAAGGACGTCGCAGTCTGTTTTTGTATTGTTTCAACGGGAAGAGTGAACGTCGCTGTCCTATTATTTGAATGTATTTGTAGTGATGCGTAAAATTCAGAGGTAATAAAACACCCTTCAGACGTTCTGTCTCCTGTTTTTATTTCTGGACAGGGAAGATTAAATAAAGGAGGAAAACAGTTGTATTAAAGGCAGGCGTAGAAGTTGCAGAGTGCGTCACTTCTTGCGCCGCCTTTTCTGAATTAGCGGCACGTTTTTTCCCAGTGTTGAGGAAGTGGTCCGCACTAGAAGACGTCCAGGATGTCGGGCTGCAACACATACGGATCCAGCTGCGATGTCAGCGCCGTGGGAGCTAACTGGATCTGGATTTAGGAGGAAATCGGGCTCTTTCTGCTGACGATTTAAAGTCTCGGCGTGTTTTTGTTTGTTTTCTCTGATCTCCGGCTGTCCTGAAAGCGGTTGTCAGTGTTTTCAGAGAGCTGCAGGTAGTGAAATATTTATACCGAGCGGACGGTGCAAGCCGTCAGCGCTTCCGTGCTCAGTTTGTCCGACACCTCCAGCTGCATCATTACGGGATTACCTTTTGAGTTTGTCACTCCAGTTTTCCGCAGGATTTCTGAACAAAGTCATCAAAATTCTGATGCAAGGTGGGTTCAGTTCTTTAATCATCCCATTTTGTCCCATTTAAGGCTTGGAAAAGTTGATGTGTTTGTGGCCAGGGACGTTACAAACCGTCAACCAACTCAAATTGATGTGTAAACAGTGTCTCCTGAAAGATATCTTGTTTTTTTGTGTTTTTTGTTTGTTTGTTTTTTTAATTTCTTTTTAATGCATAAAATGCATGAATTTACCACACTCTCATCTAAATTGGATTGTAAGTCCATACTTTGAGTAGGCCACTCCAAACCCTTCTCTACTCTGAGCCATTTAAAAGGTGGGATTGTATGTTGAGTTTACGTTTGGTGGGACATGGTCTGTCAGGATTTTCTGCTGTGAGGGAGAATAATGTCAGCTTGCTCCTCGAGAAACACAACAGATCCTTTTGTAAAAGCTGTGTTCAGTTTACACCAGATGCAGAAGGTCGCACACCTTGCAGAAAGCTCCATTGCTGCCATTTTAATGCACAGTCTACACACCAGTTATTTTCCAAAAAAACATGGAGATCATGAAGATGTTTTTCAACAATTATGAAAAGGTTCTTTTCACCTTGAAGCTCTCCAATGAAATCTCCATTCTTCCCAGTGTCTCTTTTTTTATTATTAAAACATAAACAATGACCTTAACTCAGGAAAGCGACATGTTCTTGATTCTTCTGGAGTATTTTGTGACCTCCTGGATGAGTCATGGGGGTAATTTTTTGCTGGATCCAAAGCTAAATAGCTTCTCATAAACTTCAATAAGTTTAGAAACAAATAATGCTCTATGCACTCTGCTTTTAAAACGATATTGTTTAACAGAAGGGAATTGTTCAAGGAGTGGTCAGTGGAATAAATGAATAGTCTTTGCAAGAAGCCATAAAATGGTCTGGTGAAAAGGTCTCAATATATTTTAAATTATTTTGTGTGTGACAACCAAACCAGGCTGATCTACTGATAAACACTTTCACATAGTTACCAGAAGGTTTCTGTTTACGAGTAAAAGTTTAAATATCAGACCAACCTTCAACTTTTTATTGACTGCCAAAGTCACAAAGTGTTATGTTGGTGACGATGTAACAATTCATGCTCTGGTTTTGAGGGACAGTCAACAGATACACACAAACAAACATATATATATATGTTTAGTGCATATATAATAGTAATGACTCTATAATCACTTTCCAAATAGTTTTTTTTTCACAGTTTTCTTGCATAAAATAGAACAGATTTGCAGTTTTGTCAACTTGTTTCCTAAAAATACAAGCTTTAAAATTCACTCTCGATGTTTTTCCCAACTCAACAAACTCATTTTTCAATGTATGAACTGTGTGTGATTTAGTTTTAGTGGAATCCTAATACAAGCATGGCTCCAATTCAGTTTATTCAGCTAAATTCACAGTATATCAAACTGTTTTTATGAGAATTGTGAGGTTCTGTTTATCACAGAAGATGGTCGGATAGATTGAAAGGATGTGAGCGTTACTCAACATGTTTTACATTGACAGTCTTTTACAAAAAGGTTCTATTCATTTACTTCCACTAAACTGTAAAATAAGCTTGGGTACACTTTTAGTTTTGATACTTAAGTGACATAAATGTAAGAATATGGTTGCATGTAGTTGGAGACTAATTTTCCTCAAGATGGAACCTGTGAAGTGCACCAGTCCCTCCGGCTGTAAAAAAAAAATCCCACAACATGATAAAACTTTATTAAGATTAGGTTTTCATAGCAAGCTTCCTCCTTTTCCCCCCAAATGTAATCATTGTTCATTACGTCCAAACATTTGCATTTTACAATAATTAGACCACAGGACATGTCTTCAAAAACTAAAGTGTTTGTCTCTGTATGCATGTTGTCCAAATTGTAATCTATCTTTTTATTATTGGTTCTTCTTCTTTCCTGAGTCTGTATAGGTATCACTCATTCCACTCATATAATAGGACTTTGTCCTCCAGGTCAAAGGTCATTCAGATAATAAGACAGTCTTACTAGCTTCAACCAGAATCTCCTGGAGGTGTTTTTGCTTTAGTTCTGGGGTTGATGTTTGCTTTTCATACCAAAATGTTCCTTTCCCAGCTGGGCATTTCCATAGCATTTATGCATAAATATAATAATAATAGTCGGCCATCTACATGACGATGCCCAGGGTCCTGTGGTCAATGAATTTTTAGACTGGTGTGATATTTTTTTTTCTCATTTTAAGTGCACAGAAAACTAAGAACATGTGTATTGATTTTAGACAGAAGCAAATAACACAAAGAAAATGACAATGATTAAAGGCCAGACAGAAAATTACAAACATCTTGGACTGTTTTTGATTAGTTAAAATTTACTTGTCAGAGAACTTGCAAATAAAGGGCCAGCAGTGACTGTTTTGCCTAAGAAAACTTTCAAAGTTTCAGATTTGATAAGTCCATGATGATATAATTTTTTATCTGTGCTGACCTTTTCCCTTCTCTATTGGTTTCTCAACATTAGGTCAAAAAATGCACTTAGAGTAACAAGCAACAAGATCTTAAGAGTTGAACAAGATGATGATGATGATGATGTGCACTGCTGGCTCTCTTCCTGTCCTGTATGGAGTTATATTTGATGCTGTTTGGCACATTGTATTGCCCCTCTGTTTTACTTCAATTGCATGTTTCTTAGTTTTATGTTTTTTTTATAGCCTTTGACACATGAATAAATTGAACTGAACTGTTTGAACCGATGAGTGTGCCACTTCCAGGCATCTGGTCTTGGATGCCAGACATGTGGGGAATCACAATTGTGGTATATCAGCTGATATATATATATATATATAAAAAAAAAAAAAAAAAAACCTCCATGATGTCAAACAAGGAAGCAGTGTGTTTGAGAGGTGGCTTTACTGACATCCACAGTTATCAAAGTAACTTCATCGTTTCATATTAACCTACCAGAAGCTCAGAAAGAATTGGCATCATCATTTGAGCGAAGATACGGCTGATGTTACTATTATTATCTCTCCTCTCCCCCGGCAGATGAACTGGGCTCCTGGTACTCAGTGTGTAGCCAAGTGTGACAACAGGAAAGCTAAACCTGGAGAGCTGCTCTACCACAAAGGAGACATTCTCACTATAGTTGATACAAGCACGGTACTACCTCACCAAAAATCTTTAAAAGTTCACAGAATCTGTAAAACCAATGAGATGCTAGTTTGAAACGACTAACACATTTTTTTATTTGATGAGAAAACTTTGCTTGTTGTTCAGAGGAAAGGTTTCTATGCTGCCAGACACAACACCACTGCAGAGGAGGGGCTCATAAACTCCAGCAATGTGCGTGAGAGAGAGGCGCTACGAGTCGACCCCGGCCTCAGCCTCATGCCGTAAGTCTCATCATCCTCCTCGATTCTCACGAAATCATTTTACTGATCATCCAGTCAAGTCTCAAGTCAGACCCTTGAGCTCTGCGACTGTAGGTGGTTCTGTCATCGTGTCTTTGAAGCTTATCTGGTGACCACATTGTGTGGGCTGATTCTTGAGATGCAAGCAAACACCAACTACAAGATTAAGTTCTCAAACTTCCTGTTTTTTTGGTACATAAATGTTTAAAATAATAGTTCGATTTATTTTTTTAAACAATGTTCTTTATAAGTAAGTGATCAGTATCGTACCACAGACCAACTTACTTTTTTTTTAGCCTAGTTCTTATTGTTAAATTGATCTTTGTTTCAGTAACAACATGATGGTACCACCTCTGTACAAGCAAGGCCCAATTTAAAACAGGGCACAATATTACCAATATTGGTAATATTGCCTTAATGCGTTCTCTTTCTTTTTCTTGTTGGAGTTACTTGAGCAGAGTCTCAAACACAACTCTGACAGTTTGTCCTCAGTGGGCACAGAGTTTCATTTACACTTGCAAACAACAACTTCAAATAAAGCTGCTACTTCAATTATAAAAGTGCATAAAACCGCAACGTGTCTTTCAAAGAATCGTCTCTTTTTCACAGCCTCAGAATATCACCCTCAGTCTAACACTGGAAAAGATACACAAACCTGATGGATTGGGAACTGGATTAAATATGTCAAGTGTGGTGAAACAAAATCAGTTCTTCCTATAACAAGTAATTTTCTCAAGGTCATTCAGTCTCATTGCAGGTGGTGCTGCTGTGTGTCGAAGTGTGTTTGTATTGCGTTTGTATTGTGTGAAAGCTGCAGCGAAGCGTTTTGTTTTGGTGGCTGTGTTTTTGAATTAGGTGGTTAGTAGTTTAGCTAAGTTTCCTTTTTAAGAATGTGACCTTTTGGAGTTTAGTCATTTATGAATGACCATGCTTGTTTCTCTGGTTGTGGCTTGACCTTTATTAAGAAGAAGCTTAGCCTCTGGCTTCAACCAGTGGATGCTAAAGATGGATTTTTCCTGCGATCCGTGGATTATTTTCTACAAGGTACAGACAGAAAAGGAGTGGAGATGATTGTGGCTGAAGAATGTAAATTTAAGGAGACCACCAAAAATCTGGCAGGTGTGCTCTTTTTGTTTGTAAACTAAGATCCAGGGCTGATTCAAACATTGCCTCTCTGCTTGTGCCACATTACATCACCGAAGAAGAAACGTTGCCATCTAAAATGCTTTCAGAAACAACAAAGTCCCTTTTAGATCAGCAATAATTAATTCATGCGTTGCAGGCCAGTCTTGTACATCTACGAATTACGACAGAAAACTGTCATGAAAAAATAAGCAACTACCCGACTTACCGTATGTGCTCTCAGTGATTTTAAAGTACTGAAAATCAAGTTAACGCCAACCATGTCTGTAGCAGCCGAGGTGTGGAGGCAGATAGATATGTTGGTGTACAGAATCGGTCTTTCTCCACTTTTATCTGCAAGTCCTCGAGAGACGGAGGCATTTTTAACTCGTTTTTACTCTGCAGGAGACCTCCTACTTGCATGTAAATTCACATGTTTTTATTTCTGAGGTGAGAGAATAAGGTGAATATTACTTCAACTTCCTTATTACTGTGTTTATGCCAGGCGTTTTGAGGTGTTGCTTTTTAAGATTTGACATGTGTCATATGCACAATGAACAGACTATGCAAAGGAAGTGAAAGATCTATTTTTGTTGTTCTGCTGTATTAGGGCTGTTTCTGATTCCCTCTCGTCTCGCTTTGTGCTGTGCATCTTGTTTTTAGTGGGTTTGTGAGTGTAGGTTTTTTTTTTCCACATGTATCAACGCAAATAATTTCCAACTGAAACGATTAATCGAATTAACCGTGATCAATCGATTATTGAAATAACTAATTTAGTAATAAATTAATTGCTAACTGAAGGATGCAAACTCTAAAAATTGCCATTTGTTCAAAGAACAACACAGTCAGAAAAACAATTAAGCCAAAAATGAACAAAAAATTTACATTTTGCATATAAGATGAAAGAAATAATCAACAGATTGGCTGAAAGTATTTTTATTTTTTATTGCTATTGGATTTTTGACAAAGTGTTGTTTTCTTAATCAAAAAAATTATTGAATTGTTTGCTCATTGGCATTATTAGTGTATTTCAAATAACGTTTAAAAAAAGTACTGCAAAATGTGCCAATTTCTTTTTAATCCAATTAATCAGCAAATTGATCGCTAAAATAATCGATCACAGTCATTAGTTTCAGCCCTCTCATGTCTGTCCTCAGCTGGTTTCACGGGAAGATCTCCGGACCGGCTGCGGTGGGAAAGCTGCAGCCGCCTCAGGATGGCCTCTTCCTGGTGCGAGAGAGCATACGCCACCCAGGCGACTACGTCCTGTGTGTCAGCTTCTCGAAAGAGGTCTTCCATTACCGAGTGATTTACCAAGACAACAAGCTGACCATCGACAACCAGCAGTACTTCTACAACCTCATCGATATGATCGAAGTAAGTGAAACACTCCGGACGGCTCAGTCACCTTCAGAGAGAAAGAAATATTTTATCCCAGTTTAAACATAAGATGTTTCACTAAATCTCTGTTTTCTGCATTAAAGTGTCTACACTAAAGCCAGACATTGATATAAATTATCGTCCATTTAACTGATCTAACATAGCAATATGTGGAGCATGAATTCATGACAGTTGAACTAAATGCACTAACTTACCAAATATTGGGTCACAGCATAAATCCTCATCCCGTTTTACCCTTTTATGGTTTATCATGTCTGTGGCCGTATGGCGAGTCACACTGCAGCGTCCTTATCGGTGGGCCGAGTCACTCTGTAACTCACTCCTGCTGAGGAAACAGAGGGAGGGAGTGATACAGCTACTGGACTAACCCAGTGTGTCACAAACTATTGCCAGGCGATTTTTATTTTAGTTAAATTCAGGTGAATTTTGCTTTGTGGTAACACATGTGTATTCAACCAAACCAGCTCCACGGAAACAGACTACAGATATTCACCATCGGTGACTAATTTGGTTTTCTTTGATGCAGTTTTACTCAAAGAACAAAGGCTCCCTCGTCACGACTCTGGTGACGCCCAGGAAGAAACAAGGAGCCAAGTCAGCTGAGCAGGAGCTGTCTAAAAGTGAGCTCAGAGTCAAGCTGTGCCTTCATATTTTTGTGCAAAAACACAACATCGTGCACTTAGAAACAAGATGTCGCAAATGCTTACGCTTTTTGATATATTTGCAGTTGTTATAATGTTTGTTTTGGTTTTTATAGCTGGGTGGCTTTTGGACATTACGAAGCTCATTCTGGGAGAAAACATTGGAGAAGGAGAATTTGGTGGTGAGTTTTGTTTCTTCACACCGTGACAAAACCTGCAGGGTGCGGGGAGGAGTCAGGAAATGACAACAGGAAATATGTAATCTTTTTATGGTATCTCTGGTCGAGAAGTATTACTGAAACTGCCTGACATGAAACAAGCCCCACACATTATAGTAAAGCCCTTGGTAAATATGTTATTTATAGATTTGTGTCTTAAAAGTTTTCTATCACACCTCCCAAAAAGAATCTAAACTTTATCTTACCTTAAAATACATACAGCCAAAATCAGATATTTACGTACACGGTGTAAAACATTTTAATTTGATCTTTTTAATGTCAGTTAGGACTACAAAAAATTACTTTTAATCTCCAAATGTTGACATCATTTTCAACTCTACTCACATATCTCATATGTAATTGGTAGAATTGACTTTAATCCTGACTTCAGACTCCAAAATGTTGTGCATCTTTCTTCAAGCTTCTCAGGAAACTTTGCTCCATTATCAAAACATTCCCACAACATGATGGTACCACCTCCGTACAAGCAAGCTTCTTCTTTTTTTTCTCCCAATGTACGGACGGTCATTATGTCCAAACACTTGTCATTTCAGTTAACTCAGACCACAGGGCATGTCTTTGTCTCTGTGTGCATTTTGTGGAAATAGTAATCAGCCTTTTTGAGATATGAGTTCTTCTCTCCTGGAATCTGGAACTGTATCCAGAGACGAACTAGCGCTTCCACGAACTGTGGTAGATTTTCTCTAATCCACTAAGGGCTGAAACTTTATTATAGACACATATTTGCTTAAATATCCACAAGCAGTTTGCTCCTAAACCTCAGAGAATTGTCTCGTTGAATATAATCGAGAACATTTAGAGACCAGAGGAAGTCAGATTAAAACAAAATGTCTTAGTAGATATTAACTCTGTTATTTCCAACCCTCAGCTGTTTATCGGGGGGAGTACATGGGCCAGATGGTGGCTGTGAAGATCATAAAATGTGACGTCACAGCTCAGGCATTCATGCAGGAAACGGCTGTAATGACGTAAGTCCTCAAGCGTTTACCGTTTGAATTATCTTGGGATGCCATCAGGCGTTATCTATCACTTGTTTACTGCATAAAGCACACAAAGTTCTGGAGAATTTTACATATACTCATCATGGTCAAAAGCTTTGTGGTATTTCCTGGCTTTTAATGATTTAGCTGAATATATTTTTAACACCAAAACTTTGGGTGCAACTTTCAATTTGTGGTAGATTTCCTCTAATCCACTCGGGGTTGAAAATATATTATAGACAAATATTTGCGTAAATTTCCATGAGGAATTTGATCCTAAATCACATGCTTTTAATAACCATCAACAAACCTTTGCCAAACAAATAAATCTATTTAAAATCAGCCTGTTTTATCTATTCACGTCCAGTTTTGAAGCACATTTCGGCTCATTTGTGTCCAAGTTGTTCATTTGAATTGAAGAATTTATACCTAACTCTCCTCTGTTATCCTATTCACAATGTGCACCGGTATAAATGGCAGCAACACCTCAGCATGACGGTGCCACCGCCAGTGCTGCATGGCTGTTACAGTGTTCCTATATCAAACCAAAAGGAGTTTGGTGGTGAGATTTGAAGGTGTTGACTTTGGATCTGTGTTTTGGCCTCATTTGGTGGTGATGTTAAGCTTCCTTCACTGCACACAGGGACACTGGTGCCCCAGAATATTTCAGTTTATGATTAGCTTGAGCTTTGGTTGATTTTGGTTTGTTCCTTAACATCCTCACCAATTTCCTTTCTGCTGAGGAAAATTATTTGACTCAGATGGACACAACCTTGAAACACACTGCTGTTCCATCTGGATGTGTCTGAAAAACTGTTTACCAAAAATTACTGGGGTTTATTTTTTTAACCTGTGTGGATGAGAGAAAATCTAAAATTGAGTGAAGGTTTCGCAGCCACTTGTTTTTTGTTTGTTTTTTTTTTAAATCATAGAAGTCATTTCCTGCATTATCTTTAGAAAAGTTTGTATTAACATGAGATTAATACAGATGATAGATGTATATAAACGTTGTGCATCCATGCAGTTTGGTTCAGGGTTGAAGTTGGTTTCACTTCTCCCTGTGTGGTTTCCTTGTTTCAGGAAGCTGCAGCATAAGAACCTGGTGCGGCTGCTGGGAGTCATCCTTCACAAGGGGCTCCAGATCGTCACTGAGCTCATGACCAAGGTACGCTTAACGAACACAGTTAAACACCAAAAATGATTCCTTCCCCCTGTGGATTAAGATTATTCCTTTGTTTTGAGCGACTGGTGCCTTTGTGTGAGATTTAAACCTAATTGTGCCAGAGGTATGAATGAGTATTAATTATAATAAATCATTAAATAAATTGTTATTCTGGTAAATATTAAATTAAATCTTATCATCATTGCATCACCACATATAAAAGCGACATGTTCTGCTGGTTTATTTTTATTATGTAAGTAAACTACTTGTAAAAAAAGAAAGAAACTATTATTTATCATTAAACTTCTTCTTCTTTAATATAATTTTTTTTCTTTTACTATTTTTGTGCATTTTGTATTTGATAAAGTAGTTTTCCCTTCTATGTTGAAGACATTTATCACCGATCATTAAAAAAAAAATGGCATGTTTTTTTCCTGCCAGTTGAGGGCGCTAAAATGCAGGTCCAATTCAAACCCGTCCGTTAGTCTTATTTTCTCTTTAATTATCGACATGTTATGCTTAAAGGTTTGTGTTTACCTTTAAACTTTAGGTTTATGATGTGTTTGCATGTCGCAGGGAAACCTTGTGAATTTTCTCAGGACCAGAGGACGATCAGTCGTTGGCTCCCCTCAGCTGCTGCGCTTTTCCCTGTGAGTCTCATCAAACTGATCTTTTTATGTCACTTCTGTTTAGAGGGGACTTTCTAAGCAGATACCGATTTCCTCCACGTTGTGTTTTTTTCTCTGCACGTTCTGTGGTCAGTGATGTGTGTGAAGGGATGGAGTACCTGGAGTCGAAGAAACTTGTTCACAGAGATCTGGCAGCGCGAAACGTCCTGATCTCTGACGACGGCGTGGCGAAGGTCAGCGACTTCGGCCTGGCTAAGGTGGACTCCAAAGAGACGGACAAAGCCAAGCTGCCTATCAAATGGACGGCTCCTGAAGCTCTGAAGAAAGAGGTAGGCTATATTAATTCTGTTATCAAAAAGAACAATCTCCTCGTTTTACTGTTCAGCTCGCTTTATCTTGCTGACTGAAGGCCTGTCAGTGCATAAAGAGAAGACAGTAATTTGAAACATTCTCTGATAAATATATTGTCATTAATCAAGAACTGCAGACCTTTCTCTCACATGTTTTAGTCTTAAAATATCCCAACTAGAAAAAGGGGAATTCCAGCAGGGAGGGGCAGATCATAAATACCTCCACGCACTTTTACTGGGTCATAAGTCATAATTAGGAGGAACAACATTTTGTGTGAAATTTACCCCTTATTTTTTTCTTCATTTATATTTTGATTAACCGAAATCATCATTTAATTTCCTTTCAAATCTGTCCTCAATTTTTATCTGCAGAAGTTCTCCACAAAGTCAGATGTTTGGAGTTACGGCGTTCTCCTGTGGGAGATCTTCGCTTACGGCCGCCAGCCCTACCCTAAGATGGTACGTAGCATCTCTCTGCAGCGATGTTTGTGAATGTTTGTGATTTCACAGGGACTCCTTCAGCACACTACCGTAGAGCGCAGTAGCTGTTGGCACTCATTTGTTTTCATGCCAATAAATGTTGGTTACTAATTTGCAACTATCTGTAATCGTGTTTATGTAAAAAAGTCATTTGACGATTTCAGCAAATAGCCATCGGTTTAGATGAAGTACATAAAAATATAAAATAGGAACAAGCATCATGATGTGTTTCTGAGTAGTTTAAGTGAAGTGAAAACTGCTCTTCAGCTGCCTGAAGTATTTTTAGTCTATTTTTTTTCTTTCTTAATGACATAATCATAAATTACAGTTGTTGTTTTAAACTTAATAAACAATTCAAGAAAGTTGTGACTAGCATTCATAAACTCTGTCTCTCTTATGGCAGCAAGAATTGTCTCAGCTTTATTCTGCATAAGCTAAATTCTTGCTGATTCAATCGATCCTCTCTGTTTCTGTGCTTTAGTCTCTGAAGGAAGTGAAGGAGAACGTGGAAGCAGGTTATCGCATGGAGGCTCCAGAGGACTGTCCTCCTGGTGTTTACGCCATAATGAAGCTCTGCTGGGACCAGGAGCCACGGAAAAGACCTGGCTTCTCCAAACTGAGAGAAAAACTTGAACAAGAACTGAGTAAAATGAGCCCAAGCTCTGCAGCCGGGTGTCAAGAAGCAGCCAAGACTGGACTGAGGAGCTGAGTTTAAGTCAGTACCCAGCAGCTGTGAAGAACCAGCTCTCGTTTGGTGAAGACACTTGGGATAAAGACTCTTGAACTAATTTAATTCATGGATTGGTGAAATGTCAAAGAGATGATGAGGAGGAGCAAACCTACGTGGTTCTGATGAATTCATAAAAATATTTATTTCCTGTGTTTGAGGTTGACACCGTTTGGTCCAAACTGAGTCGTCTCAAAAGCTTCGATATAGATTCTCACTAAAAAAAAGTTAAAAACTTCTCGCTCAGTAGATGAAAATAGATTTTTCTTTATTTATAAAGCAGATTTTAAATAGCAGGTTTTGACCAAAGCGTAGGTCATAAAATTAACAAAAAGAAAGTTTTATACTGCTTTATAGTGTTTACTTATTTACACTGATAAGAAAATACATTTTATTTGCCTTTTAATGTGAGTGATGCATGGGACCAGATTATAGCAAAAAATGCTAATTTCCACCTGCAGTCAATGGAGAGATGGATGTAATCAAGTATGATTGAACAGATTATGAATTAGAGAAAAACCAGTGCAGTAATTACATCCATGTCTGATAATTTAGTATTCATATCTCACTAAAACCAAACAAACCAAGCTGCAAACCAAAAAGACAATTCCTAAAATATTTTCAGTACCTTCAACGATGAGCACAAAGCTTTAAAATCATTCTTAGAGTTTTCCAGACAACACTTGGACCACACAAATTACTCACGTTTTTTATTTTTTTGTACAATCTCCTCTTCAGTTCAACCTTATCAGTGAAGACACATTGTTGATGTTACCATTATAAAATAGCTTACAATTAAGTTTTGGCAAAGATCAATGTTATTTTCACACGAGGCGGAGCGTTGTTGTTAGCAGCTGCTGAAAGTAACTAAAAAGTTACTTTTAATGTAACTTAGTTACTTTCCAAATCAAGTAGTCAGTAATATAACTAAGTTACTTTTTCAAGGAGTAATCAGTAGTCCGATTAAAGTTACTTTTTCAAAGTAACTATGCCAACACTGAATGTAACACAAGACAACACAGATGGTCCAAACACTTCAAAAACAATTACTACACCAAGCAACTTTACTCCTTATCTCTCACTAATAATCTCTAGTGCCTTATTTTCAGTCCAAGCTGAACCTATTTTTTGTTCAGTTGCTGATTAAGTCGCTGCAGGGTTTTAATTCACTGCCATACCTCACTCTGTCTGAGAAGATTAGGTAAATGACAGCGATCCGGCAGCTGGGATGATGTGTATGAATTACTCTGTGCATTTGTAATTTAAAATAAAAGGTAATCTTCAGGTCTGAAACCCAGTATTTCCTAGTGAGGTGGTCCTTTAGAGCCACTGCTACACACCAAATCTTCAAGGAGAACAGCAGTCAGTCCAAGGCTATTCAAACCTCTTCTCCAACGTCTTGGTGCAAATTTTCCTCTTGACAAAACAACGTAGATCCACATAAACTGTAACGACAAAAATTATCACACAACGCCTCAATGTGGGTGTTCCTGTTTTATCAGAAGCATTTTGCTTTTGCTGTTTAGTGACTACATGTAAATAGTTTGTGTACAAATGCAACCAAATCATGTTGCTGTCTCGATTTATTTACACTGTTATGATTTTATTGCCACAAATTAAAGGATGTAATGTGTGGGTTTCAAACGTTGATAAATCTAAATCTTATTTTGTGCCTGAACTTAAATGATTGCAGCACTGGAGGGAATAAAATGCAAAATAAATGCAAAACAAAAAGAAAGCAGAAAGGATCAAATACCATTTCTGAACATGTGACACCAAAACCCCAATGGTGATAAGGGAACCTTCATGATGCACATGTGTTTTTATTTTTTGGTTTTATATTTGGATTCTTTTTTTGTTGTTTTGTGTCATTTGGATCATCTCTGTGTTCATTTCAGTGTTTCCCTTCAGCTCCTCTATTCTCTCCCAGGTTCAGTGTTTTCTGCTAAGCAGTCTAAACTCCCAGCACTTTAGAAGCCAATCAGTTTCATTTCCTCCTTGCCAGATCCTTGTTCACCTCCTCTCTTGTGTGTTCGTCACCTTATTCACTGGTAGGGGAACCCAAATGAAACGTTAAAACTGAACAACTGAGGTTCTCAAATCCAGATGTTTTTGGCCTTGATGCTAATTCTGGCATTTTTGCCAATATAAAGCAGCTACCGATTAAAAACTGAATAAAATGGGGCGTGCTGTGGTGGCGTAGGGGATAGCGCGACCCACTGGAGGCCTTCAGTCCTCGACGCGGTTGTCGTGGGTTCGATTCCCGGACCCGGCGACATTTGCTGCATGTCTTCCTCCCTCCCCCTTTCCTGTCAGCCTACTGTCATATAAGGGACACTAGAGCCCACAAAAAAAACCTGAATAAAATCAATGCATTGCTTACGTTTGAACAGTACGGCATTGTGGTTGTTACGTTTCTAATTTACACGCCAGTGATGTTCTGGGATGTTTCACATTAGGACCACATGATCAGTGCATAATTACTCAGCATTTTGAGGGATGTTTAACCTTCTTCAAACCTTTTAACATTTAGTTTGTCACACTCCTTACTGTTGAATTGAGAGGGAACGCTATGATGAGAGAGAAAGATCCTCAGAAATTAGATTGCAACAGCTTTCAAGTCTGAAAAGAGGCTTAAAAAGATCTTTAACAGTTTCACTGTGCTGAAAACTGTGTACAAGTGGAGGACATTTAGGACAGGAGTGACTGTCCAAATTCACACGGAAAGCAGACCGCAAGATGCTAAAAGAAGTCTCCAATAACCCCAAAATATGATCAAGGGAACTACAACAGGCTCTTGATAATGCTGATTGAAAGTCCTTGTCTTTACAGTTGATGCAGGACAGAGCTGCTGCAGCCAAGACAGTCATTTTTCACTGAAAGCGTCATTATAAGGATGGAAAAACACATAGGTTTCAGGTAAGATAGACTGAGACCAATAAAACAACACGCTCAATCTAGAACACATATTTACAGGACAAGCACAAGAGAACCGGCTGTAAAACCGGCTTTTTGAAAAAGCCACGATTAAAACTTGTCTGGCTTTTTATGGGTTGAACTGACGTACAGTCACAGACAGTAGACCGACATCAGTTTAGTTAGTTACATGGAAGGAAAACAAAGGTTTAGTGTTAACAATATGAGCATGAAATGATTATTAGAGGGAATGTAGTCACCAAAGATTATTTTGGGATGTTGATTTTACATAGAAATTCATCAGACTGTGTGTAAACATTTTCTGGAATAGAGCATAATTTTTCTTCAAGAGCCCAGTTAGTCCTGGTTCCTCCTATGAATTTATGTGTATTTATTTTAAATTAAATGACTGATTTTCGTCCACCAGTCTTCAGATACATGGGGCACTTTGATTCAATTCGTTCAAATGTAATTTCTTTCATGAGACTAAGTCTAAAGGAAATGAACATGTATTCCTGTTTTCTGTCCCCTCTCTGAATATTGAGATTAGATTCGTGTTATCCACTGTCCTCCAGGGACATCTTTGGCTTTTGTAGATACTCAATATTTTTCTGCTTCACTAATCTTGGGGGAAACATTTTTAATGATCCGTACGTTTCGTGTACTGCAGGCCACATATGTCTTGTTTGCTTTTTTTTCATTATTTAAGAAAAACATAGAGCAAGATGTTAATTTTCCCAGTAGCGCTAAAATATTTCCACTTAAAATCTCACCACAGAATAAAGCCTTCTTTGTGGGATTGTTGTCATGTCACAAGACCAAATTAAAGATGTCATTTGACATAAGTCTGCGTAAGCCTGGTGTTTATCAGTATCCCAGAGGACGGAGCACAAATTGCAGCTTGATCCTCTAACTCTTGTTATCATATGGTGAGAGTGGGGGTCCTCCACGATTTGTTCAATCTGCTCTGTGTTTTTTCTAAAGCCTCTAATGGGATGAGCAGCAATTTTCTGCTCAGGGATTTATAAGAAATCAAACAAATAATAATAAAGATGGAAAAAAAAAAAAAAAAAAAGATGGTGCAAGCTTCTGGTGTTGAAATATTGCCGGACGTTTCTTCGCTCCTGCCTGTGTCCTGGTGTAGATGGATAATGGGACACAAAGCCTTCACCCATATGCCGAGGAGTGTGCTGAGATGCTTTTCTCGGAGGCTCTAAGTCCTTAAGTTGCGCTTTCTACAAAGACTTAGAAAACAGCTAATCTGCTGAAGCAGCAGCAGCAGGCCTGAGCAGACAATGACCGATCACCTGTTGCTTTCACCTGATCCTAGAGAGTGGATGGAAGACCCTGATAAACAAGCTGTCACTGTGTGATTTCTGGCTTTGTCTGCAAAACATGCAGGATTTTAGTTTTTCTTAACTTCTGTTCTGTGTGTTTTGGCTCCAAGCTGGTCTAAAACAAAAACATGTAAGCTGAAATCTAAACTGAGTTAAATTCAATTAGTGATGCAGAGTCAAAGCAACAAACATTCAAACTCTGTTTCTGAAGCAAAATGCCTCAAATGATCTACTGCTGCTCTACTGTTGCTGCACCTGGCTGCGTGTGCAGCAGTGTGTAAATGAATGGTTTGGCCTAACCTAAAGGGTTTATCTTGGTATGGTTTAAGTAGATTTTGGTGGGTTCAAATCAGGTCAGAAACTAGTTGTCTGAGCCAAATGAAGTACCAGAACCAAGATGCTCTTCCTCGAAGGCGGCATCTTCCAGGAATCAACTCCTCGGGATGATGAGGTTTTTCTTTGCAGAAGGATTTAGCCCGTTAAAAGCAAAAATCCCAACAGTGCATAACCAGATGTTTTTGTGTACTTGAGTGTTACATGGATTAGAAAATATTGGTTATAATACCCATCCATTTCTTAATGGGCTTGCAAACCTAAAGCCCCACTGGGAGTATCTTAAAAGCAATTTACATTTCTGTTTGTTTTATTCACATTTGTAGATATTCAAAAAAATACATAAATAAACGTGATGACTGTTAATTCTCAGTGATTGAAATAATTTCTGCATTTAAAAAAAAATTTAATCAAAACACACACAGCAGTTGTCAGAGGTTTACATGCACTTTTCACTTCAATAATTTATCTTTTTACTTCTTTTATGGGTTTGTTGGTTGTAGTGGGGAAAAATAAAAATCACTGTTTTTTTTTAAGCAAAGTGTATAAATGTGAATTTTTTGGTAATTTTCTGCTATACAAAATAGAAATTTACATACACTGTTTAAAAAGATAAGACCTTTTTTTCCTTCCTGTCTGACATTAGATCACTTAATGCAAACCTGCAGCATGTTGGTAGGTCAAATCCAGCAGAGTTCAAAGTTAGATTTACAACTTTACGTTATAACTTTGGAAGGATGTCAGAGTTTCTTTGCCAAAATAAATCCATAGCAGAATTTCTCCACTTGAAATAACACAAATAGGCTCTTTTTTTTTAAAGTTCTCTGGTACAAAGTTGTGGAGTGTTTTAAATGTTTTCAAGATGGAAACACAAAAAGCACTAGATGTTATCCAGAGCTCAAAATTGCAGTCATTAAACATGGTGTTGTGTTTTGTCCATTTGCTCTCATTGATGTCTCATTCAGTTGATTAAAGAGGGATAACTTTAATGAATGCTATCAGGGGTTCCAAGGCAATTGGAAAACGCTTTGGACGTCAAGAACAGACACCATTTTAGAAGCCTTGAAGAAATGGAAAAAATCAAACGTTACCGTTTTACTTTTTGCCAAACAAGAAGTACAATTATCTGAGCCAAAAATGACAGATAAGTTCTGAAAGAAATTGACTTTTCGTGATAGAAAAGTGAGCCGGCCCTTTTCTGCGTGACAGCGATCATATCAGTTTACACAACAAAGGAGAGTTAGTGTGAAGGTTTACCTGCTGATAGGTAGGTGTAATTCAATTATCAAAATTAGCTTAAGAGCTGCAGTCTGTTTCTCAGGTCCTATCAGACAGTGGAAGCGCTTGTTTGACAAAGGTGCTGATTGTCTTAATTATCAAAATAATGAAGGCTGTAGTGGACGCGCTTCGATTCCAGGACAGGTCCAGAGGTGCCCAAAGTTGTTCCTGTAGTTTTAGTTCTCCAACAACCTTTTCAGCATGCCAATGTTCTTCTGAGGCCCTCTAACGAGCCATCATTTGATCCAGGTGAGTTAAACCAGGGAGAGAACTAAAGCCTGCAGGATGCTGACCCTGCAGGACCGACCTTGGGCACCTCTCTGTGGTTACAGATAATTGAGTAGTTCTGCATTGAGAGAAGCAAGTTTAAATCGCAAACAAAATTTCTATGGAAAGATTTTTCATCACTTAATTTTCTCTGAGAATGCAAATACATTTCAATGAAATTCAACGTGTTTTAAAAAGGCCGAAGAAGCATTAAAAAGACTTGAAAACACCCAAAGGACGACATTAAACTTTTGCCTTTGACGAAAGAAGCAGTAAATTGCTAATCTAACGCCTCAAATAAACGGATCAACCTTTAGTCTTAAATGAAATTTAGCAATGATTTTGTAGTTTTAATTATGATTTGAAGAAGCCAGCTGAACATCGACCAGAAAAGAAGACACAAGAGGAGAAGAAGAAAACATGTGAGAGGTAATCTGTACTGTAATCCAGATTGTTTTAACTGAACTGAAGTTTGAAGTGAGATAACGATAGAATAATATTAAGAACAGAAAAGAAGATTTCTTAAAAGTAATATTTTACTTTTACCATTTTCTCCTGACTGGAAGTAAGATCAGTTTTTTGAGTGGCTCTGCCAGAGTCCCCAGTTGAGGAAACTGAGGATTAGGGTGATGGTAAGGAGACCTTCCAACTGCAAAACCTTTGAGTTCATCACATGAAATGATCAAAATACAAATGGAAACATGGAAACATTAGAAAGACTAATTGTCTCTGGACCTTAAATCCACACCCTTCGCCATCACAAATAAAAATAATTTTTAATCTAAAAATGCCAGAGGCACGAATAGTTTAGGACTTAACCATATTTCAAAAAAAAAAAAAAAAAAAAAAACTAACAAAAAAAATGTATTACTGTGATGGGGTTGAAAACTCTAACTAAATGCAATCAAGAGATTATTCTGAATAAAAACAAGTATTTCTTAATAAACTGAACTATATATATATACATATATATAGAGATATATATATAGATATGCTTACAACATGGACATTTTTGAGTCATCCTCATTGCTTTCCCTTTGAGGAAGGAGAATCTCAGGAATGAAAATCAGATTGTGAAGCAGTTTGATCAGAAACGAGGCAAAACATAGCAAAGTCTCCTGAGAGATCCTTGCATCTTTCTGAGAGCATCTTTCCAGCTGGCAGCATTTCAGACACAACAGACGATGCAACTGAAGAAGACATAGGACAATATAAGAAACTGCGTTTCTTAATGTTTAGATATAAAAATGTTGATACGAATATCAGTTTATTTGATAGATGTGCAGGAGCGAGTTTTAACGAGGCTGACTTCCAAGCAAGATGTCACCATGTAAAGCATCCTAAACAGTTTGTGGAAAACTGAGTCTAAGAGCCAATCAATACAGAGCTATGTGTGCGTGCGTGTGTGTGTGTGTGTGTAAGTCAATGACAGACATCTTACGGTCACATGAATAACCCTCCCTAACTCTGCTCCCTCCCCACTAAGCTGACACTGCGCATTTACACGTTAGCTGCTTTTACCTCTAATAGGATCAGCAGGACTTAACTTTGTCATCTGATAAAACTAAGCAGCTTGACAACTACACTGCTCCTTCTTAACCAATTTATGCTCAATTAAGATAACTGGGAAACCTTGGAAGGACAAAAATGTTTTCAAGAAAAATATGAGCGGTGAGCATCATGATGCTCCACAGGCTTGTTGAAAAATAAGAGGAATTTTTTCAATAAATGAGAGATTTAAATGGGAAACATCTTTATATACGTTCATTCTTATATTCACTTGGCATATTTCAAAGAGCAATTTCAGGCATATGATAAGCAGTGTAATGTCACAGTTTCAATCCTTGCTCTTTTGTTGGAACAACTTCCCCTCACAATATATATAAAAAACACATTTTAGATTAATCTTAAGCTATAAATTGACAGCATTAGTGTATGAATATGATATATTTCAATAATTCAATGGCTTCAACAATGATTAAACATTTGATTTTGGAGCTTGTTTGCAGTAGTTTCCTTGTACCTGTTTTTGTTTTTCTTTGCGTGAGCTTCTCATGAACACACTGGTCTCCTCTTTATCAAAATCTGCAGGCTAAAATTAACCACAAAGCTCCACCACTGTTTGGGTGAGAGATTTTAGGTGTGTTATCCGTGCCGGGGGGGCAAATTTAGAGTTGACCTGCCTAAGCATCCTGCAGAGAGGACTAAGGAGGTCTGAAACTCTCCCTTCTTTCCAGCTCCATGGGTGTTTTTATTCCTCACAGTAGCTTCACAGTAAGCAATTCACCAAACTTTGTGCAGTGTATGATTTTTTTTTATATGTATGATGTCTATCCAAAATGATTTCTCATCAGCCTGACAAACATTTGAAAAGGTCAGAGGTGTGGATCCACAGTGACACTATGGTAGCGCTCAACTGGGAGCTATTTTTGTTCTAATTCACTGGAAAAGTTCCCACCTATTCAGAGTTATGACAACAATTATATTATATTAATCTTTCAATTAATTGCACAAATAAAAAGTGTTTTGGTGCTTCTCTTTGTAGTTCTGCAGATTTTTTTGTATTATGTGCACAAATTGTTGGTTATTGGACTTCAGGACATTTTGTTTAAAATTTTACAGCTGGTATTTTTCTTAAACAAAATTGAAATGCCAGGTCTGGTTGCTTTGTAGTGTCACAGTTGAGTTGAACAGTGGACTGAAAACTTTACAGAAAACTCTTCTAGCTTCTGCATGCACCTTGTGTTTGCATGTATTGCACCTGCTTATGTGCAGAAATGTGCTGTGAGTGTCTGGACATGTTTGCATGTTAATGAGCGCAGAAGTGAAGGATGATTTGTCTCCAGTTCACTCCTCGGACAGGAAGTTGCTCCTCAGCTTTGGCTGCTGATTTGCTGGTACAGAGATGAAAATGGGCTGGAAGATAACTGGAAATGAATGAGTGAAAAATGAGAGTATGAATTTATGAGGAGACAAACTGGTCTGGAGGCAAAATCAGACATACACCGTATTTATTTTGAATAACTTCCCTTTTTCATGGTAAATATGTCATGTCCTGTGTATCTATTTTTACATCAACCTGTGTTTCTCCATTCCTGTGAATCTCCTATGCTGCTGACAAGTGAGGTCAACTTTAAAGTATAACTAGAGTAATATGGATCTACATTCCAACTTGGAGGCTATTTTCAAAGGAGAGATGCAACAAGGAATCACTCTATCATGAGAGATCACTCTCTTCCAGACAATAAGCTGTTTAACCGCCTGCTATCTGGAAGTTGATACCTTTCCATTGACTCAATAACAACCTGCTTGTGCAATCAATTTATTCCCCAGGCGCTACACCTGCAGGACCTCCATTGACCCAGATATGGAAGGACGTAATTATTTTTTTAGTAAATATCTTTACTAAAGTTTATCGTCAGCATTATTCAGATGACAGCTGATCCTCAAATCCACACTGCGACCTTCAGTGGAAGAGAGAGTCTGTGAAGAACGCTACAAATCAGACACCTTACAAGTACAAAAAAAAAAAAAAAACTCTCCTGTGTCAGAATCACCTGGTTTGCATGAATTAAACCTTCACAATAAAATAATTAACAGTGAAACTTCAGGGCTGCACAGTGGAACACCGGAGTAGAGCATCAGGGGTTTGGGTTCCCTCTTAGGCAAAGAGTTTGCATGTTCTTCCCATACATGTACTGGTTCTCTCCCTGTGCACTGCAGTTTCCCCCCACAGTGCAAAAACATGACTGCTTCATTGCTTAACATAAGCAGTGCAACTCTGTGGATGGACAGACGGTTAACGTAAAGAGTGATGCAGGGGTCGTCTCTTAAAAGTTTCAACAGTTTTAGAGGCTGTGAAACTGTGTCATGTAATAATATTTCAAAAACTAAATAAATAAAAGCACACATTGGCTGTCACTTGCTTTATTTAACAAATTGAATTATTACAACACGTAGATGTTCATCCACTTTGACAAAAACAATTCATTTGCACTTTGTAGAAATGTGTGAGAAGCTTTAACCCAGTGGACAGCTATCTAAAAGCCATTTTCTTGTTTGTCTAGATTTTTGTGTTATAAATGCAAACAGACTACTGACGTGGACACTAGTGCATCATACAATACACTACCAACTACTGGCCATCCATTGAAATTGCAAGAAATCTTTTGCTAAATCCAACACAGCAGACAGACAAGAAACATGCCAACCAATCCAGACAGTCCATCCTTCTACTATCGAGGTACAAAAAAATTATTGTAACCCCTAAAGACCAACCCTACTGATCTATTTTCCAAATAACAACTTTGCCTTTGGAAAAAATTACAACTGATTACCTAGAAAATAAAATCTAGAATTTCTTTCTTTTTTTTTTTGCTTTTACAAATTATTTTCCCGACCCTTTTTATGCCTTCAGAAAATCAAAAACGCTTTGGAAAAAATCCTGACACAAAGGATCATAATTCATGATGGATGAAAGGGTTGGACTTGAATTTGCAGTAGCTCAAATAAATAAAATAAAATAAAATTTGTCCAACATCTGGAGATTTTCCGACCTCCCCCTTCAGTCCTGCTAAATGGTGGCAGAAAAAAACTTACGTCTTCGTCCAACATAATTTGTCAGAGTTCAAGTTGTTTTTATCTCTTTTTATCATTACTCTGACTGTTGATATGGGCAAATGTAGGAGCAAAGGCAAAGGTCAACACACATACATGACTTACTTAATGGCATGTTTTCTTGTCTTTTCCATTTTGAGGAGCGGGTAATGGATTCCTTCTAAATTAATACGGCAGAAAAACAGGAAGTCATTAACTACTAATTAAACATTCTTCATGACACTCACAAAGCAGAACACACTTATAAAATCCTTCAATAACAATGTTTTTATAAACGTTGTTCAAGGGGAAACAATTAGTTTGTCTAGAAAAATGTTTCTTGTCGTGGAATATTTTTACTAAACAACTTGTGATAAAATTAACTTCTTTTTTTTTTCCAAAAAAAGTTCTAGCTTGACATCATTGACTGCATTATTGACTGCAATAAAAGATGGTTTTAATGCTGAATTTTCACCCACCTCAGTAATTGTAATCAGCATATTCATAAACTTCCAAATTAATTTGCATGGTTAAATTTTGCTTTAACATCTTGCTAAATTGAACAATAAGCACAATTTTTTGTCACACTTTTGTTTACCTTTTTATCAGATACAATGTGAAAGAAGAGGAATTACATGCAATTATGAACATTATAAGATTTTAAACTTTCATTAATAACACACATTAATTTCTTTGGATCTGTTGCTTTTCCTTCCTTTGTCTTGGCGCTAAAGGGCTGACTGTGCTTAGTGAAAACGTAATAATTATTTTCTTCTGAAACAACCAAAATTACATCAGCAAAAGTCTTTCATTTGACTCTAAAGTACATTTAAAGCAGTTAGTTGAGCAAAAAACGGCTGCCAATCACTCTTAAAGAGGAAGGATTGCAATAAACAAGCTGTCCTAATCCTTTAGTTTCACCTCCTACGCCTCCTCAGCTCTGTCCACCTCTCCCTCCCGGTCTCACTCCTCTGCCACTCTGCTCTCCGAGTCGGAGTGGATGCTGCTAAGCTGAGCGGCTCTGTAGGTTGGCCCTTTTCAGAAGAGTTCCTGTCGGGACCATTTATGGCTCACTGGGGGAAATATATTGAGGAATGCACAGCAGAGAGCAGGCTGGACTGAGAGAAACCGCAGGAGGAGCGAAAGAACTGATCTGGGAAAAGCAAAAAGTTGGAGGCTGAGAGGAGTAGGTGGAGCCCGGCATCAGCAGCTCCAGCAATTCACCGTTTTTTCTTCCAACAGGTAACCATTAGATGTTTCTCTACAGCTTAAAAGTTTAAAACATGCTAAACACATCTGGGTTTAGTTTACTGGCCTACTAATTTAAAATTTTTTAGGTTTTCTTGCTTTCACTACTGACATTTCTGACTCTTTGGCATTTTTGCATAATAAGCTTTACCCGTCTATGCTAGTTCTGCAGAGAAGAACATAAAAACAAACAAAATGAGTTGTTTATACCATTTAAAGATTTAATGTGACATGAAATGAACATGTTTATTTTGCTTTTAGAAAACACATATAAAAGCTGGATCTTTGATTAGATGGGAGAAGGTTTTTATCAGCTAATACTCATGATCACAACTGCATGACTGTCAAGTAATTAAATTTTCAAGATAAAGAAATTTAGTAGTAACTTTATTTTGAAAAATGAGTTAATTAAAATGAATTGGATGTATGTAAGTATGCCAATACCTTAGCAGTTATATTACTTGAAATAATTTTAAATAAACAAAACCCATAAATAAAAATTTGGTCTCATTTTATTTTTGAATTATGTGAAGTTAATAGAATTGATAAACTCATTTAATGGTTCATTTACTGAATTGCATCGATAATAAAACAATAAAAACTCTAACTCTGGCTTGTTCTAAAAATGATTGATTATCCTCTTCACCAGAGCTGCAACACTCCGGCTCACTAACTATGCAAGACCAACAGATAGAAATACAGAATGAAATTACTAAATACTCTATTTATAAGTGACATATTAATTTAAATGTATACTTGACAAACCAGTTATGTGTTTGTTTCTCGTTATTTAAAACTTAACCGGTCATTGTGTTACTTTTTAGCCTTCATACATGACGCCACGTTCAAACTGTTCAGAAAAAGATTGAAAATATAATATGTTATATTCAATATAACATATTGAATACAATGATTGAATACAATAATGTTATATTCCAGTAGTAATATAAACCTCTGAAGACAAGATTCAGGTTTATATATTGTAGCTGAAAAAAAGCCATTAAGTGTGATCTGGAGATTTCTTGGCAAACATTTGAATATGGGACCCATATTAGTAGAAAACTGGCCCAAAATGTGAATAGTTTTGAGTCAAAGGTTGAACACACATGGGTTCTAACTGAGAAAATCCATGTGAGAATACATTCCCCAACTTGTTGTATTTAGTCAACTGGGCCCCGATCTGGAGTCTACTGGGAGCGCAGGCCCAATCTGGACGGAGCAAAATCCATTCAGAGGCCCAAATGAACATGTTGGGTCGCCTCTGACCTCCTTTGGTTCCTCACCCTCACCTCTCCCCTCTGTCCAGGTGACTCCCCCTGACGTTCGGATGCATTTAGCACTGGACACCATGAGCATGGTGGACGACAGCTGCCTCTCGCCCAGCAACTTCCACGAAATGGGAAAAGGCGGGGGCGCCGCAGTCGGGGGCCGCGTCCACAGCATTGATGTCATCCTGGGCTTCAATAAAGACCAGGACGCCTTGCTAAGTCCTGCCGGACCCATGGGACCCCAGAAGATGGGCATAGAGGGCCTGGGAGATCATGTGAGGCAGCAGGAGTCTTTGCCCCATCCGTCCTACAGCGGACACCTGAGAAACAGCAGCTCACAGCAGCAGCAGTACCAGGGTGAGTGAAAACAGATGAACACTTTCTTTATATTTAAAGCAGTGAATCGATTGCTTTGGGCCCAAGGCTTGTTTATATATATATATAAACATATATATATCTATATCTATATATATATATATAGATATAGATATATATATATAGATATATTGTTGGCTTGGTGTAAAGGTTAGTCTGAGAGGATTTTTGTTTTTAGATTTTAAGGGAAACTTTTGTTGGAAAAAAACCCCCAGTGTGTTTGATTTTCAGCAATTAACAAAATTCAGTCAAAATTCAATCAATTAACAAAATTGATTTTCAACACTGGAGCAATAGGAAGATCTTTCCAAACTGAGCAATCTTTCAAACTATTTGACTGCAGAGTTCAACATTATAATACAAGCTTAGTGTTTCATGGTTAGAATGAATAAACTGGGTAGTGTTACCATTTCAAATATTTCACCGATTTAACAAAATGTGACGACATTACTGTGAAAAATGAAATAGACTCAGTCCAGGTACAAACACTGAAGCTAATGCAATCAGTACAATAACGTTTATTCATTGAAGAAACCTGACAAAAGACTAATCTCGTCGGGCGTCAAATTAAAATGTCTATTTTAGCTCATGCTGATTCCGAATAAGAGCGTTAGATGCTTTTGCTCTGTAGATCCTGTTGCTTTGACTGGACCGAGCAGATAAATCACAACACAAGATGGTGTAGAGCGGGTTTATGTCCCCAAGACCAATCCCATCTCCATCTCCTTGTGGAATTCCCCCCTAATCTTCTCTTCTCCGCAGATTAGATTGTACAGTAGTTCATTCGGGTGTTATTGTCATCGTTCGGCCACAGAATCAAATTTTCCTCGTTTTAATCTGAAGCTTTTTTCACATGCAGGATCAGGCAGGTGGTTGGTGGCAGAAACAAGCATGCAAAAAAAAATAAAAAATAAAAAAAAACTAAAAAAAATCTGCATGAGGATGAGCCAGAGCGCTCTTGATGGGAGAGATTATTAATTGCTTTATTTTTCTCTAACTGACATGCACCAGCAGGAGTGACATCACTCCCTTTATGTCTGTGTTTTCTGTGAAGTTGGTCCAGATCCTCCTGAATGAACTCTGCTTGATTGTTGTTTTTTTTCCTGTTTGGTGTCACTTCGGCCCCTGCTCTCAGTGTGGAGATGTTGTCCTGGCTGAGAACCAGTGGGGTGGCTTCAGACCAGTAGCTGTGATGGGCTGACAGGCCAAGAGCTGGTCACTGAACCAGACCTGACCTCTGCCTTTGTCAGTGCTTAGCCTTTGTCATGGCTCCTTAATGAGAGGTGGATAAATTAACCCATCCAATCCTGCTTTGCTTCTGCTGCTGCTCCTGTTTGTCCAAGCAGAGACCATGCCGACCTGTCTTTTATCCTCATCAATACGTCCCATTAACATAAACTAATGCAGCGCTAGGATTCGGAAACGGTCTGGTGTTTTATTGAAGCTAAGATCATAAGATGGCATCTTGCTACAAAGCTTACTTCCTAACTGCAATAACTTTTATTCTACATAAAGCTACTCCCGTCAACGTTTTTATAACACCACTTGGTCCCTAAAAATGTGAGAAAATAAACATAAAATCAAAATTACCACATGAAACTGCAACTCCTTTCACATTCATGGATTTATTTCTGAAAGTATACAGTTATCTTTTATCAAATTTTTTTTTGTTTTGTTTTACTGAATCATTTCAGTAAATTTGTAAGTATTTAAGAATCTAAAAAATTTCTTCAAGAGCTGGTAAAGACAGTCATCAAGTTAAATTATTCTTACTGTAATATAAAGCAGATAAAATATGTCCAATGGCTGCCCATTGCTTATGTGAAATTACATTATATTTATTATATTATGACTCCACAGTGGCACAGCTGGTAGCACTGTTGCCCTGCAGCAAGAAGGTTTTGAGTTTGAATCCCAGCCTGGGGTCTTTTTTGCTACATGGATTTGCATGTTCTCCTTGTGCATGTCTGGGTTCTCTCCTGGTACTCCGGCTTTATTCTGTAGTCCAAAAACACGACTAGTTTCTCTTAATTGTCCTTGTGGGTGTGTGTGCATGGTTGTTTGTCCTGTTTGTCTCTGTGTTGCCCTGCGATGAACTGGTGACCTGTCCAGGGTGACCCTGCCTCTCGCCCGTCAGCCTCTGCAGATAAGCATCAGCCCCCCTTGTGATCCCACTAGAACAAGCGTATTGGAAGATGGATGATTATATTCTATTGCCAATATGAACTTTAGACTGAAAAGTAAATGTTTTAATGAGTGGCAGCTTCTCGTGTAGCTTGCTACCTTTAAATGTCTCCTTCCTTGAGCAAATCGTTTAGCAGATGCTACCAAAATGCTACTATTCTCTGCTGTGACACTAAACCTAAACTTCTTATGCAAGCAAGTCAAATTAACCTTCTTTCAGTGATTGGCATCTTATCCAACCTGAGCTAAGTGCTGTACGGCCCTTGAACCGGGTCCAGTCGTGGCAAAGATCAGCTCCTCATTGGTCGCTGCTTCACAAGAACAACTGATCTGATTGGGGGATCAGGGTCTCTGTATTTTCTTTAATTAAATTACTTACTTGTTAATCTAATTCACCCAGCAGCACCCCCACTGTGGACTTCACTGTTTCCCATGTTGTTTATTGTTGAAGGTGATGTGCACTGGTGAAGGTGAGGAGGAAGAGTAGAGAGGAAGGTTAAGAATGACCCCACCTTGGAGGAAGGATTACAGGGAAAGCCTTGTAGTACCTGATGTCACCTGTCAATATAATGCCTAGTTTATTTTTAATCCACAGCAGTATAATAAATAATTACGTATGAATGAAACAAAGGGCTAAAGAACAGATCTGTAACTCCAGCCCTGCATCTTTTGGATGTATCCCTGCTCCATGTACCTGAATCCATTATTTTGACATCCTAGACATTAACCAATCATTTGATTCAGGTGTGGTGGACCAGTAATGCAGGTAAAGCATCTCTAAAACTTTTAAGTCCATTTTACCTCTAGTGAAGGTAAAGACAGGGATCAACTTTTAAAAATCAGATTAGGAATGCTTTTAAAGTCCATTGATGCTGCTTCACTGACCTAGTATTGTTGAACTCGTCAGGCAAATGTCTGCTGTGCTGGAAAGTGGATGTTACAACGTCTATTTGAAAACAAGGCTTGTTTCTCTTTCTCTCTTTGTCTGATTTCCACAAAAAGCATTTAATGTACAAAACAAAGAAAATGTCTCAATTCTTCTTTCTTCTCACCTGGGTAGATGCTGGTTTGTACACAAACAAGAGTGACGAAGAGCTGGGTGAGCTCAGGAAAAATGTGGAGAGCGACGAAGGCAAGTCACCTGAGTCATGCAAGGACGATCAACCCAAGAAGAAGCACAGACGCAACCGCACCACCTTCACCACCTACCAGCTGCACGAGCTGGAGCGCGCCTTCGAGAAGTCCCACTACCCAGACGTTTATAGCAGGGAGGAGCTGGCCATGAAGGTGAACCTCCCTGAAGTACGAGTCCAGGTGAGGCGGGCTGCAGGTATCACTAGAGTGGGGACATACACACACATCTGAGCTTTCACATACCGTCCACCAAGTAGCCTTCGAGATGTCCTCGCTGGACTGCTGCGTCTAAAGATTTTTTCCTTTTTTCTCTGAGAATCTTAACTTTTAAAATTAATGTTGTAACCTAGGATGTGAAAGAGCTCCTGTCAGGAGACTGTTTATCTAGCAGGATTGATTGTTTACATTTTAGCCTCTCTAATCTCATAAATGGAGTCTAACAGATGACTCTGTTTGTGATTTCTCTTTTCCTGGAAGCTGCCGTTTTGAGCCTTGATCAGGTTTTCCCACCAAAGTGGTTCTCCTGTTTTATTTTGTGCTTTTCTCAACAATCATAATCCTTGGAGTCAGTTTGGTTGCACATTAAACTCTAAATTAGTGTTAAAAAAGGAGTTGATTTTGGGGGGGCTAATTTAGGTGCAATCACTATCAATGGTTATTTGCAGATATACAACCTCTTTTTGTAAAAGTTTTCTTCCCCTCCTGCTAAAATTTACGGCACAAAGCCAAACAGCGTTGATGCTGTTAGGGTAAACATTTCCTCACTTGCCTTATCACCTTAAATAACCTGACTTACGTGCTTAGTTCCAGCATCAAGCCAAAGCACTTGGCCTTTCGCCTATTGCTTGCCAGTGTCTACTTGAACAGCTTGGTGTAAAAAGATTAGAAAGAGCCCAAAGAAGTTCCAAGTATCCAGAGAGATACTGCGCTGACTTCATTGACTGATAATGCCAGCGTTAATGTTAACTGATTTAAGACATTTAAAACAAAAACAAAGAGGTGTAAGATTAAACAAAGCAATCCAAACAGGAATAATCTCATTCCACCACCATGGAAAAGCAGTCAGAATAATTATTTACGATAATCAGTCAGAGATAGAAATTGCAAATGCAAATTCATGATTCAAGACATGTGAATTGCATAAAAATAAATCTAAAAAAAGGATAGGTTTGTGTTGTAAATTCAAATGCAAGGCATTGTAGCTGTCAGTAATCCAGCCAAACAAGATCCTTTGTTTAAAAAGCCAGTTTATGTATTTGCATAGTATAAGGCAATCTATTCATGTTTTTATTCTAATGAACTCAAATATGATTACATGAAGGAATAACCATATAGCATACTAGATGAAGTCCCATCTTAACTCATGTCTTAAAGTTCCTACACATCATCAAATGCTCCATAGAAAACCCAGTTTACTTAAAATAAGTTGGGAATTGAAGACCAGTTTCTACTTGAAAAGTCCATGGATAAGTTGAATGGAAACTGAGCTATTAAATAAAGCTAAATGGCAGAGGAGACAGTTGTAGTGAGTCTTTATTCAGTTATGAAACTGCAGCACTTTTCACTGAAGGAGTTCACATAATCCGCATATGGATTAAAAGACCTCTAATGAAATATGCACTAATTCATATTAATTGACAAGATATGCTAACATGTGTGGGAGCAAAATGTGAAAAATTGAATTGACGTCTTGAAGTGAAAGGAAATGTCTTTCCAATGAACCAGAGTAATTTTAACAATAATTAACTGCAGTGCTGTTTTGAATGTAAACAGCTTTGTCTTTTCTAGGTCTGGTTTCAGAACCGCAGAGCTAAATGGCGTCGGCAGGAAAAAATGGACGCCAGCACCATGAGGCTTCATGACTCCCCCATGCTGTCCTTCAATCGCCCGCCTCCGGTTCACACCAGCATGGGTCAAATAACCAACTCCCTCCAGTTGGATCCCTGGCTGACGTCTCCCCTGTCCAGCGCCACACCCGTCCAGTGTATCCCAGGCTTCATGGGTCCAGCTCAGGCCCTCCAGCCCAGTTATCCCAGCCACGGATTCCTCAACAGCGCCCCCCATGCGCCTCACCCGCACGCTCACCCCCATCCTCCGTCGGGGCAGGGGATGCAGAACATGGCTCCCCCACCTTACCAGTGTCCAGCCCCGTACTCCGATAAATTCCCCCTGGAAGACGTGGACCAGCGCTGCTCGAGCATCGCCGCTCTGAGAATGAAAGCCAAGGAACACATCCAGTCCATGGACAAGACCTGGCAACCCATGTGACTAACTGACAGTCCATGTGAGGGACAATCCTGGCACAAAGCAGACAATGAAAACTCCTGTCATGCCTGCACTGCCACAAAATTGAAGTGAGACTGAGCTGTGAAAACTGAAGAACATTTTTGGTACTTTCTTTTCTTTTTAACTTTTTTCTCATCTCCAAGACTTAAAAGTGAAACCATGGTGAGGTTACATTATTGATTACCTCTTCTACCTGTTGATGTTTGGTGCCTTGGGTGCAACAAATGCAGAAAAACCAACTATGGTCATCATAGCTTGCACCCAAGAAACTACTGTAATTCACTTTTTTTAATTAAACATACTTTTTAAAAGCTCACAGAGAAATTAATTCTCACATTTTATGAACAAACTTGGGTGTCTTACGAAAGTATCCACACCTCTTGAATTTTTTTATATTTTGTCACGTCACAGCCATAAATTTCAACATTTTATGTTGTGATTTTATGTGATCAGACAATACAAAGCATTGAATAATGGTGAAGTGGAAAACAATGTTAAGGGGTTTTGGAGATTTTTGACACACACACACACATAAGGAGAAACATTTGCATTCATTACTAGTTTCCACCAAAACTGATCTTCCTGGTTACTCATTGTCTTAATCTTTCTGGGGTCCAAATGATAAAATAAAAAAATATGCATACAAAACATAGAACAATTATAGCAATAACATAATACGCACAAAATTAGTCAGACATCTCACTTTACAAGCTACATACATTCACCTAGATTTAAAAATGAGATTTAAGTTCTCTTTAAAAAACATAAAGTATTCAAATATCTGATGTTTTTAGGCAATTTGTCCCATTCCTGAATTTATAATTAATTCACCCTCCTTATATCAGAACTAGTGCAGCTCCTAGTGTTTTGAAGTCAATTTTTACTGGTTTTGCACGTCTGCAGACTGAAAGTTTTGCCCATTCTTTTTTACATAAAAGCTCAAGCTCAGTCAGAAAGGCTGTCAAGTCTTGCTGCAGATTTTGAATGGGATTTAGGTATGGGCTTTGACTGTGCCATTTTAACACTTGGATAGTGTTTAGTAGTGTTTTATCTGAACCATTCCCTTGTATCTCTGGTCCAAATGTTTAGAGTTGTCCTGTTAGAAGATGAACCTCCATCCTCCTGGTCTTTTGCAGCCCTAATAAGTTTCCTTTATGGATCCGACTGTATTTAGCGCCATCCATTTTCCTACCAACTCTCATTAGCCCCTCAGTATGATGATGCCATCACGTTTCACCATACGACTTTATGTTCAGGATAATGTGCAATGTTAGCTTTTAGCTCACATAATATTTTGCATCTTGGCCAAAGACTTCAGTTTTGGTCTAAACAGAACATCTTCTTAAACACGTTTGCTCTGCTCATTACACTACTTGTGGCAAACTGCAGACAAACTTCTAATTACTTTCTTTCAACAATGGATTTCATCTTGCAACTCTTCCATAAAGGCTAGACTTTTGGATTGAACAACTAAAAGTTGTCCTGTCAACAGATTCTCTAACAATGCAGATCCTTCAGAGTTACCATGAACCCCAACTTTCCCTCATGATCTGCCTGGTATGTTTCTTTGTTTTCAAACCTGTGACTTTTCACAGTAGAAATGTGTTTATATCAAGACTGAACTGCACACAACAAAACAACCTATTTTTGTATTTGTACTGGATTATATCTGAGTCCCAACGTATATTAGTAGAAAAAAATCTATGCGACACTTCTCTTGTTTCATTGTACGAATTTTAAAAAGTAGTATAATTTTCCTTCCACTTCATAATTACACTCTGCTTTGTGTTTTCTTTCACATAAAACCCCAGTAAAATACACTGAAATTTGCGATTCCGCTGGCAAATCTGGGATGAACAATTTTGTAAGGCTTAGCATTTGGTTGGTGTTTCTGGTTAGAGATCATACCTCAGATACTTTAAAGTAATTGGAGAAAGAGGTCAACAGAGGACATTTGTAGCTCTGTAAACCTGGAGATTTTCTTCAATGTGAGGTTGAAAACTGGAGATAAGATTAATTCAGTCCTGAAGAAAGAAGTCCTGCTACCTTTTTGACCCAGAATTAATATTGTACCAAAACGTATCCTGATTATTTTTCTGACATTCTGCTTTAAACATGAAATAGAGGGTTGAACCAGATACAAAAAACAGCAAAATTGCTCCTTTTTTTGTTGTTTTTCTTGCTTGAGTGGCAGTTAGAGGAGAAAACCTGTTGGCAACTCAGTGCTGGTTGGCTGAGTGTACGTGCAGCGCAGCAGAAAGAGTCCTGTGTGATGCGTCACCCCGCATAGTTTGGTCTTTGTTTGGCACAATTGATCCAAGTGTATCCTCTTTGTCTGAAACTGAAGGGGGAGAAACGGTCTCAGGCTGGACTAAATAGGCCCATTTTGTTATGGAAGTTTATTTTTTCCCCCTGTTGATCAAACGACAAGGAACATAGATGGTAAGCTGCAGTCATTAGGAACACAGAATCAGTCTTTTACCATCTGTTGCAGCACTGAGCTCTAATTATCTTCAAGGCAGAGACGGTCAGTTGTAAAAATCAATATGAAATAGTAAAAATCAGCTTTGTTTAAGAAATGTTTCTGCATCCCAAAACTTGAACATGTACAGGTAGAACAACAATGTTTCAACTTGATAATGGAAAAAGAGGGAGATCAAAACCATTATTTTTGCAGTGCATTCTCAAATCCCCCTTAATTGTTCTGTCATTGCATTCTGTCTTGTAATGTTTTATTTTAATATAACTGCAAACAGCAAAAAACTCAAATCTGGAGGTATTTTTGGTTCAATTTACTTCTCAGCCTGCTCAAACTGGGAAAATAGTTTTGAATCCGCTGCTCGCTTTTAGTTCTCATGTAATTTTGTTTTTGGTGTTATTTGATTAGTGATGTTTTTACAGAAACTGAGGACTACCTTTGCACATCAAAATGTTTCCATAGGATGCAACAAAAACATGACTTTTGGACCAAGAACAAGCCAAAGTGTAGATAGTGCTAAAAAAATTGCACTAGAGTTGTTTTTAGTTTTGTTTTTGTGGGGATTTTTTCTATGTGAAGATGTGAATGGTGTTGTCTTAGTTATAGTTATATTATTTTAATCCCTGTTAATTATGTCTGGATTATCATTGTTCACATTCTTGTAAGAACAATAAAAATATAGTTTGATAGAAATGCTTATCTGCACTTTCTCACTGAAGAGCTTTCATGCTGACCTCTCACTACTCCTTCCCACACACCTTGCTGGGTCTTAAGAGCAATCCAAGATTACTACAGTATAATCGTTATCATCTGACATACATTCTTTCTTTTCAGCTAAACGCTCGTGTTTCTCGTCTCTTTCTGTCATGTAAAGGCCCTTTTATTCCCTCGCCCCTCCCTTCGCTCAGTGCTGTTCTGCGGTTTTGTGGCAGGGGGCCAGCCTGTTAGGAAGATGAGACTCCAATCAATCAGGGCACCCCAGGGGGGGCCACTGACCACAGGGCCCGGGCTCTTTAATTGCCCCCAGGCAGGCGGGTCTGCCAGCAGGCCAAGCCGCTGCTGCACATGTTCACAGAGGGGACCGGTGGCGCTGCGCTCATCGGCGTTCTGCAAAGTGAGTCACTTTCCAAAACAGATGGAGTTTCTGAATAGACCCTAACTTTGAGCAACATATGGCTGAACCAGTGGGTGAAATGTCTGCATGATTTTTGACATGTTGTAAAGTGATTAGATGGAGTCTACTACAATGTTTATGTGCTGTCGACCTCTGACTGCCAGAGGTCATGCAGAGCTTGACATTTTGAAGAAGCTGCTTTTTTTCAAGTAGCTTAATGTTGTAATTTTCCTGAAAGTATTAAAAACAGCTCTGAAAAGCTCCAGCTCTTAGTTCCACATGGCCGACATATTATAGTCTTCTAGTTCCTAATAAAGACATCAGCCTGGTCGCTGTTTATGCTGAAGCTAATGTCTCATTTTCTGACATTTAATTATATTAAAGTAAGAAACAAAGAGAGATGCTGTTTTGATTTCAAAGTCATATTTGGTTCCAAGTGATAAACAACAGTTTAATCAGTTTATTATTGGAGAAAATACATTAACGGAAAACATAAAAACAAGAAATCTGCTATCTGCAGGAATCATTTGGATATAATTTACTGGATAGTAAAGGTAAAACTAAAAAGACTCAAAGTTTCTTACAAAAGTATTCACACCCTTTAAACCTTTCTGCAAAAACTTCTGTATATTTTAGAGCGGTCTTAACCCTATGACACAAATACTAATTCGTGTTAATTTTCACCAATGAACACTAAGTAGCAAACAATTGCATATTCAAAATAAATGGTTTTAGTAGTTTTATAAGTAAAAGAAGGAAATATACACTTGTATCGATGACCAAATGTTCATAATTAAAATTCAGTGCGACCAAATGCCTTCAGAAGTTAATCAGTAAGCAGAGTCAACAAAGCAGCTTGGTCAGGGATTCAAGTAGTGGAGAGATTTAAAACAGTTAGTCTGCAGAATAATATCTCATTCTCTGAATGTCCCACAGAGCATTGTTCAAAACATCATGTGGAAACGGAAAAACTATGGCTCAGCTGGAAACCTACCAAGACACTGCCATCCACCTACACTGTGCTAAAGTGTGCATCAATCAAATAAGCAGCAGAGAGGTTGATTGAATTTTTGGAGGAGCTGCAGAAATCCTCTACTCAGGTGGGAGAATCTCTTAATAAGGCACTGTATCACCCCTCTTTTATTTGACAAGTTATTATATATATATATATATATATATATATATATATATATATATATATATATATATATATATATATATATATATATAATATTTAAAGTAATAAATAAATATATATATATATATTTATTACTTTAAATTTACATGAGAACGAACAGAGAGAGAAAAAAAATCTGTATTTTCCATGGGAGACAATAAAAGTAAACCAAAAAAATGTAAGGGATTCATAGTGGGAGAAAGGAAAAAGAGAAAACCTTAAGATGGAGATTAAGTGTGGGACTGTAAGAAAAACACACACAGAAAAGAGGAAGAGAGAAGAGAGGAGGGTGCTCATCAGGCTTAATGATGTAGAAAATCCCCCAATTAGAGCATTTTCCTGTGCTGCAGGATGAGTTCAGAGTGGGGTCTTCTGAGAGCTACGGGATTAGTACCCAGACCGGGCTGAGTCAACCCGGGTCCAGGAGGAAACTTACTAACTACTGGTCTGCCTGGCATTATCCAGCCAGGACTGCTTTGGGACTATAACCAGGGCCCAGAGCTGTTAGTGGCACTGAGGAAATCCTGGGAGAAAGTACAGAAAAAGAGTTATATTAAAATTACCTTTCAACATCAGCAAGATATGTTTAACTTTCAAACTTAATACAATTATGCATTTGTTTGAAAGAAATATAAAATTTGCTCTATTAAAAAAAGAAAATAGATTAACGTTTTAGTGCTCTGCTGTAACCTAAACCAAAAAAATTAGAAAAATCTGTCCTTTGATTTGAGTGCATTTATTCTATACAGAGAAAAATAAAGCTATGACAACTGGAACTCCTTCAAACTACATGCACACAGATTTGTGTCACCAAAATATAAAAGTCCAAAGCTCACACTTTTGTGCTACAACATTTTTTAAGGTAAGTGCATTTTCTCTGTCTCTTATATGAGAAAATACATAGAAATATCAGTTGTCCATTAGACATTTCAAAAATCAAAATTATTTTTTGAGCCTGGAAACACATTGAATGCTGCAATTTGTTCAAAACCCTCCCATGAAAGGTACAAATAAACTTTTTTGCGAATGCTTTGGAATTACCTGCTTTGCCTTCCCGGAAATTGGGATTCAGTCGTCATCACCTGAGTCACATGTAGCGACAAACACAAGCTGACCAAACTAATAAAACATTAACACGACTCATGACCTCAAGTGACAGACTGGCAGAGGTAAGAGTACTTCTGAGATTATGACTTCTTGAAAGCAACTTGGAAGTCAGATGTCTCAATTAGGCCATCGAGTCCTCATGTGCACTTAAAATACGAGGACAGGTAAACCCCGCTGATAAGATGATAAGATTAAAGATGTGGGTTACACATGGGCCGTTTGCTATAAATAAAGGCACACAACCGGGAGTTCCACGAGAGTTCGTCAATGCAAAGAAAAACAAACTGCATAATTAATTAATATGACAATAGAATGATTTATTAGTAAGACAATGTAAAACTGTAAAATAATAATCTAATATTCTGTGGAAACTTGGTCACAGTGCCGATTTAAATCGCATGGAGAGATTGTGATCCTAAACACTCTGAAATCATTCAACGTGACTAAATTACAACAAATAATTAGCAAATGCAATGTGATGTCCAGATAAACTATGCTATTATGTCAAAAACCTAAGGGTAACATTTTACATGTTTCTACAATTTGACAAATCTGATTTTTTAGATAATTATTCCCCCTTGCTTTTGACGCTATGCAACTGGAACGGTTTTTCTTCTTACTTTTTTTATTTTTTTTATTTTGGACAGTTGTGATCTGTAACTGTGGCAACAAGCTGTTTTTTTTATTTTTGGATTTGTTTGTTTTGAGATTAATATCTCAAAACCTGAAATGCAAATCTAAATCCCAGAGGAATCTAAAAGGAGGCTTCATGAAAGAAAGACAGAACCGAATAGCAGAAAGGGAAGGATGGAATTCAAACCATCTCTCCTCAAAATAATAACGAGCAAAATCATTATTCAAAAGCAGATGCGGTAAATTAGCAATGCTTGTCAACAGCTGAGTCTGTCAACGAGGACATTTGGTATGTGATGTCATTCATGCTTCCCAAATATTAAGCTGTTAGCATGTCATGATGGTCATGAGCCTCTACATTCAGTCAGAGGCATTTTCAGATGCACTGCAAGACTGACTGCTAGCTGACATCATTCCTATTGACTTCATCACCATCTAATTACTCTTTGATGATACTTGGAGGACATGAGTTGTGACAATGTTTAAATCCTCTTCTGGATACATAAAAGATTTTTGAATTTGATTGAATCAAATTGATATGAAAAGTCTTTTTTCATATAAAAGCACTTTTGTGAACATACATGCATAGTAGCTTTAGGAATTTGGTGGAACTTTGTCATGCAAAAAAATCTCTAAAACATGAATTGGTGATATAAAGGACCAAAAAACATGCATGCTACAAAGCAAGGAAGAAGAGTTCAGGATTTTTCTGCGTGCTTTTCTCCCAAATAAGCAGAAATTAGGATGCCTGTCAAAACACAATGTTGTTGGATAATGGGAGATACCCTTGTGCAGACATCCTGACTCACCTCAGCTACACAGTTACTGTTTTCATCAGGACGAACAGAGATGACAAAGTCTAATTGATTAATTGTACAGTGCATTATTTTGCTCCTGCGCTCTCATAAATCTGAGAGGACCACGGCTGGAGTTAACAGTCTTATTGGAAAGACGCGTTCCACTCACAGGATAATAAGGGAAAATAGCAGAATTAATTGGGTTTGATTAAGAGAGCCTTTCAATGGGACACAGCTTTTTCGCATGACATAATTAGAGGTCAGTTAGGGGTGGGTGGAGAGGTGAGGGTTGGGGGGATTTAGCTGTTGGCGCCAGTGCTTTGGGTGTGTGTCTGCAAGGCGTGTGTGACTTGTGTGTGTGTGTGTGTGTGTGTTGTTAAGGGAGTTATCCTTCCATCACACTTCTGGAACTATGTTGTGTGTCTAATGTGGTAAATTTCAATAGACTCACTCACCAGAAAACACACAGTGAAGTTCACAGGGGGGGCTCTTTGTGTCATTATTATCAAAACAAATGGCGACATTAAAGGCAGATTTGTGAAAGCTGCATTCCCTTTACCTGTGCGTTTCAGAAACTACTGACTTAAAACTACAGTGTGTTGTAATATCATTTATTCTGCTTTCTCACTCGTCCATAAAGGGCAGATTTTTTTGACAACTACTAGCTGTCCTGTTCAGAGATTCTCACAACTGTACTGTGGATCTCTGCAACTCCTGTTTGTTCACTAATGTTCCCTAACCAACCTCTAAAACCACTGCAGAATAATTGTTATGCTGAAATTAAATTAGAAACAGAATGAAACTGGATGTTATTCGGTAGCTTAGATTATAAATATAATATATTTAAATATAGCAAACTACATGCTCTTTTTCTTCTTCTTCTTCACAAATATACACTACTTTGTGTTGGTCTATCACATAAAATCAAGATAAAAATCACTAGAGGTACTTGTAACTTGTTAAAATGTGAAAAGTTCAGTATAAAACCTCTAGCCAAGTCTGCAGATCACAAACTGGTACCACAATTGGTCAGTTTTTGGATGAAGGTAATACTTAAATCCTTCCTTACACACATTCACACACTCGCAGCATGGACGTCTAATCTGGCTGAAAAATAATCTAGAACTGGAGAGTGGGTCTAAAAATAAACCTTACACTTGATTAGATTATCAAACATTTCATCAACCATGAGCATTTTTCTTTTCACAGCACTTCTGGTGTTGCTAGTAAGTATTTAGTAGGATTTGCAAACAAATCCGGTCCCAAAGCCGGTCAAAAGAGGGGCTCGATGCCACTAAATGTTTTACTCACATTTTGCAACATTAACCTCACAAAAACATGATCCTATTAACAAAGTGTTGCATTTTACACAACTAATTGTCATGTTGTCATTGACAAATTCTCATTCTAAGACACTGTTTTCTGCAGAAATGGTATAATTACAGTATAAGTGCAACTATGTTTTTAATGAAACTCATCTTTCTGCATTGGATTAGTGGAATACAGACTTGTTACTGATTCCCTGGTTTTCAGCTATTTTCTCTGAAGCATCAATTTTTGTCAACTTGATTTTATTTTATCTTTTACTTAAAATGTTTCTGTATTTTGAGCAATTATGCAATAATCAAAATCACCCAGCTCTAACACGGTATCTGTGACCATTTGAGTGAATTTTAAATTTCAACACCATTCATCCTGCTCAAAGTTGAAGTAGATCACTGCGTGGTTTCGGAGGGTGTAGAATCAGATTTTAAAGTGGATCAGGTGCGCCCTCTATGTTTCACACCTACAAATTACAAGGATCTCAATAGCCAACTTGTTTATGTCTAAGTTTTTTTTTTTTTTTTTTAAATCCCGTAGGGAAAAAAACCATTAACTGGTAGTCCACTTATCGATATTTTTAGTCACAGAAATGTTATATCACACATCTGCTAAACTGGATGGATTGATTTAACATTTGTTGTACATTCATTTCAGCTGTGCATCTTGTGTTTCTGTGGTAGAGGTGAGTTTTATTCTCGTGTTTGTTTTGTTTTATAAAGTTATAAGATCTCTTCAGTCCATATCACAGAACTAAGCCCATCTGGTGACGTGCGAAAAAAAAAGAAGATAAAAATCATGGCCATCACTTAATGATAACATTAATTAGTATCATCATTAGTAATGAAAATAATGGGCAAATCCGATCTCATTCTGTTTTATTTCAATCTGGGAATTAATTATAATCGCATTCTTCAGACAGTTGCGATTAGCAATATCACCAGGGCTCCATACAGAAAACCACAAAATATTGCAAAGGACATATGACATAACAGTGTAGCATCAAAACCTGGTTTTGGTTTTACTGAATCTGTGCTTTTCTCACAAATACGCATAAAAACTGATTGATATACTAGAAACATGAAGAAATTGTCTCAGAACTGACATTTTTCATTATATTTCAAGCAGGATTTATAGTTTCTGCAATAAAAATAAACTTACAAAGCCAAAAATGATACACGAACTGTTGCGCAGATGGAACCATGGCAGCACCCAACTGTAACGAGAGGTGGCGCTGTCGCAACGGAAATACTACCGGAAGTAAGATGAAATACTTGCGCGGGAAATATTTCAAATACGTGTATGTTATTATTATTGTCAGGATAGTCAGTTGAGAAAAGACCGTTTTCTAGGTAGATGGAAAGCGATCTTATAAATGTAAGCCACCAAAAACTTTACACGACTCAAGAAAGTTAAAGGAGGTTCCTAGTTGTTGCTAATTTTAGCTAGCAGAAAATAGTTAGCAATTAGGATGGCGGATAGAAATCTGGTGAAGGAGCTGAAACGCTGGGCTACAGAGGAATTTAATCTGCCTCCCGATAGCCTACCTAATGAAAGCTATTTAAAAACGTAAGTTACGTTCTGAATTTCAAAATGTGAGACACGTCTTTATTAGCAGTCTTCACGTAATCTATTTTTTCCTAGGCTTTGTGTTGGGACTGGGAAGTCGATATGGACGTACATGATCCAACATGTTTTCCAACAGAGGTCAGTCTTTCTTTTTGATGATTTGCTTTGATTCTTGCAAGCCTCAAGCATTATGACATATCGTAATGAACGCCTCTTGTTTCTTGTCTGCAATGTGTTCAAGACTTATGGATTTTCTCTTTTTCAAGGAATGTGAGGATCATGCGAGGCAATCTTCAGTGGTATCCTTTCGTGGCTTTGACCTAGTACACTTATACCAAGTTATTTGGGAAAACGAATACATTTTTATTTGTTTTAGACCCACGAAAACTCAGCTTCATACCATTAATAACGATTATTTTCAAAAACTCCGACCAAAGTAGATATTTGAGAATATTTGTGTTTGCGACAAATAATGCACCGAAATTTCCACACAATTACGAGTCGACATTGTTTTGTTTTATTAGCTCTGTATTCGATTACGCTATTCAAAAGTACTGCAACCTACAGTGCTGCTTGAAAGTTTGTGAACCACCCGAACATGTTCATTGTTTTCTAAAGAAAAAATATCATAATCATGTGAAATGAACATCAAAATCTCAAAATAAAAATCTAAACTACTCAACTAGTTCACAAACTTTCAAGCAGCACTGTATTTATCTGTTCACACTAATGAACCTCCTTGTTTTGAAGGATTCTGATTGGCTGGCAAAGCTTTTAGGTTTTTGTTACATGGGTTTAAAACAACTCACAGTGGGAAATTTGTGCGGGTTCATGTGGATACAAATCTTTGATAATTTGTCAACAATGACATTAAGACATAATGTCTAGGCACAATATGGTATAAGATTTTTATGGTACAATAACCTTGGAAAAAATCTATAATTATCCTATTTATTTATACAAAAACGTAGAGAATAACACTGAATACAACAGTGTTAATGTGGCCTCATTTGCCACATTAAAGTGTATGAATGGTGTAGTGGATTGGTAAGGTTTTGACTTTTTTTTAATTTTTTACTTTTGTAAAACTTCATGAAGTGTGGTGCACATTTGCAGATTATCAACAGTGCCTTTCTCTTTGCAGTCCTGTAAATCTGTGTGTTACTTACTGTGTTTGCTGGCAATTTCCTTCACCTTGCGATCATTAAAGGTACAAGACACTACAAGACAAAGAGGTGAGCTTTGCCTTTTCCTTCTCCTGGTATATCCAATTCATTACACCATCAGTGGAATTTCAGCATGGCTTCTGGTGTCTTATTTATGTGCTCAGTTGATGCTAGCTGAAGGCCAAAGTGAGGCAGCAAAGCGCAAAGAGCTTCAGGCGAAGATAAAGCAGCTGAGGGATGAGATCAGTCACCTGGACTCCCAGATCAGGGGAACAGAGGAACAAATGGCAACACAAGGTTTGTCCTTCTTATGGTGTATGCACATCAAAGAGGAATCAATGTAAATTTACATTATATTATTTTAAGTTGAGGAGTTGTGTCAGTGACAATATTGTCACTGACATAAAATCTGGGCTTAAAGTAGAAGCAGATAAGGAGTATGACGAGCTACTGAATAAACGTTAAACCGTAATAATAAGCCACATTTTCCTCACCCTTGTCTTTCTTTTCCTACATCACTGTGCTCCTATCATTACCTGAGAGCCTCTTGATTGCAAAGATTGACCAAATATAACCGTGGCTGTTATACCCTACCAAATATTTTCTCCTTAGGCTTGCAATTGTAATATTTCGCACTTTAGTATTGTACAAGTTCAAATGTTGTGCTGCTCCAGGTAAACGTATTTCATTGTATTTTCTTTTAAATAACAATATTGTGCTAAACAATACTTCCGCTGCTAATTGTAGAGCAATCTATCAATCGCATCTGGGTCCAAATCGAGGAGAACCAGACCCGGGAACTGCTTCTGAAGGCTTTCAGAGAGCGCAGCGTCTCTAACCGTAAGGTTCTCTCTGACGATGTGCAAAAGATCAACGACCACTGTCTGGTGCTGGAACAGATGGCTAGGTTAGGCAAAAATCATTTTAAATTATAGACATGATTACAAATATTTTAAAATGTCATTATCACCTTGCTGTATTGCAGGAAAGCTGAGATTGAAGTTCTGTTCGGCGATGAGCCCTCCAACCTCAACTCAAAGGCTGTGGCAGTACCTCAAGTCCTGGTAGGACCTGCCGAAATTTAGTTAAATTTTTTTTATCAAATATACATTTTCTGATACACTATTGCACTGACAGGTAAATAAAAATTAAAAAAACACAAAATAGAGAATTTCAAATCATATCAAAATTTAATGTGCAGATTTTAATCTCATTTTCTGTTTGAAGAAAATTTTCTTTATCCTTTTTTGTTTGTCAGCGTGAGCTGAGAGAGCTGAGTGAAGACAGAGTCCACTTCTTTCAATGCTTACAGGAGAGCGAAGTGAAATCACAACATTCTGCACCCAAAAGGTAACAACTATTATCAGATCAGACTTTTTTTTAAAGCTATAACTTTTCACTTATTTACTGAATTGTTGTCTAATTCTAGCATGCCTCGTGAGCAGAGGACGGCTGTGTTTCAGTACTGGCTCAATACTGCTGAGGTTGGTGCATTTATGGTCTTCTGGGTTGTGGAAACTAAGTTGATATTTTTAGGGTAAAAGCTCTTCAAAAGAATTTACCTTTTTATGACAATGCTGTTTTCTGTTATTTCATCAGAAAGTGTTGAGCAGTTACCCTCCCAGCCACGTTCTCTCAGCGCTGCAGCATCTAGCTGTGATGGAGCAGAAGGCTCTGCAGGACCAACTAGCTTCTTTGGACGTGGCGCAGGAGGTAGCGGCTCTACGGTAAGAGAAACTTCACATTGTTTTAATGGGTTTTGTTGACATTAGCAGTATTTAGTGACAGTTATTGTCCCCATACAGATTCCGATTTGAAAGCGATCACCTTTTGGATATTTCCGCAGAGGAGTGTGATGACCTACCGCCTGTTCAGACTCTCCTAGAGGTGTGAAACCTTCACTGACATTTAGTCTTGATTTTTGTGTGAGTTCTGGTCTGTTATATGTTGGATTTTATTCATACTCCTTGTTTCAGGCTGCTTGGACTGAGGTGCAGCAGAGTTTCACAGAGCTGTCTCAGACTCGCTCCAGAATCCAGCAGCTCAAAACTCTATTGAAGTCTCGTAAGGCGGAGGCCGAGCAGGAAGTGTCCGGTATTGCAGATGAGAACCTCAATGAAAGCTTAGCACTGTAAGTCCAACAACTGAATAGGAAGAAAAGTGTTATTGTTTAATCTAGTTCCTGTAATTTGAGTGCCAAATAATCTGTGAAATTTGATTGTTGTAATTTACTGTGCTTAGTTCAAGTGTCCTCTCTAAATTGTTTATAGGTCAACACTGGAGGTGGAGCTGCAGTGTGTGATGCAGGCAGCCGCTCGGGATCACATCAGAGAGCGCTGTATTCAGCTTGACCAGTATGCCAGAAACCGTCAGGAGGCATTAAGGAGTCTTCGCAGCCAGTGGCAGAGCATTCTGGACTTCAGGGAACTAGTGGTGAGAAGGAATACTAAATGCATAACATTTTTATTTATTGGGCAAAATGACTTAAAAATAAAATCAGACTGTTTTGTATAAAACCAAATCTCTCTTTCAGAAGAAGTTACAAATGGCAGGAAGTATTTTCTAAAACCTGTTTTTATTTCTATCATCTCTTCTGGAAGTCGATTTGAATTCAAAGTGCAAATAAATGAAAGATGATAAAACATGCTTATCAAACAAGATAATAGGCCCTAGGTGGGCCGACATCAATCTAAACTACGGAAACTCCAAAGAGTGTATTGGTGGGGGAAAAAAATCCAGATTTTCCAAAATTAAATCTTCAGAAATATAAAATTTAAAAAATCTGTAAAACTGGTTTATTCCCCAGGTTTATTGGTTGCACTTTTTCAAGATGCCATAAACATATCTGGTGTCTGTTGTTTCTCTGCAGGCTCTCAGACAGGAGCAGTTAAGAGGTCTGATTAAGGGGAACTCGTCGGCTAAGACGCAGCTGATCAGTGTTCACAGAGAGGTCTGAATCTAATGCTTTAGTCTATTTATTACAAAATAGTGTAAATGACCGAACTACTCTTGGAACATTTCTCTTTTTATATTGATGTATGCTTATTCTCCATGTTTTCTTTTTTTCTTCAGCTGCAGGAATTTATCGAGGCAAAGCTTGTGCCACAGTTTGAAGACGTAATTGGCGCAGCCAACAATCTCCGAAACTCTGTTTCTAAGGAGGCCAAACAGTTTGGAACAGTTTCACTTCTTGCTCTGGACCACAGGACCATGGATGGGTAAAAACACATTTGGTGACATCTACAGAATACAGACCTGAAGCAATTTTGAAAGTATCCAAGAATATGTACTTGAAATGGGAAGTTGAGTTTGATTGTGTTTGAGATAAATTGTAGTTACACAGAAGAGGGAACAATAATGCACACACAAAAAACTCTTAAAAATGGTACATTTGTAAATTTGTGAGTGAGTGTTAAACTACATGCTGATAGTTCAGCACTGACCAACGCATGACTAAAAGTAATACAGTGTCTTGCAAAGTACTTTGTACTTCTTTAAAAGTATTCATGAGTTTGAAAGATTTTTTTTTTGTAGGTTTATCTTGCACTGTAGTTACACCTGCAAATCTGTTGGGTTATGTCTTCAGTCTCTGCACATCTAGGTATTGAAATTCTTGTGCATTATTCTTGGTGAAATAGCTCAAAGTCAGATTAGACGAAGCCCATCTGTCAACAGAGTTTTTAAAGTCTTGCTCAGATTCTCAATATGACTTATGTTGGGACTTTGTCTTGGCCAAGCACTTGTATATATATTTTCTAACAAACACGTGGGACTTCACAGAACAGATGTATTAAGATCACTAAGCTGCATACAGATGGACTCAGTTAATGTAAAAGGCTGTTCCTGATGGGAGTTGTTTCCATGCGATTTTATTTAGGGGTCTCAGTAAAGGTGAATAGGTACATATACATCCCACGCTTTTCAATGAATACTCAATGTGAAGCACTGTACATGATAAAAACTGGTTGGTATCGGGATGAAGTTCGCTTTATTTTTTTCCCCTTCTCGTTTCAGAATGCACAGAGTTCCTGCGTCGTGGTTGTCCATTCACCGCCTGCAGGCCTCAAACTTCAGCAGACTGCGTGAGAGCCTTAAGTTCCCTCTGTATAGAGTGAGTATTGGGAGGTTAAATGGTTTAGGCTTTTCATAAATTTTTATTTAACAGACTTATGGTCCACATAGATGTAAAAAAAAACACCTTCTGTTGCAAAATGGGGGCGAGGGGGCGTAACCAAAAGTATTAGTTTTTGTGGAAATGGAAGTTTCAAGTAAACCACATTGAGGATGTTCGGATCCGCTTTGCTAATTTATGACTTAATATTGAACTTGGTTATATTATCTTGGGTAAATCCACACTTGTGTGCTTGGAGCACTGGTTGTAATCTTTAGTGTCTTGTAATCTGTGTCACAGGGTGATATCTAAGACAGTGAGACTTCATTCAATAAGCTGAATATTTTGTGGCCATGCATCAAGGTATATTTGTAACACCTGGTATATAATATCCAAAAATTATTGCTTTTTTAGTAGTCCTGCAGTGAAGATATATTCTGCATCCCTGAGTTCATTATTTTTCAGGGAACAAGTTATAACATTTCAGTATTATGGGTTGCTAATTATTCCTAAAAATAACCAAAATACTACCAGGAATAAAAAATGAATATGTCATTGTTAAGGTACTGTGTATGGCTTGTTTGTTCAAGGTATGGAACAGAGTCTTGAACAAAATGGCAACAGTATAGTACAAAATGGGCTTAAAAACTAGTAAAAGGGTAAACCGGACTGGAACTATAAAAATACACCAACACGTTAAAATCTATTTATAACATCTTCAGTAACAAACTGTTGACTCCTCCTTAAATATTCTCAGATTTAATTTTTTTGTGGCTAAGGTTTCATTAAAGACTTCTTCAAAGTTGTTTCCTCACATTTTTTTTTTGATTGAATGTAATTTAGACATTAACTATGTTTTTTCCTTTTTTTTGTTTTTTTTGTTTCATGCCTATACTTCAGGCTCCAGAGGAGTTGTGTTCCCAGTTGCTGTCCCAGCAGCTTGAGCTGCGTTTTCTCCGGGAGTTGCTGCAGCTTTCCTCGACCACGCTGCAGAAAGTACAGAAGGACTCTGAACAACTGCATGCATCTGATCAAAAAGGTATGAGAGGAAATTGAAAACAGACTGCTCTTCTTAGATATATTTTTTATAAAAGGGAATTGTATGTTTAGCTGGAAAAACTTACAGTATGTTTAATAAAAGGGTTTTTGTTTTTCTCTTTTTAAATCCCAGCTTTGCTGTCCAAAGTCAGGGAGGCGGATCAAAAGCTCCTAAAGTCTTTGCTGCCAAGAGCCAGAGGTCTCACCAACCGCTGCGCTCAGGGTCTTTCTTACGGAGCTCAAGTCAAGACCGCCATCTCTTACTGGTGAGGAATACTTCTGTAGTACATAGCTGACTTTGAAGTTCTTTTTTTTAATAAATACTCATAATAACCATTTTTAACCTACTTGTGCTTTCAAAATGTCTTTCTTCTCCCAGTAATGTCCTTCCTCCATTAGATAGGTTTGCAGTATGGTAAAATCAAAGCCACAGGCTGTCAATCCAACAGCATTTTACTAATAAACCTTTACATTTTTCCCCAATAACATCGTCATAACCACTTTCAGATTGTTGCTGCAAAGTGCAATACATTTAATACACCCTTAAATATTCAGTTATAACATCCCAATGTTTTCACTGGCTTGGTCTGACTTTCACACCTCTATTTTCTACTCATGCTATGTTGTTCCTTTCTCTATGCAAATTGTATCTGTAAACTAACCATTCGGTTTCCATGCACTTTGCTGCAGATCAGTTCCTTTCTTTTCGTAATTAGACGGTTGAAATTTGACTGAATATTATAATCTAAAAACTTTATATCATATTGTTTATCCCATTCAGTCCATTTAGCATTTACACGTTGTACATTGTAAGTAGAACGTAACAAACAACAATTTGCAGAAATTTTTATTTTGTACTTGAAAATCAGACCTTAGACACAAGTCTAGAAATGTACAACCAGCCAATCCAGAAGAATCCAGGTTTGCCCAGTTTGACAAACAAATTTTAATGCTTTATCATTTTTATTTTGTGACTACTGGGTGATTTATTTTTCCACATGTATTAGTAAGGTGACATTAGTATTTATCTATATCTTATAATGTGCTTTTTCTCTTGAATTGGTTTTCTTACTTTCCCTTTGCAGCTCATTGTACATTACCATAATAATCTGTTTTGGTATTTTCAAACATGTAGGTGGGACAAACCAGCCCAGCATGTTCTGCCTGAGCTCAGCAAAGGAGGACTGACTTTCCAACAGTGGCTTCAGAGATGGAAACTTAAAGCAAAAGCTTCATAGTTTATACCCCAAGGGTTTAAAACACAACTAATGGCTTTAGTCACCTTTCAAATACATTATTACATTGCTAATGAGAAAACTCTGAAATGTAATTAAATTCTTGTTTGTTTTTCCTTTGTATTTTACAGATGTCTTGTTATCCTTAAAATTTGTCATGTTTAAATCAGACATTAAAATACGCATTTTGAAAACATGTGTCTTCGTTTTTAAATGATCCAACCCAGTTTGTGTAGGAATGCATTTGCTGTTGAGCTCAAACAAGCTGCAGATCGATACATTTTGATCTTGTGCTTTTTGAATTCGCATTAATTGCATACACGTACTCTAATATTGGTGTACCTTGCATGCAGAGCTTCGTTCTTGCAGTTTTATTTCCAATGTGAGTGAGTATGTGGCTGTTATTTTACACGGGGCAACATTGTTCTTTTGTAGCAGTGAAGGGGGAGTGGAGCAATCTGATTCTTGTGAACTCGGCTCCTCCCATCGCTGCGGCTGCGCACTTCAATTTTTCACTCCGTTTTTTTTCTTATTTTTCACTCCTACTCTGGCTTCCGGACGCCAAGATAGACCGCTGCCGCCGAATTTAAAGAGACAGGCGATAGTTATTTTAAATACGTAAAACGACAACCATTGTCTCCGAGCTTACAGACCGACCCTTCGTGCTTTCGTTTGCTTAATTCGACCGTGATGTTCAGTCAAAGTCGCAGCGAGTAGTAGCTTGTCTGTCATCACTCTCCACTCTGCTGGGTTTCCCGTCTTTTTGCCTGCTTTTCCCCCCTCTCTCTCTCCCTCTGCTCGTCGAGACTGTCCAGCTAGGCAAAGTAGGGTTTGCTCGCTGGCAGGCTGGCTTCCCGACCGAGAAGACGGTTTGTCGCCTAGCCAACAACTGGAGGTAACGCCGAAGCTTCCCTCTCAAGTTGTGGTAGCGGCTCTCGAGCCTCCCTACGCCGGGGATATAATGGCGAAGATTCAGGCGCACAGCACCGCCAAGCAAATAAACCAAATTCAAGACAAGCCTTACGTGATAACACAAAAGCAAGTGCAGCAGCAGCACTTCCAGAAGCTCAAGGTAAGAGGACAACGGACAAGATGAGAGAAAAGTGTCGGTGTCTCAACCATTTTGTTGCTCTGGGTTTACCGTCGAGAGTAGTGAAAGGAACGGTTGGCTAACGGTAGTTAGCTTACTGGGCTAATAATAAAAGTAATTCATCGCTGACCAGCACAAGACTGACATGTAGGTTTAGACGTGGAAGCTGTTTTTGTTCAGCAAATGCGTAACTCGCACTCAGGGGACTCAGTTTGTTTTACTTTTTTATTTATTTTTCAGTATTTACGCCATCAGCGGCAGCTGCTGTGAGCAAACATTTAGTCTGAGCTCGGTTGTGGGAAGTTCCTTCTTGTTGGATTTTTTTTCAGCCAGCTCGAACAAAGTGGAGGACGCAAGCCAGGCCAGCCAAGAAAAGGCTACTTCGGTTGATTAGCAGCTTCGTTTTCACATGTCTTTGTGGCTGCGGTGTTTTATTAAATCGGTTTGCTTCTGCCGACACAATACAGTTGGCCAGGAACCAGCGGGGACTGAACGTATTGTGTAAATGTGTATGCGGGTGGGTGTAGTTAGTGTTAGGGGACTTATTATGGCTAACATTAGCCGCAATAACCCTCTTTAGACTGTTGGTTATAAAGCTTTGCTTTTTATTTCGAAGTGGTTTAGGTTTATCAGCATTTAATAAATGCTGTTTTTAAACAAAAAAATGGCTATTTATTTAACATTAATTGGGTTGGTTTGCAGGTTTCTAACATACCAACTATGCACAAGGTTATTCTGAGTGCTTTGCGAAAAAATAATGATTGCATTGCTGCTCGAGTTAAGCCATTACATATGAGAAATAAAGCAATATAAATGCATATTTAAAACAAAAGCCTTAGTACGTCAGTTTATAACGATTATCTTTATGACATTTACACTAAAATTACAGTATTATTAGCCTTGATTTTACTTGGATTAAGTAAATGCATGGTCATGTGAGTGATTAGTTTACAAAATCTATTGTAACAAACTATAGATGCATGCATCATAAATAATAAACACGGGTATGATAACAGAAACCGATAATCACTTTAAGTACAAACACACAAAAAGAAAAAAGCAAATGTCATCAGATGGTTGAGGTATTTTATTCTAATAGCAAATACAGGAATTAGAAGCTTATCTTGATTTCTACATTAAACCATGTCTAACCATTTTCAGATATCTAAAAAGAATTTTAAAAGTAATGTGTTTTTAATATGCTGGGAGTAAATTTTTAAAGTTTTCAGTCTGTTGGAAATGGTTTTTTTTCAGTATTTGAATTGTTGGTCACCGAAAGGGATAATTCTCTGTCTCTAATTTTTATGTGAAAATAAATAAATGCCTCTAAACTGTCAGTGAAAGAGTTTTATTTTATCTGTAAAAGTAGTTTATTTAGAAAAACATTAGTAGAGGAGTAAAGTTGGCGGTTGGGTTATTGTATTCAATTATTATAACTTTTATAATACTTATACAGCAACTTGTGCAGAACTTTTGGCTAAATAGTGGACCTGTTATTGCCTTTGACACCATAACGGATAAAAGTATTTACATATTTTGGTTAATCTGAAAAGTATTATTAAAACTGCTGAGACCATTTCTTAAGTGTTAAGCTATTCTGCACCATTTGCAGACAAAAGAATTCAAAGTGCAGTTGTATTAAAAAAAGGAAAGTTTAGATTAAGTTAACATGATTAGTACTAAATAATGGTTGAGAGAGTGAACAAAAGGTGAAAATGAGCAAAACAAAAAAATCAGATGGATATTAGAGATTTGTGTTTAAGATCTTTTGCTTTTCCTTTATTTGATGTTGGATCAACTGTCAAAGGACCTCCAATGCATTCTTCTCTTGTTGCATTTCTTAGAGAAAAACAAAAGTCATAATTGGTCAAAATAAGTGTTGGTACACAAGAAACAAAAAAATAGAAACTATTTTTATAAGCCAGAAAAAGCCTGACTGGTGCATGTGTAGTGGAGTCCATGGATCCTGGACGTCTCGGGTTTACAACAAGGTGGTTTCAGAGGTGAGGAAAATGTAAACCGTAAATGCTGTCTCCCTTTGTTAGTTTTGAACCTGGGAATGCTGAGTAAACACATCCTGGATGACTTGAGAGATCTCAAAGGAACATATCTGACTTCTTTCTCTGGATTTTTGAAATCAATCCTTAAAGTGTTGTGCTCACTGGGCTCTATTTTCTTTGTGTTGATCAGGATTCTAGCAGAACGATTTTAGATCAGCAGCAGTGAACACATCTAAAGAAACTGACTTTATTTGAACCCACTGGAATTAAAGCATTCTCACAATCTTTTTATGATTGTGGTTGGTTCATTTAACAAAAGATGAGGTTTTTGAAATTTAATCTGAAAAGATTTCGTACAGTTTTTAAAAAAATTTTTATTCCGTGCCAATTGTCTATAACATCTGTCACATTCACTTGTGACAGATGTTATACCATTAGAACACATTTATATATTGTGACTATAATTTACACATCTGTTTGAGACTAATTGTGTTTTTCCACCTTCTGCCTGTTTCTTCTGTATTTAGGTTGAAGATGCCTTGTCGTATCTGGACCAAGTCAAAATTCGCTTTGCGAACGACCCTGGCATATATAACAAGTTTTTGGACATCATGAAAGAATTCAAGTCACAGAGGTATCACTGACGATACATCCAAATAGACTAAACTTGTTTATTTTTAAGCTTTAAATGTCATGTAGTTAACTTATAACCGCTGCAGTTCTTGTTTGTTCCCAGTGCTCTATGTCCAAGCAGGATTAATTAGGCTAGTTAGGGTTTTTAGTTGACCTCAGCTTCTAGGGACATTGTTATTGTCACCAACTAAAAACTTTGGAAGTCGTTCATACAAAAAAAGAAATCTGCAGTATGGACTCCAAATCTATTCTGCACTGGAAAATTAGCTTCTTCCTTGCCTCACTAGTTTTTCTGTCCATTCTTTGATATTGTCTTTTCGCAAACGCTTCTTTATATGAAGCATTTATTATTTCCCACAACAGCTGTTTGCAACAGTCTTTTCAGATAATCTTTAATCCTTAAATCATACCATCTGCTTTTATAAACAACTCAGTGTTGCAAATGACACTCAAAGTCTTTTTTAAGACAACATGTATATTAATCAAAATAATTAATATGAAATACGACTGTCAGCTTTTACGTCTTCTAGCATCTTTCTGGATGACAAGAGACCCCACACACTACAAAAGATCTTGGGTATAACGGATTTGGTTGCAAAGGGGGCTGTCGATCCACATGGCAGATTTGAACCAATTTCACTCACCAACATTCAAATTTCAGACGGGAAATCTCGCAAAATTTCCCATCTGACTCAAGACAAAACGCAAGTTCAGAGAAAACAAATATGGAAGAAGCAATGTTTAATACACCAAAAAAAGGAATCCCTGATGTCTACTAGACTTTCTGGTGTGCCATGGCAGGGTTTTAATCTTCTGTACTTCAGTTTCCCCTCCATATTTCCATCACCTTGCTTTCTGATTGGCTCCTTGTCACACTTCAATAGGGCCAAGACAATCCAACATGTTGAATGTTCCCGATTTTTAGATCGGAGCAGTCCTAATGTCTTTCAGAGCAGACCAGGTCATTCTTACACATCACACACTGCAGGAATATCTCTTGAGATCATCTTATGAGTCATTACAATAATTGGGGCGTCCTTAAGATTGCTGGAAGTGGAAAATTAGGACATGAATTGGCATTAAAATCTTGCTGTGTGAATTAGACATAAATTGGAATGTTTCATACCGACTCTTTGCTTCTGTAATTGTCTATCAACTGACCTTGACTAAAGGTGATCAGTAAGTGCTTTGGCGCTTCTGTACTTTCCTGTTATGATCTTAAATTATTGTTACCAGCTGCAGCCTAGTAATATTTACACGTTACATACAAGTTGCTTGCCTGACCAGCCTTCAGTCCCTTTTTTAAAGTTTCAATCAAATTCAGTTATTGTAACAGAGATGAATCTTCAATCACTTCAGTTTTCTTTAGCAGTATCTTGTAATATTGTATGATAAGCAGTGACTGCGAGAACTCTGGTTTACTGACAGCTTTAACAATCACCCAAATGTTGCATAAAATCCAAAATCTGTAGTTGTGAGGAACGCTCATGTAAAAATACTGCTTCTCAGAGCTGTTAGATGATTGCTTTCTTTGCTTAGTTACTTTGCTTGAATGTTAACACCCAAGAATAATCCGTTTGCTTTAGTGATAATCTATGGTTTTTTAGAAAGTGCCCTACTCTAATTATGCACCAGTTCATTTTAAAATAGATAATTTATCTGGACTATTTTAAACTAAACTATGCTTTTTAGAACCCATTTGTTTTCATGTTTAGGAGAAGTTGATTATTATTGCCAGCTACATTATCCTGTTTGTCTTATTTCTTAAATAGCATCGACACACCGGGGGTTATAAACAGAGTGTCACAACTATTTCATGGGCACCCAGACCTCGTTTTGGGCTTTAATGCCTTCCTGCCACCAGGCTACCGGATAGAGATCCCCAAGAATGGGATGGCTTTCCTTCAGTCGCCATTCACCACACAGGTAAGACATCCTTTATCGCCTAAAACCCCAAAGACATTATATGTCTGTAGTTTTGGTTCTGTACTCCTCTGTTAAAAGGTCCTTAATGTTTAAGTCCAGAGAACTTTTAAATTTCTGGAAGGATTTGGGTGAGCTAAAGTAGAAGTTACAGTAAAATGTACCATGAAACTTTCCTTTTTTAGGGGATAAAATAGGTTACAGGACTGAAGTGCCACCTCTTCCTACCTGTTAGGCATGAACAAGCTCTGTAAAAGTAACATGATCCTGAATGTGTTATATGTGATTCTCATATTCAATGTGTAGCAAACGTGCATGAAAAGCTATTAATTTCAGTTTCATCCCTATTGGCTGCCAGAGGTTGAATTGTTGAATTGCTGAATTGTTCACTTTGTCCAGAAAATAATAAAAACCAACAATCCTGACAATATAGATCATTTTAGGGTGTTTTAAACATCATTAAAAGGAATTTATTGTGACGATAATTGGAATTCTTATATGGAATTTATCACAATAAATGATAAACAATGCAATAAATGCCCACCATTACATAGCATACCCAATTATCGTTTTATATTTCTGCATGCTGAAGCTATGATTGTACTTCCTTTTCTCAGACTCCTAAATAGGCTTCATTATTCATTATTTCATGCTTCATTTCGAAGCATAAAATAATGAATCTGATATAAACCAAAACACATGAGAAACACTGTTACTGCTGTTCACTTTAACATTATTAAAGGGACAGTATCATGTGAAATTCATTTATTTGAACTTTATATCATGTTATAATGTTATTGTCTCATCAAAAACATACCTGGAGTATTGCTCTCATTCTTTAATCCATGTTTGAGAAATCCTTGAATCTCTAGTGGCAGCCATTCAGGTTTGTAAAACACTTGAGGGAACGAAGCACCACCTTCCATGTGCAGCTCTCCAGTACCAAGCCGAACTTACAAAGCACCTCTCCCCGGTGCCTCTCCCACTCAGCTCCTTCAAACCGGCAGCAGCAATTAGTTAACACTTGGGGAACTGAGCATCTGCTGAGCTTATTGAGCTACTTCTTAGTCCAGTGCTCTGATGAATGTTTGTAAATGCTTAATAGAGGAATGTTGATGTCGGAAAGAGCAGCAACCTCTTAAGGACACAGAGGCCTAATTTAAAGACATTAAATTGCAAAGTCAAATTTCTTTTAAGTCATGTTTGATACATATAGGATTTTTATAACAACTGAAGGTTGTCAATTCATTTCTATTAATCTTTCCTGCAGGTGTCTCCCGGACAGCCGGCGAAGAGTCTGACCACTCCTGCAGTGGCTGCCACCTCAGGTAGTGTCCCCGCTGCTCATTCAGAAGCAGGACCAGCCCAGACCGGTGACACCAAGGCGGCCTCATCAGACAACCTATCTTCAACCTCAGCAGGACCCTCAGAGCCTCCCAGCAAACTTTCTCTTCCCCTGACGAGCAAAGAGGGCCACAGTCAGGCCACCACCTCGTCTATCTCCCCCCCTGCTTCCGAGACGAGCCCCGTAGAGTTCGACAGTGCCATTAGCTATGTAAACAAGATTAAAAACCGTTTCCTGGACCACCCTGAGATTTATAGAGCCTTCCTAGAAATCCTTCATACATATCAGGTACCAAATATTAAGACATATTGTGGTTACTGAGTGGCTGTATTTATGATCCTGCCCTGTTCCACCTCACAGATTTTAGCAGCCTGACTACTGTTGCTCTGATATTTCTGGAATTAAATATGTACTCCGTTACTTTGTGTTAATTTTTAAAACAGAACCAAACATAACGCATTCCAGAAAACACGTCTCTGAAGCACAACAGCAGCTCAGCAAGTAGTAACCGTGATATGTAGCTGGACTAAAGTATTAAACTTTCTACTCCTCCAAAACACCACAGAAGGAGCAGCTGGAGGTGAAGGAGAGTCGAGGCGGCCGAGGCAGCAGTGGAATGACCGAAGATGAGGTGTTTGCCAAAGTTGCCAGTCTCTTCAAGGGACAAGAGGACCTACTTGCTGAGTTTGGACAGTTCCTGCCTGATGCCAAGAGATCGCTGGTAGGTTTAGCAAAAATAGACTCAGATAAATACTAATCCACTGTTGAAGCAGATGGTAGCTTAATATGTTTTGATAATTTTCAATTGTCTTTCCAGCATTATCATCGTTATTTTCAAATAATCTAATCTAATAATCTTATTTTCAAATAGTTTAAACTTAAATTTGTTTTGCCGTTTTTCATTCATATTTTCTTTTTAAATTAAAATTTGTACTTATTCTGTGTGTTGTAGTTCAGGCTAAGGAATTGATTAGTTAATTAGTTACAAAGATATAAAGATTCATGCAGGACTGCAAACATTCATGCCCCGACATTCAACTTTTCCTCCAACACGTTAAAGAAAACGTCTCATGAATTTGGCTTATTGTTTGCTTTTACTACACACCTTCAAGAGTGAATATTTAACAATGTGCACATTAAAAATAACTTTTAATTGTTGTCTAAAACCTTTAATCAATAACCGTTAAACTTTTTGCAAGAAACAAAGCTGACTTGCATGCCAAAGGCAAAAAAAACAATAAGTCATCAACACTATTTCCTAATGAAGTTATACTGTGAAGAAAGTTAAGTTATGTTTGATTTCATTTAGGTCTTTAAATTTAGATCATAATTGTTTTAAAAAGTGTTTAACCTGAAACTGGCAGAATCCACTACTTGTTGATCTTTTACATTTCTTGTATAATGTTACCTTCTTTTGCACTTGTACTAAATATGTACTGGAAAAATGTTACTGTACCATTTATTTGAAGAGTTATGATTGAGCGCCTGTTTTTTTTTTTTTTGCTTTCTCTCATGTAGTTCACAGGGAGTTCCCTGACAGGAGGGAAAGAGCAGGTGAAAAAGTCAGAGGAAGAAGACCAGATAACCAAGCAGAGCAAAAAGAGGCCCAGACCATTGCTGATGCATATGTCCCCACTGCTTAAGGTAAACTTCCTGTGCTGATGAAGTTCTCCTGGCTATTCATAAATTTCTTTCTTTCTTTTTATCTGTGAATGCTTAAAAAATGTTTTGTTTTACAAAAAATGGCAACACTGAAGCTGTAGCTCTAATATTCTTTCCTAAAGGCTGTGCAGCTTTTTATTCTGGCAACAAGTTTGAGAGTATGTATTTGTAGCTGAGATGAGTTGAACAAAAAGCAGTAGGACACATTAAAGTACAGTTGTCTTATTTTTACTCAGAAAAAGATGAAGTATCCCTGTGCCAAAGATCAGTCCTTTGCTTCCGTTGGGAAACATGGTGTCTTAAGAGAATTCTCCTTTTTTGACAAGGTAAGTTTTTGTTAGAATTTGCTTTGTTTTTTCTTCTCATGTGGCAGATCGGTTTTGCTTTTTTATTTATGTATTAATTCTTTACATTTTTTTGTTGTATCCCCATTTGTTCAGGTTCGTCGCCTGTTTAAAAGCCAGGAAGTGTATGAGAACTTCCTGCGATGCATTGCCTTGTTCAACCAAGAAGTGGTTTCTGGGGCAGAGCTGCTACAACTAGTGACTCCATTCCTGGGGTGAGTGGCTAAAAGTATGGATAAATAAAATTGGAAGATAAGAAAGATGCCCACTATCCAAGCTATATTTTAAAACATGTAGCCCGTTTTTACAACAGATGCAACTTAGAACTAAACATAATTATATCTATAAATTAATTTTCACACCGTGATATTTATACTTTGTAAATTTGCATAAACTTAATTTAGAGGACTATTACAACTATCGTTGGATAATTAAAATCCTGTCATATCTGGAATGTTTTCAGTCCTTCATCTGGACTTCTCTCCATACATGACATCTTGCAGGAAGTTTCCTGAGCTGTACTCTCAGTTCAAGTCATTTCTGGGGGACAAAGAGCTCTCTCATGCTGTGTCGGGGCTCGCTGATCGTTACATGGAAGGAGGAGGGGGCAGAGAAGTGGATTATGCCTCTTGTAAACGCCTGGGTTCGAGCTACAGAGCATTGCCTAAGACCTATCAGCAGCCAAAATGCAGTGGACGCACTGCTCTTTGCAAAGAGGTACAATCAGAAGTCGTCATAGTTTTATTCTGTTTTATTCTTCTTTTTCTCACATAAAATATTGTAAATTCTGATTAAATACTGTTTGCAAGTGCAAATCTTTGATTACAGGTTAATAATCTTTTCTGTCTCTGCATGTTAAGGTCCTAAATGACACCTGGGTTTCATTCCCCTCCTGGTCGGAGGACTCAACCTTTGTTAGCTCAAAGAAGACTCCATATGAAGAGCAACTGCATCGCTGTGAGGATGAAAGATTTGAGGTGACCATAATATTTATTATAGAATGTTTTTGTTTTTTTAAATGGAGCATATGAGTTTTATCTATTTGCAAGTTAGGTCTTTTAAAAGATCTCATTATTAAACTCCATGGCTGCAAAATATGTAACTGTGTCTCATCTAAATGCTCCGTCTGTCACATTTTGTCACACTTGTAGTTGGACGTTGTGCTGGAGACGAATTTGGCCACCATCAGGGTGTTGGAGAGCGTACAGAAGAAGCTGTCTCGCCTGTCACCAGAGGACCAGGAAAGATTCAGATTAGATGACTGCCTGGGTGGCACCTCTGAGGTCATCCAGCGCCGTGCTGTCTATCGTATCTATGGCGACAAGGCCCCTGAGATCATCGAGGGACTGAAGAAGAGTCCCGCCACTGCTGTGCCTGTGGTGCTTAAGAGGTTTGTCTTTTTATATTCTAACTTCAAGGTTTTTTGGGGGTTTTTTTTACTAATCTTTTCTAAAAGTTTAACATCCTCTACAGCAACATGCATTGTTCGCTCATTTTAGGATTGTTATCAATGCCAATGAACATTTCAAACTTTACGTTTTACGGTTTGGAATGTTTGTACTACATGCTGTGGGTGCTTGAATCAACTTAAGTGCCGATTTGTAGTATTTTTATGTTGGTACCAAGTAGAGCTGTACAAAATCTCGATCACAAAGGACAGCTTGTATAAAATATTTGGTAGGATACTATATACTTTCTGACTAAAACGCAGTGGATTATAATAGGCCTGTTGAAAGGACTGCAATTGATTTTAAGCAACACCTGATGTGTATCTTAAGTGACTGAGTGTGGTTGGGACTTAATTATTTTTTTTATTGGGGAAGAAAGGAAAATTTGCATATTTTTAACAGTAATTTTTCTTTTGTAATACATGCTTTGTTTTTTACCGTTCAGGTTGAAAGCTAAGGAAGAGGAGTGGAGAGAGGCCCAGCAGGGTTTCAACAAGATTTGGAGAGAGCAGTATGAGAAAGCCTACCTGAAGTCCCTAGACCACCAAGGAGTGAACTTCAAGCAGAATGACATGAAGGCCCTGCGGTCTAAAAGTCTCCTCAATGAGATTGAGAGCATCTATGATGAGGTAAAACCTCTGAGGTCTTGATAAACATTTAAAGGAACATCCAACAGACTTGTTCTGTTTACATTTTTGAGGATGACTGACTTCTTATTCTTGTTTATTTTAAACTTGAGCTTTCCCACAAGCTTTTTGCTACACATAAGATGAAAAATCATTGACGCATGTCTTTAATTAAAACCATGGCTCTTGAATGCAAATGATAATTTCAGACATGAAACTTCACAGCCATGCAACTGAACTTCTTGATGGTTTTATCATTTTCTTTTCTTTCCGTACACTTGCTTAGAGCAACTTAATAATAAAAAAAGGAAAAACTGGGCTGTTTTCCATCCATCCATTTTCTAACACCCTTGTCCCTAGTGGGGTCAGGAGGGCTGCTGGTGCCGATCTCCAGCTAACGTTCCGGGCGAGAGGTGGGGTTCACGCTGGACAGGTCGTCAGTCTGTCGCAGGGCAACACGGAGACAGACAAGACAAACAACCATTCACACGCCTAGAGAGTCATGTTTCTGGACTGTGCGAGGAAGCCGGAGTACCTGGAGAGAACCCACGAGTGCACAGGGAGAACATGCAAACTCTGTGCAGAAAGACCCCGGGACCTGGGAATCGAACCCAGGACCTTCTTGCTGCAAGGCAGCAGTACTACCAACTGCGCCACTGTGCAGACTGGGCTGTTTTATTTTCACAAATTTATCATAGTTATGAAACCTGTTATGAACACACGGCAAAAACACAAAATCTTACAAGTATTTTTACTTGTAAGATTCTATTACAAGTTAAAAAAAACATTTGCACATTGTGCAAATGTTTGTACACTTGAAATAATCTAAAACTAACAGAAACCAAGATAAAGGAGTTTGTTTTAGGTCTATAATGTCTTAATATTAGTAAAGTAGTAGTTCCATTGGCAGATTAGTTTACTTGGGAATGATGTCTTGTTAGAAGGGAAATAATCTGACAGTGGAACTGGCACTTGCTTGCTTATTTTTAAATCAATATTAAATAATTATTGACATAAAACAAGCTTCTGTGTCGTCTTGAAAGTCACTTGTAAGTTAGTTTTGCCTTGTTTCAAGTGTACTTATTTTCACCACTTTTATCTTCCTCACTATCTCTTTATTGAACTGTTTTTCCTTCTTTACAGCGTCAGGAGCAGAGCACAGAAGAAGGAGGCGTTGGTCATCAGAGCCGTAATGGTTCGGGCTCGGCATCCTCCAGCGAGCCTCACATGATGTTCACATATGAGGACAAGCAGATCCTGGAAGACGCCGCCTCCCTCATCATCTACCATGTTAAACGGCAGCCCACCATCCACAAGGACGACAAGGACCACATTAAGCGCATCATCCAGCACTTTGTTCCCGACCTCTTCTTTTCTCGCCGCGGTGAGCTCAGTGATACAGAAGAATGGACCGATGAGGAGGCGGAGCCTGAGGATGGGGCAGAAAGAGGGGGCGGAGCCTCTGCACCAACAGCAGCAGCTGGAGGAGGAAGCGGCCATCCGAACAATGTGTCAGGGGGATCATCAGCAGCAGCAGCCGTCATAGGAAGTCAACCTCCATTACAGCCAACTCAGAATCAGAACCTGAACCAGTCCCAACTGCAGCAGCAACTAAACGGTGAGTCCAGGAGGAGGCGCTGCAGCCCATCTCAGCCTATGGACACTGAGCCCTCCAGCACATCCAGTAGCAACAACCAACCTGCAGTGATGACTTCTTCCACCCCTGGCTCTACTCCCATGGAGGCGAGCTCCAGCGCCGTGGGAGAAAAAGTGGACCTCCGCGACCCTGAAGCAGAACACCAAAAGGAGCTGGATGGCGTCTATAACCTCTTCTTTGTAAACAACAACTGGTATTTCTTTTTGCGGCTGCACCAGACTCTGTGTTCGCGGCTACTGCGGGTTTACCAGCAAGCTGAACGGCAGCTGCTGGAGCACCGAGCGGAGCAGAGCCGGGAGAGGCTGCTGATGGCAGAGGGGCGGAGGGAGAAGGCATGCGACCTGGCCATGGAGCTCCGCCTCAAACAGCCCAGTAAGTATTTGTCAGTGCAAAGAGGAGGTTAGGACTACTCTTTGCTGATTTATCAGCACCAATTCCTTTAGATATGGGAGATTAATGATCGGCTGATACTTACATGTAAAGCTGATCTTATCAACCAGTGTCCTTTTCTGCTCCCCTATGAGAGAGGCTTGACTGTTAGCCCCGCCCACCAGATCATGTTGCACATTGTTACCAACTTAGAAACTTTCTTGCTATATTTAGCAACATTTCAGACCAAAAAAATTGTATTGGGCAAAATTGGAATCGGCAGGTCAGGCTTTTTAAAGAGTTTTAATCGGGGACCGACCAGAAAACTGCAATCAATGCTCCTCTAGTTAGGGCTTACATGTGATCCAAACTTGAGTAGCTGTTTCTATTTATTCTTATAAAAGCCTTTACCTAAACAGCAATAGCCATGCGTGATGTAAAGAAAATTTGGATCTAATAATCTCTGAATCTAAAGGTAGGCTTGAATCAGATTTCCCGCTGTCCATGTGATCACATGATGGCAGACGATGCAGTCTGGAAATGATTGGGATTTAATTTAAATCATTTCCAGATCTGAAAGAATGAAAGATCTTTATTCCCTATCCCTTGTACCAGATTATGTATTTTTTCTGTTATTAAAAATATAAATATCTAAGTATCTGGAAAACCAAAAGGACTAATTGAACCTTTCTGTTTGTGCTTTAAAAATGGGTTAAAAAGACTGAAGACTGGGAGTTTAAGCATGAAAAGGCATCGATCCTCCATAGAGATCCATGTAGGATCCATGTAGCATCACCTAGTAATTTTTTAACATATCTGCATTGGTACAATAAATAAACTGGGCTGATATTAACATCAATATTTATGTCACTTAATATGGTTGCCATTTGTTTCTGCAGGGAGATGATGTTGGTCATGTGATCTTTGTTTGCTCATGTGACAGTGATCCAGTGCAGGGTCAGTGGTTTGGTCGTTCTTTTTCCAAGGTATCAAATTGGTAGTGAAATATTGCATATAAGTGATATTTTTTATTGGCCATAGCATCAATATTAATATTGAATACCAATATCTGCTAAAATCTTCCTATTTGTGCATCCCTAATCTGAAAATGTGCGTGGAAGCTGAGAGTAAGTGGTTAAATGGAGCGTCACACCTGCTCTGTTGTTTGACTTGTTTGTGTTCAAGTCAGACTGCAGGCTGTTGCTAAAATAATCTGTTAATCAGACAAGTTTCAGAATTGCTCATTTGTTGCAGTATTGGTTGAGCAATGTATCTAGTAGTCACCATTTATAGACCAACTCTTCTCTCTAAATTAATTGAGGTCAAATATACAGGTGGGTGGGGCTGCGTTGACTTTCAAGCTGCCATGACAGGCGATTTGCTTACTCTTGTTCACCCGGCTGCAATATTTTGAGAAAAGTAAGACAGTAAGTAGTGATGAGCTGCTAGCAGACCAGGAGGTGAAAATTGTTGTTGGATTATAGAAAACTGAGATAGTCTCTGGATGTTTGGAACTTCATCAGATCGGTCAAAGGGTAAAGAGATAACAGAGGTTACTGTTGATAAATCTGAATCTATAGCTTAACATTTGTTACAACTGGTGCTCTGCTACTCTGGGAACATGTAACGCTTAAACCTCGCTTCCTGTCCATTAATATTCACATATGATGGTGGACATGGAAGATAATTTAAAGTTAAACTCTTTCCAGCAAAACATTTTTCTTGTTTAATTTAAGGAGTTTTCCAAGCCTTTCAATTTCCTGCTGCCCCTAACTCAAAGTACCAACTCTGGCTGTTCAGCAATTGGGAAAACCTCCACCTGCTTCAGGCAAACTGGACAATAAATTGAGTACAACTAAATACTAGTAGAAATTGCCTTTTAAGGTTTTTGAAAGGACAATAGTTAGAGCTGTTCATAAAATGGTGCCTTAATATAAAGTGTAGTTCCTGTAACAGGAAAAAATACCCAGTTAAATCTGTAGATCTGTTTTAAAACCTCCCCAGAATAGATTTGCATATCTGTAAATGTCAACCTTGCAGAACACACACAGCTCTGGGTTTCATATACACGCCGACTTCTACCTGGAGGGAAATGACTAAGCTGCTCTTTAACAAAACGGTGTGAAAACTCTTAACATCGCCTCTTTGTCCACAGGCGAGGTGGAGTTAGAGGAGTACTATCCAGCCTTCCTGGACATGGTGCGCAGTCTCCTGGACGGCAACTTGGATTCCACACAATACGAAGATACGCTGAGAGAGATGTTCACCATCCACGCCTACATCGGCTTCACCATCGACAAGGTCATCCACAACATCATCCGACAGGTGATTATGCTTCGCCTCTGTCTTTTAGCTTGGTCTTGTTCCGCTTTGAAGCAGTTGTTCTGTAACCATTCTCCTCTGCCCTCAGCTGCAGCACCTGGTGAGCGATGAAGTGTGTCTGCAGGTAGTGGATCTTTATCTGGCTGAGAGGAAGAGAGGGGCGGCAGGCGGGAACCTGTCCTCCCAGTGCGTCAGAGCAGCTTGGGAGACGAGCTACCAGTGGAAGGCTGAGAGGATCATGGCTGAAGAGAACTGCTTCAAGGTGAGCAGCTTTAAGTAGAGCTAGATAACCCTGAGTGAAACCAAAGCAGATTAAAAGTTTACATTAACAGGCCTTCTTTACTCAAATACCCATAAATACTGCAACAAACTGAATTCAGAAATGGAGTATGTTTGCCTGCAATATATTTTCAGTGTAAATAAAGCTGTTTTGTGTATCCCTCTGAGGCTGTTGGGAAAACATTATTATTATTTTTTTGTTGTTTTGTTTTTTTGCATTTGGCTGAACCTCAAAGGTCATCGACGTCCAACTGGGAGGTGAATGTTCACCCCAGTCTCAGATCCTTAGTAGTTTTTATCAACTTTTCTTTCAGTATTTAACTCCATTCATCTCCAACGGTTCTTACATCAACTTTGGTCACTTTCCTGTCTTTGCTGATGAAAAGCATCCCCATATGATGATTCTGCCACCTTTTGTTTAACTTTAAAGATGGTCTGTTCAGGGTTAACTTGGTCAAAAAATTTGTCTTAGAACATCATCTTCTCCATGTTTGTTGTGTCGCCCCGCACGGCCTCTCCACAGTTTCATCCCTGACCTGTTTGCTGCGTTGTCCAACCAAGTCTAAATCACACACAAGTGAACTCTACATGCACTGTGTGACGCAAAGCTGACTTTTTTTGTGCATACATGTGACCGATATCTGGCTTTTTCCAGGCAGTCTAAACGGCCCAATTCTGATCTCTTCACCTCCTGAAAAACCTAATCTGTGCCGCTTCTTTGTGTGCTACTTATTCGGATATGTATCTGATAGTTTTAAAGCATCTGCCGAGTCTGAGCGGTCGTGTTGCATTTTTTCATGAGTTTTACATCATTGACTGAGACATACGTCATCATTCTGCCTCAGAAAAAGCCAGAAGCAGCAAATCAGGACATAAACAGTGTCAGATAATTATGAACTAATGAAAGCAATCTGTGTCAGTGAAGCGCACCGCATCACGATCCCACCACTCCTGGTTCAACCACACATCCAAACAAACTTCACTACAGAAGCTCAGTGCTGCACAAAGCTTTGTGCTTTCTTTTTATTAGCTTCCTTTGTGCTGTTATGATTTGGGGACAATACTGGCAGCTCTGAATAACTTTAAAATTGATCCATAGATGGCAGCATCCGTTATTGCCTCCATAAACACTGTGCCACTGCGACGTCAACCGTGATGATTTCAGCAGAAAATAATTCTGTTGTCCGGTGCCTTGTTTGCCGTTTTTGCTTCTGTCAGATTTTTGAGTGAACCAAATAAAATGTGTGATTAACTGCGTTAACTTTCTTAATGTGTTACAATCTTATTAATCAATCAAAATTAATGCTGTGTACTCTGGGCCTGAATAATTATAATTAATTGTAACCCTGTTAGCATTAACTCATGTCTGCAGCACTGAATTAGTGAAACGCATTTCAGCTGAGACGGTTACGAAGGTTTAAACAGCTCAGAGGTTGTTGCCGTCACGGTGGCTGAGCAACCTCTACAGGAGCAATGCTGTCGTGCACAAATGAAAACGCATCGTCCAGCAGGGCAGTTGGGACGGATGAGGTCCTTATGAAACTGAGAATGTAAATGTTAAAGTTTACTAAAGCATTTTTGAATCGTCTTCTTACTCAGATTTATAATCCTTTGTTTTTCTCAGGTCATGTTTATCCAAAATAAAGGTCAGGTGACGATGACCCTCGAGCTGCTGGACACCGAGGAAGCTCAGGCTGATGATCCGTTAGATGTTCAGGTAGTCATGCTAATGGATAAACATATTTACCCACAGAAAAACAACCCATCTGAAGTTAATAATTAAACATGTGACTCTTGTTTTCCATCAGTGTCTGTCGAGCTACATGGAGCAGTTTGTTGGGACAGAGTCCAGTTTGTGTTCCCAGGCAGAAGGTTACTTCTTCAAACCTGTATTCCTGCCCAGGTAGGCGCTCCAGAAAAGCACAGGATGTGTTTATGTCACTGCAGAGTATTTCTCTTCTGGCTTGTTGAATAGTTACCAGTCGATAGTTTAACAAATGGCATGGCTTGTTCCTCATACTTATCTAGGGATTAAAGCAGTTCAGCTCTCTCTTTTATTTTTTAATTTTTTTAGCCGAAAGGTCTGCTACATGTGACTAAAAGGGCTACATCAGGATGCGCTTTAAAAATGTCTTACTTTATACATACAACCAAGAATCTACATGTTTTTGTCTTACAGTTTGGCTGGGAAGCATCGAAACTCTGTTTTGTGTATTTGAAACTAAAATGTAATTAATGCAACATTGTGAAAATTCAAGTGATTGAACAGTGAGTATTATACAAACCACCTTTTTTGATGTCTTCATAAATGTGTTTTGTTGGAAAGGAACCTGCGGCGTTTCCGGCGCTGGCAGGTGCGGCAGGTGGAGGCGATGCGCTGCAGGAGAGAGTGGCACCGGCAGCTGGCCGTGGAGAACGCCGGCAGTCTGGAGTGTAGGTTCAAACTCAACACTCACAAGATGGTGTTTGTCATGAACTCTGAGGACTACATGTACCGCCGCGGCGCGCTGGTAAAGGCCAGGAAGGTAGGCGCTGCTCCTCACCTTACACACTGCAGACGTCTAACTTACACAGACATGCTGACGACCGTCTGACCTGTCTCAGCCGCACAGCTTGGCTCTCCTGAAAGGTCCCACCCACTTGCTAGAAGATGTCTCTGTTAAGGTGTCAAAATATTACATTTGAGATGCAACTGTTGGTTTTTCTATTCTGCTGAAGTACTTCCTGCTTACATTAGTTGATTATAATGTGATTGGCACAAAAGTTTAAACAAAACTAGGTTTGAAATGATTAAAGTGACATAAATAACTCGCTGTCATTTATTTAATGTAACTACATATATTCAAACAATTATTTAATGGAAAAACACCCACTGCATCAGGTCTGTATGTCTTCATATTTCTGTCCTTTTATTAACTCGTTCATCCCTGCATCCATCAATTTGTCATCAATCTCTTCCTTGGTAAATGATTTTTTACCTTTATGTTCTAATTTCATTCCCTCATCAAAAACATCCCGGGTAAAAAGGTTGTTAAAGGCTAATAGAGGAATGTTGTGACAACTTCCTGAAGGTGGAGTTTCAGAAAGAGCAGGAGTTTTTAAAGAAACTGGGGCCCAATTTTAAGGCTTTATATGATGAAGTCAAATTTCTTCCATGTCTTATTTGATATATGTGGCATGGTTTTCTTTAACTACCGAAGATAACACAGTGAAGGTAACACTGTTCCTTGATTTTGCTGTAAAACACACAATACTGCCCCTTTAAAAAATGAGCAGAAGCTGTGGAGGTTTGACCTGAACACTGTAAAGGACGCTGACCGTCTTCCCGCTCTCCTACAGTCGCAGCACCAAGTCGCAGCGTGCCAACACGAACGCTTCGACAAGTGGCACCAAAGTTGGCTGGCCAATCATGTCCCGGCCTCGGCCGAGCGCTCGGTGCAGAACTGGCTGATGGGCGAGGAGGAGGAGGACTTCATACCCTGCAAGACCACCTGCCTGTCCACCGAGCTGAAAGGACAGGCAGTCAACAGATACCAGGTTCATTACAGCAGTAGCAAAGCCCCGTCCTCGCCGTGAAGATCAGCAGGCCGCGCCCTCACAGGTAAATGCATGGACTTACAGGACACCTGCACACTAAACAGACATGAACAGCTACAGTCCCATTTCTCCGCCTCCCCCCCACATGTTCACTCATGGATGAATAAAACTGGCAGAGACACTGCGAGTCGGTGAGTGAGCATGTAGAGCGAGGACGAGGACCAACAGACTGAAGTAATCAATGAAAGCGAACAGTTTCTGACTGATGCGATTGGTCGGACACAACTGCACAAACGGAGCTCATCTGCAGCAGATCTATCATCCCGTCTGCTAGAGTTAACAGGACTGACGGTTGATCAGCCGAGAGATCATGGAGTTTGTTTCAGAAATGTGAATGTCTTCTTTTTTTTTCTTTTTCTTTTTTTTTTTTTTTTTAAATGTTGAGTGTAGTTTTTAGCTTCTGAAGCCAGAGAGCCTTCTGCCTGTTGGTTGATTCATGCGTGTTTATATGGAGAGATAATGGTAAATGTTTGTGTGTATGTGTATCCTGCTCTCTACATTTTGTCTGTGAGTCCAGAACAGGCTTTATAACTATAGTATCTACATTATTACTGTATGTGCATATATACAGGGATCCTGTATTTTTATATATGCATCTACACAAGTCGATACATCAGAAGATCATGTGATTCCTGAAAGTATTTGTTGTCAGCCAACCTTGATGTTCGTGCTCTTCTTCCTTTTATTTTTTATTTTTGTATTCTTCCTTTTTGTGTTGTAGCTAAATGAGTTATCACCGGGGCAACAAGGAGTGCTTAAATTTAATGGGTTTAATATTAATGAAACAGTCAAATTAAGTACTATTCATGATTTCACAAAACATTTCTTTTGCATTGTTCTCTTTTGCATACTGACATTGAAAATAAAAGCGAAGTATCATCAGTGTTAAAAAGAATGTATAATGTTTATCTTGTATCAGTTATCAGATAATAAACAACCTAGTTGTGACCTTCTTAGACTTGGACTGACGGGTTGTTTGTTGCTCCAGATATTCATCAGTTTGACTGTCACAAAGAAACTGCAGGAGTAACATGAGACACCGCAGCTGCACTCAAACGTATCGGAAAGTACATTATTAGCTTTACTGTACGTCATACAAACCCAACAGATTTAAAGTCCAATTAACAATTTTACCTTCGGTTATGAAGTAAAGTTATTTTAAAATGCTGAATTTTCGTGTTCTATTTCTTAATTGGACATTTATTATTATCAAGATATTAGATGAAGGGTGACGGAGATGATTTTTAGCAGGATTAACGGAAAACAAAGTGGTGAGTGTGATACAGAGCTATAGGACTTGGGCTCTGACTTTAAATAGAAACTGATCATGATGGGTTTCGTCATGATCCTGAAGATTAATTATGAGGAGCTGACTAAAACCGGATAATCTTTAAAGTCTGCGGAACTTTTTCACAGGCAGTTGAATAATTATTTTAGATTACCAGACTGTAACACGGCTGTTAAAACTAAATAATTTCTGAAGCAGGACAGATGCAGCAGACTGAACATGGGATCATTTCTCATGTCTGTTGCTTTTACATTCATCTTCATTTTTTTTACATTTGTTCAAAGCCGAATATTAGTCATAGTAGTGAATAATGTCTGGAAGATATTCTGGAGCCGCTTTGCTTCCTCTGGCACAATGAAGCAAGGCGTGTTGACGGAAAGCTGGTTTCAAAGAAGCACGAGGAAATCCTGGGAGAAATGTCCAGATGTCTGTGAGGAACCTGAAGCTCGGACCTTCAAACAGGAGAATGATCTAAAGACCACCAAGGTTTCAGATTTCATCCTGATTGCCTGATTTTAATGTCATCTAAAAACATCAGTATTGTTAATTGGGGAATGGCTTTGCTGCCTCAAGATTTCTACCAGAAGCTGCTATATGACCAGGAATAGTTTGTAGTGGGTGATGAAAGGAAGGAGGACAATAAGAACTAAAGATTCTGGTCATGAAGGAGATGCTAAACCCTTCCTCCTGGCTCTGATTGGTTGTCTTTGGGAGGAGGCAAATCGAACAAGTTTTGTTTTTTTTCCCACAAATTATCTAATTTTATGTCACAACATAGTGACGGTTTTAAGAAATATGCAAACATCCTTTTTATTAAAGCTCAGGTTGCAACTTTAAAGGTGGCATTTTATGTTAAGCTTGGAAAAAAGTAATTTTGTCACACTTAATTTGCAGCAAATGTTGACTTTAGATACATTTATTAAATCTACTGGAATATGAGAGGATATTTTTAATGTTGGGGACAAAACAAACTCCTGTTTGGGACATCTCTAACATTAATTAGGCTCGGTCTTCTTTCCACCAAAAAGCTGTTTTCAGGCGGTAAGGGGTGAGTAACTTCTTCTATGAATACAAGGAATGAAGGAAAAAAACATCACCAATCTGTAAATCCTGCCAACCAGTCAGCTTAAAGAGGAGGAATGCTGAAGAATCAGCTTTGAACTGGACTGAGACATACCACACAAACCTTAAAAACAAACGCGGGCGTTTACAAAGAGGAAACCAACACACTCTAAAGTACCTCTGAATCAGGAAAAAGGTCGGTCAGAGCTGAAGCGACGCACCACTGAAGCTGAAAATGTCCCTAGGCAGAGCTTCTCATTTGATGGAAACTAAAAACAGAAGGTGAAAGAAGGGTCAAGAGGCAGAGTGAGTTTTAAAAATAATCATGGTTTATAAAACCCAGATATGACAGGATCACCAAAGTGTTTACAGAAATACAAAGACCATGAGAAAAACCATCATAGAACATTGGTAAACACTCAACATGTACAAACTACTCTGTAAAAGCGACTCGGGGAGAAATGTTCAGACATTTTCTCTTAAAATCACATTTAATGTATTGTTTTTCTTAAAAGTTATCAAACCAGAACATCCATCTACCAAACTACGGGTACTAGCACGTTCAAATAGTTTAGAGAAAGGGTACAAACGACATCAATTGGGGAGTGAGGGGTGCACACATTTAAGCACTTTTACACCATGAAGGTTTCAGCAAGCAGTGGGTAAGAAAAAAAACCCAAAACAAAATCAGAAAACGGGATGTCAGGGTTTTTCACCATCATCTCATCAAACACGAAACTGTACAAAATAACCCTGGTTTCAGCTTTTATGAACAGAGACAGGTCATCTAAACTGGTCAGTTTACCGACTTCTGCTTGGACCACAGTCTGTCCCTGGGCTGAACTGAAATGTGTCAAAGTGCTTCTGTCTGCAGGACAGTCACCAACAACAGATGTCACAAATGTTTTCATGCACTTTCACAAATGTACAAACAGCATATCAGCCTCAGGAATCTGCCCCCGCACCTGCGCCGTGAGGCTTTTAAATTTAAAGAAACCACCAACAAGATACAGCGAAACATCAGTTCTTCTTCTTCTTACAAACACGTTTCAACAGCTTTACACAGGCAGAGGAGAAATCAAAATAAGAGTGCAGGATTGTATACAATCAACAAAAAGCTCCTCTTTGCCTAAAAAATACTGCTTGTCCAGGAGCACAAATGGCTACAAATAAAAATTCATCATTGTCGGTGTGTGCAAACATTACTAATATAAACACTATGTTGAATAAATTAAGAGCTCTGTACAAAGTAAAAACAAGAGCAGCATGCAGGCAAGACGACATAACCTTTATACAAAACTGTCTGACAAGAGAGACGATGTGAGCTGTCAGCGTGTGTGTGAATGCCTGTTGCAGTGTCTATGCAGAGTATCAATGTGGACAGAGAGGTTTTCCACCCTTTAAACTTTCCAGTTCACATTAAGATCGGATGGGAGTATAAGCAACCAGAAAACAAGACGAGTCATTTTTTTTCTGGGCTTGTTACTAGAAGAAGGAACTCACTAAAAGATTCTGGTAACGTATGTGAGCAAAGCCAGCAGAGAAATAAGAGCAGACGTCAGCACATTTATCTGAAGAAACCACAACACCTGAAGTCAAACAGGCGAGGCCACACTGAAGATCAAAAACTTAAATGAAGCGCAGAGTAATAGAAGTCTGACAATCAGCAAATATTTAATTCACAGAAATAATAATAATAATAAAAATGCCAGACTACCCTCTGAATTTATTCAAAAGTCAACATAAGGAGTAATTTGGCAACAGAGAGAAATCCCAGTTTCCATCAGCACCCTGGTGCTGCGATCACAGAAATCAAAGCACGCACAAACATTTCTTTGTAAGCAGAAACCAATTCAGCAAGAAGCTTTAATTTAAACTGTTACAAAAACTTTAGTCCTAAAACTATACAACATATTCATCTCTGGACAGTAACCACAGCGCATGAAAATTATTTAGCTTCTGCTTTTAGCTGATTACCGTCACCTTTAATTCCCATTTCTGTAAATTAAAACATCAGTGAAACTCATTTATTTGACACACTGAGAAACGTTTCAAGCATTTATTTCTGTTAACCGATGATTGTGGCTTGCAGCTAACCAACTGTTTCATGGCGGATGTAAAGTTAATGGTGTGGGGAAGAACAGCCATACACAAGTACATTAATGGAAAGTTGAGTGGAAAGAAAAAGTACAACTGTGTAATTAACGCCACACATAGGAGGATACTGGCAAACTGAACACTCCTAAACAAGAGACATCAAAATCCCCTTAACTTGAATAAAGAGAAAAATAAAGGCCTGCTGTCAAAAGTTCAAATGAAACCAAGTGTAGCCGCACAGAATTCAACCGTTTACCAGAACATTTTAGATCAAATCATGTTTCCATCTTTCTCGAGATGCTGATTTCATTTTCCACAGTGCCAAAGGTATCTAAGGTATCAATACCTACATTAATGACCATAATATCAATGACTAACCATGACTGGCCAGAAAAACTGAACCTAATAGAGAAGCTATGTATTACCTAGAGGAAAACGAGATAACAAAGACAATGCAAACAAACTGGAGGCGCTCGTAGTTCAACTTCCTGAAGACCTCAGCAGAACCACTGGCTGATCTCCTCCATGCCACGCCGCACTGATGCAGTAACTCATGTAGAAAGAGACCCAGCTAACTATTTGTAGTAAATACTGTTCGTCACGTGGAGATTAACTGGTCCACCCTTCTGTTTGCTGTGGACCAAACAAAGGTTGAATCTACATCAGTTTAATTTTGTGAGTTACTGAACTAAATGAACATTCTTTTGACATTCTAATTTACTGAGATGAACCTATATAAAGACCTTTTATAGGATTAGATGCCCACTCATGTCTCCAACAAGCCGCAGGTTGACTACAAAATGAAGCAGATTGCAGCAGATAAACAAAACTCCGGCACTGGTATTGTTTGACTCCATCAGACAGACGTGATGAACAGATTTATCCTCATTTGAATCACATTCATAAGAAAACTTTGGTAACCAGTGTTAATTGCAACGCTGAAGTCTGTGTAAAAGAGCACTTTAAGATAACATCAGAGATTTAAAATCCTCCAATTAAGTAAGGGAGTACCTCAGGGCTTTGCGTTTTTGATAAAGACGTGGCACATTTAATGCTATAAAACACATCAACAGTCTATTAGTATAAACATCTGTAGTAGTAATACACGTATATAACAAAGAAACGTCAAAGATAAGTGTTTGAATTGAAACATCTTTCATATTTAAGGAACCTTTTTCATGTTGTAAACGCACTTTTCCTGCAAGTGCTTCAAGGGTTGCGATCGTTCACTACAGCTAAAGAAAAAAAAAACATAAAAAGAGGAGTATAAAAGAAATCAACAAGTTGAAACCAGTTGATTTGTTAGATATGGTGTCACGTGTGTTCAGTCCTTTCTTAGATTCCTGGTTTTAGTCTTTCATTGGCTTCGTCTTCTCCCTGTTGATCCTGGAGGTGTTAGAAAGGCGTGTGAACAGTCGTCTGCAGCATATCCTGAAGTGAAACTCAACAAAACCCAAAACATCTCAAGGTAAAAAAAACAAACAAACCCCAAAAGACAGTAAAGAAGTCATTCTCGATAAAAGAAGTGAATCATCCCAGGCAGTGTGGTCTGCTTCTGTAAGTTAAGTGAAGAAGGTTTCTTTGACATCAGTGTGAATGTAGCGTCGGCTCTCTCCTCAACAGCACCGAGATGACATGTTGCTTGTGCTTCAGCAGGTTTCTCTTTGTCTTTGTGTGTCTCTGGATTGTACTTTGTGTTTCCTATACTTTTAAGGACCAACTCTAGACACTGAGAGATTATGAAGATGAGGTAATTTCTGTTAAAGTGAGGAGCTTTCTTATGCATTTAAGCAATTACACTGATGTTTAAACCAACTTGTCACACTATGAAGGAGAAAAAGAAAGGCGGTCCTTATAAGTATAGCATGGTGTGTGTGTGTGTGTGTGTGTGTGTGTGTGTGTGTGTTTTAGATGATGGAGCGGACTCAGCTGAAGGCCTCGTCATCCGTATCTTCAATCAGCACCTTTGTGTCCTTCTTTGAGCTAAAGGAAAACAGAAAATCAGATACATTTATTTATTATTTACATCTTTTATGTTAATCTTTTTGGCTTTTATTGAAATAATACTTACATAATGGTTTATATCAGGCTACTTCATATACATTATTTCCTCCTCAACACGTATAAACCACTCAGGCTGCATTCACACTGCAACCTCAAGTGACCCAATTCCGACTTATTTGTCAAATCGGCTTTTTTTTTCTTTTTTGGCGTGGTCGTTCACACTACCAAATATATGGGACCTGAAAATGTCCCGCATGCCCAGTAGAGTGCGCAATAACGTCACACATAGAGAGAGTGCTCGGGGTTTTGCCAACCGCCATAAAGAAGAAGTAGTGCTCAGTGTTTGCGGAAGTAAACCTGGACGCTAACGGTGAAGTTGTTGTCCGGCCGGAGCCAGCATATTAACAACTTCATCCTCATCTTTCGCCATAGCTGTTGTTTTTCTTCCCGCTTGGGCGTATGACGGTGCAAAATTATGACATTTGTCGAGTATCGGTGACGTTCAGGTCGGTTGGATGGGACCTGAACTTTAGGCCCCATTTGAATCAGATAAATATCGGATACCCAAGTGGCCTGGGTCGCATTCGAAGAAAATCTGACCTGTGTTGTTCAGAGTGTTGTAAAAAGATCAGACACAGAAAAAGGTAAAACTAAAACAATCGGAATTGGGTCACCTCAGGCTGCAGTCGCAGCTTTAGTTAATTGTTAGTTCCTCACAGACAGCAGCGATTTTGTTTCTCGTCTCTATTGTTCATTGCTCAGTGTTGCCTTCTTTCAGCTATTTTTGGTATATTTTCAGAGTGTATGACTGTGCTGTTATTGTTTAGGTCATGTCAGCATGTCATTGTCCTGCTTTGTTAATACTAAATACCATGATCAAAGAGACCACAACCTTTTATTGTCTTATTTCAAAATATGTCACAAAGCTCATAGTTTCTCAAAATATCTTTCTATTTTCTGTAAAATGTTATTCAAACCATTAAGAATGGAGTAGAAGTAAAAACAGCTGTGTGATGTTATGTGATTATGAACTCATTCTACTCTTTGAAAGGTGAGTTACAAAACTAGTGATGCTTTTTACAAAATATGAAAAACATAATTTTGTTTCTCTCTGTTGTTCCTAATTAAAATGAGAACATTCACACACCTGATGAGTCTTGTTAAGTCAGATTAAAAGTCCCTTTTTAAAATAACCTTTACGTAGGTGTTAAAGATATTTCTATTAAACCTATATTTCTTTTTTTTACTGGTCTGATGTAACATTATAATTTTAAAATGTTAAAACATCCATTTCTGACTAATTAATCTGTATAATGGTAATGGAGCTACTGACATAAATTGACTTTTCAAAGATATTCAAATTTTTTGAATGGCTCAGTGATTACTTACTGTGAGGACAACAGCTGGGCGCGTCGGAGAGACAAGCTGTGGTTCCTCTTCCAGATCTTGCCTGAACGGTTCCTGACGCCGTCTTCCTGGTCCATCATCTGCTCCAGCACCGTCTGGTCATCAGCGTTGAGCGGCGCCACCGAGATGTCCCGCACCGCTCGAAACTCGCCGCAGTTATTCAGGTGCTCGTTCTCGAGACGGAAGAAGTTCCACACGAAGCGCCTTTTAGGAAGGTAAGGAGGGGAGGATGAGTCAGTCTGAGGGCCGTGTCTGTTTAGAGCACAAGGAAAATTTAGCAACATGAGGAGAAAATGTGCTTTAGACTCACCTGAAGACTTCCAGAGGAGCTAGGATGGTGGCCACGATGTCGCCCACAGAGTGAGGATCGGTCATTGTAGAAAGAGAGATCTGGATGGTCCAGGCAAAACGCAGAAGCACGTCCTCCACGATGGCAAAGTAGTAGTAGGCCTGGACAGACAGAGAGCAGGCTCACTGGGTGACAAGACAATTCAAAGACAATTCAAAGTGCTTTACAGAATAATCTAAATAGTAAGAATTTCAAAACTGAGCTCATAAATGTAGGGATAAATTAAACAATTAAGGTTCATCGTATTCATGTTGGTAAGAAGTAAAGCTTTGTGAATTAATAAATTAAAGCCACATCCTTCTCAGATCCCAATGAAGATACATTTTACTCATTTTGTTTGGTTAAATGTCTCTTTTCTATGGTTGTTGTGTTCACTCTGACGTACGGTGTGGAGGTGTGGGGTAGTACTAAGTAAAAGATATATAGACTTGATTTTTCCTTTGCAGAAGAGTGCTGTCTCTTCAGCGAAAGTGGATGCAGAGATCACACAAACCCAATAATTACACTTACTTAAACTTATTGATTGATAGGTTCAAAGGTTCTGGGTGTTTCTGTGTTTTACAAGGACTCGACGTCACTGTGACTTTACCTTGTGCGGGTAAACGATTTCTTCTCTCAAGAAAGTGTTTTCTCCTGCTCCACGGTCAAACAAACCCCAGTCCATAATTAGATCCCAGGTCAGAGTGTAGAGGGAGCTGATGGTGGAGAACACGATCAAAAGGTACAGAAACATGTCTGCGTCCGTGTGTCCTTGTTCTGGAATAACCACACAAAAATGTCAAATGATTTAAGGCGTAACTTGACATAGAAAAATGCTTCAATGTAATGTCCACAAGGGGGAGCTCTACAGTCATGAGTGCAACAGCAGTGAGGGTTATGATAGATTACCTGAAGCAGATGCTTTTGCCCCTTTCATTTTTTTCCAAGTTAGGACTTATTTTTATCATTTGCGTACAGATTCAGTTGATTTGTCTGCTTTCAATCACCAACAAATATCCACGCATGTATAGATATATAAAATAAAAATTCTAATTAACTGTATTCCTGCATTTCCTATTACTACTGGGGATCTTCCACATATTACACTGCTGTAACAAAGCGTTCTTACTGAGGCTCAAGGCAAATTTGACAAGGTGCATAATCAATTTGTGGCGCTTTACCACACAAATAAAGTGCTTTATTTGAGCAATATGTTTCACTGTGATTAATTGTATGTCTCCTAATTCTGTTATGTTGTGAAAAAAGTTTTATCTGTATTCATGTATTCACATATGGCCAGGAACCTTAATAGGAATGTCCTATTCTATTCTATTAGGATGGTTATGGTCATGTTCTGATAACGAATATAATTATGATATGAAACTCAAAATAAGTAAATTATCAGAGATTTGACACTCTCTTATATATTTTTTCCCATTCCCAGGTTCAGTTAGCCTCTTATTCAGTTAGTTTTATCAACAAGAACTGATATAAACTAACCTGTGTAAAAATCTAAAGGATAAATACCATCCATCTCCATCAGTTGGTGATTTTGTTTGTTATTCATGCTGTTGCAGAGCTAACTGCTAAGCATCCTATAATCAGTTGCTGAGATCACAGCTCTAGAGTGTTGCCTGTCACCATAACAAATGTTACTGGGTCATAACTTGTCCCAGAAATTATTGCAACAAACAGTAATAATGTTGTTTTGAGACAATCTTCGAGAAATATATTGATAATGGGATAATAAGTTTGTCCTCTTAAAGACTAATAAACTTTAAATTTGTACAGAACAGTCCTCACTGGAACCGGTAGACATTTCAGACATCCAATAAAACACAGCAACCAAAAACAATAAATAAAAAAAACACTCGCAACAGAAACAGTAAATAAAATTGATTATGAAGTCACTGCAAACAAAACTGCTCTTCAAAAAATATCAATCATCAGAATGGAAATAATTCATTATGCGCAACATTTTATATTTGAGTTGCAATGGTAATAATTAGATCATAATGGTGCCTTCAGTTTGCATAGAAATCGTTAAATCAGTTTGCAGATGTCTGCTGCGTATAATGGGAGTGTTTGTAATTAGCTGTCCTCAGCAGCGCCGCCGTGCACTACACGGACAAACTGTGGCTGTGATCTGCTTGTTGCTCAGCAGGTGCTGATATATAAATCGGCGCCCTGTGGCCTTTCACTGTGACTCACACCAGCTCCCAGACGGAGACCAGGCTCCCTTCCATTTGTCATCGTCACCGTTTCTTCCTGCTACCAGCCCACAAGACGCCGGTGGATTAGAGCGGCAACGTTTCTAACGGAGAATTACAGCAGCACCGCTCCGTTAACTGCTGCCTCCATTGTGCTGTCTGCTGAGCAATGGGATGGAAGTGGTCCCTACAGCCACACACACACGTCTCCCAGATGTAGATTAAACTTAGTCCTCCACAATAGACCCCTCAGCGGAGAATATCTACTGGTTCCTCAGTGTGTCAGAGGTATTTAACCCCTCGGTGTTTGTGGAGGCCGATGTCGTTTTTCCACCAGGCTCCTCAGCCATTAGGAGGTTAAAATGGTGAGATGGACATTGATTGGATGCTCAGTTAGGGCAAACGCTGGTCACTGGTTCCTGTCACGCACATTCAGTCCACACACACTCAAACACAGAGCAGAGATTGTTGTTCACAGGAGCCTGGGCCGTTACAGTGATTTAGCTGGAGCTCATTTTATCTTAACATCCCACTGAAATAAATTCAAAACAAGAAGAGTCAGTCACTGCTGTTACAACGATATCTGTTCCCATGGGAACACGGTTCCTCAACAAGGTTTAATAGCTCGTTTTTAAAGCAGTTTGGGCGTAAAGTGGTCAGGTTAGAACAGCTGCACTGCAGTTTGAAGAGCTTCTCGTTTTGTAAATACTCCACCGAGAGTCAGCATGCAGACACTGATAATACACCTGTCCTAATCCTGTTATTTCGAGTCAAGCTATCAGGAATGGAGGGCCGTCTTGGGAACTTGTGGATAATGGAAATTTCAGCTCCTGGCTTAAAGACCCTTCCTGCAAAGCTGCTTCAACCTTTTGTCTTTCTGAGCTGTCAGACGTGAAATTATGGCTAATAATACGGAATAGTGCTCTGGCAAAAACATAAGGTAACCAAATTCATCTCATTTTAATATATTTATTGTGATTAAATTTGGAGGCTGAGTGAGCTTTTTTGCTTCAGAATAAGGCATTTTATTTTTCCTGAATTTGTCTTTCTGGTTCAGTTAATGTGCTTCAATCTGTTTCATCTAACCATACCTTTATTTCCACCTATCGCAACATTTCTGATGCGGTCCGCCTGCACAAGAGAGACACTTCCATCCGACCGTCAGCCTGAATCTGAACCCAGACATGCAATGATTGCTTTCGGCGAACTGCAGTTCAGGGAGGCAGTCAGAGACTAAACTCGGAGTCTTTTATCTTTATCAGTAAAGGTGTGAGTGCGGCAATTCCTCTGGATAGTAAACGAGGGGTCAGCAGATGAAATTAAGTTACAAAAGCTGACAGCTGAGTTTTTTCTACTCCAATAGAGTCCAGCAAACCAAGCTAAGCTGTACTCATCACAGTCTCTCACAGAGAGTAGCAGGCCTGGCATTATTCTTTGGGAATATGCTGTAGATTTCCCAGACAGAGATATGTAGTCTATGATGCCCTCAATAATTACTGGCATCCCCAGTGAAGAAGTAAACAAAAGGTTTTAAATCATGGATTTTTATCAAGACACGGAGAACCAAAGATGTTGGTTGATGCTACAATTAGCCCGCAGCGACCTTAGGAGGGTTTTTTTGAGCAACTAAACCACAAAAAGTTTCTCATCATACTGTTCCTAATAAGACGCAGAATAAAGTGTCCAATAAACTGGATGACATACAGCTACAGCACTACCCTTCCCCCACATGTTGCTTTGTATGTTCAGTGCAGCTGGTTGTAAGAAGGCTAGAGCTTGTCTTAATTGCTAACATGAAGAAGTTTCAGTCGCCAAGAAATCCTCAAAGTTAAAAAGCAAAAACTTTTTAACTTTGTCCATCCATCATTGTTGTTACAGAAAGCTAAATGTGTGGAACAGCAGTGAAGCAGCTTATAGTGAGCTGAGTATATAACTAGGAAATGTCAGGTTTTCCATAAAAAGCCATTATAAGCCAAATATTTGAACCTGTGAAGATGCATTTAAAGGCAGTTACTGTTTCAGAAATTTGCATGTAGAAGGATGTTTTCCCATTGAAAATAAATGAAATAAAAAAGTACGTTCCATCCACTGACATCCCATATGAACTGCTTTAAAGCGCAGAAAGAAGTCACATCACAATCTCTGTTCTTGCATTAAAAACAAAGGAGTTCCTTCATTTAGAGATGTTTGGTAAATCAAAATAAATCTGTAATTATAAAGTTATGCTGCATGATGTAGGTTTGTTGGTGATGCTTCGCACAGAAGCAATACACTTTTTAAAACACAGCATATTCCTACACCGCTTTTGTAAGCAGGCACTTTTCCTGTTGAGTAATTTGCATGGCAAGCCTAGCAAAGCACAGGAGGAGGGTTAGCATGTAGCAGGAGCATGAAGGATGCTTAAAACAACTCATGAGAAGAGTGCAGTGGGCTTGCAAACTCTCTGATTTAAGTGTTTGCTAAAGGCTTCTTCATTCAAATTCAGATGAAAAGTTTTAAATTGGGGTTGTCGTGCTGTTTCCATTTTGATAAAAATCCTAATCAGGTGTGTTTGTATTCATGGGCTCGAATGCAACACGTACAATAACATGTAATTACAGCATTATCATAACTTTAACAGTAGAAATAGCTGGTCTGTTTTCAGTTTTATAGTTTTATCGGTGTAACTTGACCAGAATGCTCCCTATTCATTCCCATTTTGAAGAGTACCGTTTCTAATTTGATCAAATTTGACCAGAATGTCACAGAACAACCTGATTCCCAGAGGGACAAAAATAACAGGATGATTCTAGATGCTTGAGCACAATGTTATTTATTTATCTTTAAGCATTGTAAACGTCTTCACAATTTACCTTCCTGTAATTGTGTAAAGTGCCGTGTAGGTTTCTACATCTTATTTATGGCACCCAATCGCACCAAAAATAAAACACCCCAGAACAGTAAACTACATGCTTTCAATGATATTTTCTAAATTAGCATTAGTTTGTAATGTCCCTGCACTGAGAAAGGTTGTAAATAAGCTTGGCATAACTCTGATCCTGTATCGATCCAAATAATGTTTCTACTTCAATGCGAGGCCTCCAACGATGTTCAGCACGATTTGGGATGCCAGCAGAATCCAGAGAATCCACAATCATCTTTAATGCAACATGAATCTGCTGCTGAGATTACAGTTTCATGATGGAGTCCAATCAGTCATTCACGGCAGTAAAGAGAGGGCCTCTCTAAAAGGAAATACTCTCAGGCTTCTGGACAACATGTGAATTGTTTCTGTTTCAGACCAACAACACAGACAGAGCGTCTTGTAGTGATATATGCAGAATTAACACACCTTTCTAATTCTGCAGCTTCAGATCCGTAAAAGGAGTCGCTGGTCAATTAATTAAACTCAGCTCCGCAGCAGAGTGCTCCATGATTTATTGGCATCATGATGCATTTTTCTCTTCCTGCTTTCCCAGATCTAAATGTGGACTCTGACTCACACGAATCTGACAGCGAGGAAACACTTAAACCTGCCGGCTGTGATCAGGATAGCAGCAAAGGTGACACGAGACTCCGGGACATCTGCCAGATAATGACTGGCATCTGAGGCACCTTTTACAGCTGAACCCGGTGGTGAGAACATGACACTGAGCGGCCGTCGGCTCCACCGGCGCTGCAGAGTAATGCAGGAAGACTCGGCGCCAGTTTAGAGGAAGCGTTTTTAAATCAAATCTAAGTATAGATGCAGAATATTTTGATACTGCTGCTTGAGTTGATCCCTTCAACAAGCTTTAAAATCTGGAGGAGCTGCTGCTGCACATGATTCTTAAAATATCTCAACAACAGGCGATTTCCTTAACCATCATCATCCATGTGAGATTCCAACCTCCTCCTCTACTTAACCAACGCTCGGCCTCAGTCTCCATTACATGCAGGATGAAAGACGGCTTCACAGAGAATAACACATGAAGAGAGGCCATTAATGGAAGAGCGCACAGGCTTCAGACCGGAGGAGGAAGAAGGATATGGTTTAATGGACGTCTTTCCGACGGAGCAGTGGGTTTAAAAAGAAAAAAAAAAAAGAGGGATTTGTCTGCCTCAGTCTCTCAGCTTGGGTTCATTCAATACAACCGGCGGTCAGCATGAGAAGCAAATTTTATTGATTCAAGTTTTTACCGCAAAGGAATAAAGTCAGAGCGAGACATAGCATTTAGCATTTTGAAAGGCAGCAGATTAGGTTCCACAGCTGGCATTTTGCAGAAAAATAAATCTGTTTGCAGGGAAAATGCCAGAGATTAAATACGTGTCAGGTGAAATGATTGCTTTGAAAGTGGGAGAGGGGACAAATTTCCAAGCCTATGATGGAGACTGACCTAATAATTATGATTTTTTTTTTCTCTTTTGAAAACAAGCTCCTCTGTGGCATGTTTTACCAATCAGAATAATGTCAGGCTAATTGTAAAGCTGTCAGCCAGAGAGTGACCGGACTGTTAATACAACTTTTTCTTCATGTTTTTTATGCTTCTGCCAAAAAATTTTGAAATGCAATGTTTCTCATTTGATCCTCTATTTATTGTCCAAAGTACATTTCTGGTCTCTCTAACCTCTTGCCCTGACAGTGAAACCACATTGTGAGAGCAGAATCTTGTTTATCTGCAGCTCGGCTTGACAAACCTCTCCTGTTGCATTATAAAGCTCTGGGCACAGAGTAGGAAACCGATGCCGGCTTCCAGCAATTGCACTCAAGGTCACCTCTGCTTCCCGAGCACACACACACACATACACACACGCACACCCACTCACACACAAAAGACTCAGAGACTTGCTTTTTGACATGCCCCTCTAACACAGCAACACATCAGTCCTGCTGATTTAAAGCTTCAGAAAGTCTTACATCTCTCTTCAATGTGTCTGCAATGATTCAAAATGGGAATTTACAGCAACCAGTGTGTTTGGGAACCGATGTGTTATCATCTTTGCTCAGCACAAATCAAATCGAGTACGGGAAGAGATGAGTCATAAAACGGACATCTCCCTGCCTTAACGCGTCGTCTGTCCCGAGTCTTACCCTGGTGTGTGGCGTAGAGAGCTGCGAAGGTGACAACAAAGAAGGTGGTGGAGTATTTGCCGGCGTTGACCAGGTGTGGGAAGGCCCTCTTGGTGTCACGGTAACGCCTCAAGCATTGGATGAAACGAAGCCAGGCGGGCAGACACTGGATGATGGCGCGCAGGCCGTACCAGTAACTGTGGCAGATGCGGTCACTGGAATCTAGAATACAATACAGCAACGTTACAGTTTCGTCTGAGGACAGAAATGGTCTTCATTATGAGGGTCAGACATTGACCTCTGTGCCGCCAAACATTTACAAGCCATTAGCTCTGCGTTAACTAGCAGGATGGAAGCAGAGGGCACCAATTAGCTTCATGTCTGTCATATTTTATGTCAAAAAACCTGAACACTTTACACTCAGCTCATTTACACATTGTCCTGAAACAGTGCGCCTTTAAAAGTTAAAGCTGTGTGAATACTTTTGCATGGCACTGAAAATGCTCAATTATCACTTAGAAGGTTTCAAGACGAGGAGGAGCATCTCAGGGTGTACAGTGGATTCCCATCAATGAACGGGATCACACAAAGTGACAGACAACAATTCACACTCACACTCAGAGGCGTCACAGTGTTACGCATCATCTCGATACAGATTTCTATTCTCTGTAGGATCCATTCTCTCACCCACCAAACAAAAAGAAAAAAAGTGTTCCTTTTTAAACAGCAATCCAGTTTTTCATGCCAGATCGTTTCCTCATTTTAAGCTCAGGTTGCTTAAATTTAAAGACCATATTTTATTTTACAAATTATATGAGCCCCTGATATATTAATTTACCCAAATTGGGTATTTCTGCAAGCATTTAAAACACAAAGTACAACCATAACTAGTATTTATTTCCAAGACTGACTAAACTAAACCCTGAACATCCAGAGTTTAAACTCCAGGTCTTTGAAAAGAGTACATAAAAATGAAAGATCTGAACAAATTCAAGGTGAAGGACAAAAAATATACATATCTAAGAACAAATGTTGAGAGGAATATACCAGTCAGTGGGCAGATTGCTAGTGAATCACAGGTTAACACAGCTTTAGGAGTCACTGAAAGGTTGGAGCCAAAATTCAACGCAGCAACCTTTTAGCTGTGGGCCGATCTGAATCAACACCTCACCTGGGGGAAGCAGCCCCTTGCTGTTGCTCCACTGCAACTCAAAGATGTAGAAGCAGAGGAGATACTCGAAGTCCATGAGTACAAACACCAGGGAGTTGAGCTGATCTGCAAGCCAGAAGTCTGCAAATTCCACCCGATGAAACGGTGCAGTGAAAACACGAAACTGGAGACAAACCAGAGAGGAAAGACAGCAGGTGAGTGGAGGTCATGCACAGAACTCCTGAAATGGAAAAAGGTCGGTGCATTTCAGAAAAATGACTTGGATGACCTTACTAAAGCGAGCTGCAGCTCGGATGTCACACTCAGTCGAAGCTGCTCAGGAGGACAGCATAATTCAATAATTAGTGAGAAGTATTTCTGGAGAAACCTTAAGATGTGGAAAAAGCTCTGAATAATTGGAGACACAAAAGAATAAATCCTCCAGACTGCCTTATCGGCCCTGCACAGGATGCTGTGGTGAGTCACGGTTTGCGTTGGTGTTCATGTTTTATTTGTGTTTCTAATCAGTGGAGTAATGCACAGGCAGCCAGGAACTGTGTCTATGGAATGTTATTTGGGATACGGCTTTGGCAGGAGCTGCAGCTATTGACCACGTTTGTAAAATGATACAACCCTGCTCGACTTTTTCCATTAACCCCGCAGGCCTCCTCTGACATTCAGCCGGTGACTGTACGCTGCTCCCCATTTACAGTCTCAGAGAAAAACCACACATACCCTCAGAAAAGATTGACCGTGCCAATCAAAGTATGTATTGATCAGGAGGTTTTTGAACTTATTTCCACTCTGCGTTGATGTCTTAAGGCTAATCCTGCTGTGCTTGTATGGTCAGGTTTTCATTTGCTGAATAAACACTACTGCATGTTACAACTGCAGCAGGTTGTTCTAATACATTTTATGAGCGGTTTCTATTAAAGACTATAGGAGCTCTTATGGCAACATACAGTCCAGTGAACTGCAGACTGAAATGTCTAATAAATCTTCCATTTCCTAAGAGATATCCTGCATTAAAATAATTTAAAAAATAGTCATTTTTGTTTTAAAAACCCCTCATACGGTTGTAATGGTGCCAAATCAATCAAGGCTAATTACAGCCTCATCACTGGGGGAGGGCTGAGCGAGAATACTGGGAACCGTGGGGCGCTGCGAAGCAAAGACAAGATATGAGGAGGGGGGTGTGTAGAGGCGAGAAGGAGGACGAGGGACAGAGGAGCTCAGAGCACCAGCATGCTGATAGATCTATACCTGTAATGATTGCACAGTCACAGCCTCCATCTCCCCTGAGACGAGGCCCGTTCTATTATTCCTCAACCCTTTGGCCCCGTCCTCACTCCAGTCGCCCCAAAACACACACACACACACACACGCACGCCCACACACACCTACACACAGCGATGTAGCACAGCTCAGACAAAGAAAGCAGTTTAATAAACATGCAGCTGGAGACAGATATCTGGATTGTGCCTGCATTCATTGAGAAGATAAAATAAAGACACACACACGTCCCTCAGACCTTTTCGGTACATGCTTTAGTTTCAGAACATGACAGCAGGAAAATACACAGCTCTATAAAAAAAACACACACGCAAGGCTCAAACAAATCAGATTTTTCTTCAAATTCAAAAGATTAAATGCACTGAGATTACTAGTCCTTTAAATAACGTGGGAAAGCTCAGATGATGACACAATGGGTTTAGAAGCTTAAACAAAACCATACCTGTGGATGCTTTTTAAGGCAAACCCTTGAACACTCAGCTTGTGTGACATTATGGGGAAAAAAATAGATACCAAGACGAGAATTGTAGACTTCCACAAGTTTGGTTCATCCTTTACTAAAACTACCAGGTGCCTAAAGGTCTAAAAAATACATAGCACCATAAAACACTGTAAGACATTACAGTTTGCCAATGAAATCAGGGGCCTTTTCTTAAAACATCAACTTGTACCAAAATACAACCAAAGGTTTCACCGTCTTCCTGTCTATATATAGGGCTGTTTTGACTAAACGTCCAGGAATGTTTTCCATTTCAACATCTACCTCTTTGGGGTCAAAACAACATCATTCATGTAACTTACGTCCTCAGGCACGAAACAAAAATCTTCTCCAACAGCAAATTGTTGACCGACATCTTGTTCAGTCAATAAGTGTGAAAGAGAGGCTCCGATCATGAATATCAAAAACTCTGAATTTCAACGATACAACCATAACATATGATTTTATTTATTTTAGCAGTAAAACTTCAGAACATATGGAAATTTGCATAAGCTACTGCCGAAGAGTTTAACTGTAATAATTTTTAATGGATTTTATGTTCTTACTTTTGTTGTTATAAAAACTCAAACTGTGATAGTAACCAACCTGCTGCTTTGCGAAATGTTCCTCCAATTGGAAATCCCCTAAAGAGCGTGCCAAGTGAAGTCACGTGTGTTTCTGTACAAAGATGATGAACTGCTTCCATGTTACATAACGGAGTTTCAGATTACGTTTCTGGATGCCATGGTACTGCTCCGGAGCCCGGGTGGCTATATTGATCCCAGTGGCAAGGCGGTTTCTTTTGAAGCACAGCCTCGACTCTGCTCTCGCGGTTTCTGACCTTGGGCTTTATGCACTGAGATTTATTCAGACATCTTCAGTCTTATTTCAGAGCATCAGATGCACTGCACAGGCTGGATGGGGTTAGGAGAGAGACTTCTGTGTCACTCACAAGAATATCAAAACAGCTCACTGGTATAAAACAATACAATAGAGCAGTTTTATTCTTTTTATTAACTCGTGTATAGGCCTGTCATAATAATCAATAAATTGTGATAAATTGAAACAAACTCAATATTTTCCATTTTCCATTCTTAGTTTTTTTGTTTTTTGTTTTACCAAAAACTGAATGATAAAAGTTTTCAGTTTGGTACTTTGGTCTAAACTAGCCCTTTTCTTGAAGGATAATTTTGTTTACCAAGACTTAAAAATAAATTTTATTTGTCATTTTATTTCTTTATTTTGGATATTTAGAAACGACTTGGATCTTGATATTTTACTTAAAAATGGTCTCAAAACAACATTATCATTTATCGCAATGACTATGGAACAATTTATCATCCAGCAAAATTTGGTATCATGATATCATGGTCGATCATGATTCGTTATCATCGACCTACACTATATAAAATACAATAAAAAGGTCTTTAAAAAAAGAAAATTAAAAAAGGACTCTAGTTAAGAAGGTGACCAACCAGCAGTTTGATGAGCCAGAAGCGGGATTTGTAGTAGCAGGTTTTAAATGGGTTGATGAGGAAGAGCACCATGAAGCCGTAAAGAATGAGAGGGTTGATCTGCATGGGGAGGTAGGTGTACTCTGAGTACAGACACGAGAGGATGCTGAGACACCATAACACACCCAGGAAACCAGCAATCTGCAGCAGAAACATAAACAGAGCCGCATTAAAGGAAAGCGCCAATAACATTTCAATACAATCAATAGAGTGACCAAAATAATGAAACACAAACTGAGAAATGTGGGTTTTATGTTTCTGCAGGGTTAACTTATTTTGAAACATTTGTGCTCTTGAACAGGACTAAACAACATCAATAAATCCAGGAGAATAATAAAATTATTGCTTTTACTAACATGAATGTAAATTAAATTTTGTGTTCAGTTGTTTGTGCTTCTGCCTGGGCTAACCTCAAACAGGTGCTGGTGTGACAAGTTTTCTCGAGGGTCAATCTCAAAGATGAGAACATGGTTGACTCCATTCTGTCTCCAGCCGTAGGTGTTAATCCCCAGCAGGAAGAGGAACTGGATCAACAGGAAGCCGCCACGATAGATGCGCACCAGAGGCCAAATGTTCTCGTAGCGCATGAAAACAGCACCTAAAAGAAACCAGAGCGGAGATGAAAAATTAAACAGTGTGCTTGAAAATAATTTCCCAAACTGGCTTCTGTGGTAAAGATATGTAACAAGCTTTAAAATAAATATATCTTTTGGGCTTTTAACAGAAAAAAAACAAAACTACTTTTAATTTAACTAAACATTTTTTAATAAATCATTTATTTTCACAAAATCACAGGTACTACAAATATTTGTATCTCTTCTGAATCCCATAAAGTAAATATACATTGGTCCTTTAAAAGAACACCCTACTAATAAAAGATCTTTGTGCTGATAAACTTTTACATATATGACTCAATGTTTCATAAATACAACATGACAGTTTCTCTTAGGATGTGTCCTGGCTGACCCGGTTGATGTAGGCCGGTTCGGTCGTGAAGACTAGAGGTGAGCAGCTGTGAAATTGGATGGTTTAGCCTTCATATTAATTAAAAATATCAAACACATAACAATGAAATGTAAGAGAACGGTATAATAAAATATATATATGATTTAAAATATGACTCACCAGTGAGAACGAAGGCGACAACTAGAATGATGAAGAAACCACAGAAGAGACCCACTCTGAAGGTCGTCCAGGCCAAAGCAGGCTGAGCCGGGCAGAGAAAACACAGAACTACTGTATTTAATACAGACTTCTTTATAATGCACTTAGCTTAAAAAAAAACTAACTCACAGGTGCTACACAGCCATATTCCATGTTTTAAAGGGAAAAAAACAAACAATTTGGCTGATTTTATTTACTTCATATGTTCAATTGAAGCATACTTTTTGTGTGTGGATCTCAAACATTTTCTGTTTGAAATAACAGAAATCAATGACTAAAACAATGGGCTTAAAAGGTCCACAAACGCATGTAATATCCAAACAGTATCTTGTCTGATGAATAGCATGAATTGCATATAACAGACTAGAAGGGATGGTTTCCTCTCTTACTCTTTCACTCTAGCTCATAAAAACCTTTTTACATTGTGTTGGCATTGTAGGATTACACCGACATATTTGCCTGTGTAACCTAAAATAAATACAGCAGAAATTTCAGAAACAAAGGTGCAGTAAACATAATAACAAGTTGTTACTGACCTGAGCTGCCCCCAGAGGAGGAACTCTCAACCTCTTCATAGCCCTCTGACGATCTCCTTCCTCCAGCTCTGTGATGACCAGAGTCTAGCCACGGACGAATATCATCAGCGTATAATCTTTATTTTGTATTTGTGTGTTTGTGGCGATGTGAGCAGTCACCTCTGTCTCAGTGATGAGCTGAGTAATCTTCTTGCAGGTGTAAAAAGGGGCCACATCCACATGAGCCACACGCCACTCGGCTCCACGAGTCGTGTCCAGAATCTTATCATGTTTTTTCAAGATTTTACGGAAACCAGTGAAGTTCAGGTTCTGAAGATAGCATAAGTCCAAAACGTTACTTAAGATAGTAGTCAGACACGCTGCTGCAGGACAAATGAGGTGAAACAAGGCTGCACAAATCTGTTCACATGAAATCAGAGTAGGGATAATTCTGTGTGTGTGTGAAGGGAACCTGGTAGTTCTGGAGCAGGATGAGGCTGAGGTAGAACTCGCTGAAGGCTAGCTTCAGGTCCATGATGTTGTGGTGCTTGGAGCGCTCCTCCTGCGTCAGGTGGAACAACGTCTTGCGTTTGCGAAGGCCGTGCGGAGTGTTGTTCTCTCGCTGGGCATCCATTGATGACTGCAGCTCATTTTGCAGCGTTGCAAACCGTCGCTGAGCTTCAGCGAGCTTTTCTGCAGACAGAATGATGAGAATGTGCTGAAAACTCTTAAAGTTAGTTTGCATTTCACACAGCACAGACCAATCTTTAGAAGAAAGCTTACAGAGAGGAACAGATATATTCCAGTCTGCAGAAACTGTATTAGTGAGAAGTCACAGCAAGCATTGAGTGATAATTTTTTCTTACCAGAAAGATAAACACAGAACAACTGTTGGTTTTAGTTATAAATTAATAAACTAAAACCAACAATATAAAAACATTGAGAAATCTGGTACTTATTAAAAACATTTCAGCTGTTCCAAATGCTGAGGAAAAGTTTCTTCAAAGAGCATCAAGAAGCTACAAGAATTTGCTGATTAATGGGGAACATGTTAATCTTAAAATGCTCTTCTCTCCCATTACTTCCAGGAAACGGGAACACATGGGCTGAGATGGCATGTGAAAGCTGCATAGAGAGTGAGGAGCCACTATCTGGATCAAAGATAGGTTAACACTTCCTCAAAGGAGTAACATAGTTCCTTGTAATCAGTATGACTAGAGTCAAATTATCTGGGTATCCTTCTCCAAGCTTCTCGCAGTGGTTTGACTGAATTTTGGTCCAGTAACTGAGACATTTTGTGCTTGGAGTCATTGTTTATTTACACCCATATGTGCCCAAGTCTTAACATCCCATCTAATGCCTTGATATATTACTTCACTCTTTCTAGTATATTTTTTGTCCTCAAAACACGCTTCTAACTGAGACAGAGCCTGTCTGTTTCCTGAAGATGGCTGGAGATTCTCCTGGTGTTTCTGCTTGCATTTAAGTGGTTGAAAAGATTAACCTGACACCTTCAGGTGCTTCAAAATTAAACCAGACTTCTCTTCCTGAAACCTTGGAAGCGTTTTGTATTTTTCCACGTCGGTTAAGGCGATGTGTTTGAGGTGTTGTCATAAAATGCATCCACAGGTTTGCCTCCAATTAACTAAAATGTTACTAAATCTATCATTATGAGGATTTTCTCTTTATTTGAAGGGATCAAAATCTCAATGTATGTAATCTTTTGAACCGAAAAAAATCTCTGCCATTAAACAAGTTTACTTTACAAATTGAAAACATTTTGAAATTAATATTGTAATCCTAGCTGACCTAAGACTGGAAGTCAGATTTAACATCAGACAGTGGTGAAAATAGATTATGTATACAGCAGCAGACAAGTAAACGACACATATATTATGTTACGATTTATGCAGTCAGCCTGACAGTCTGGGAAATCAAGGCTACAGCGGCTTCCTACCCGTCCTTAAATTAATAAAGTCACTGCTGATGCTGAAGGCTCACTGGTGACTTTCACGCTTCGCTGCTTGAACTCACCCTGACACACAATCACACTATCTCCCTCTCAGGAATGCCACGGCTCTTTATTGACAACTATATTCTTGGTAATCCTCTTGCTTGAACTGTGCAGCCCGTAATAACAATTCATGACAACAAAAGGAGGCTTGGAGAAGCCAGTAGACTCAGTGTCCTCTGAAAGCAGATTTAGAGTAAACCTGGAGTCAGGAGTGAAGGAGAAAAACAGAGGACATTATCGATGTGGCTAATGAACCTTAGACAGCAGCTGGTGATTTAAATTTCAACTAAAGTGGGTTGAGTGAACCATTTTATCCGACCTCAGTTTGGAGACACACAAGGTGAATATTTTGACAAAAACCTGGTCCTCTTCCTGGATTGTGAAACATATGATATTGAACCTGTAGTCCAACAGTCAGGATTTTAGTGCAATGCAGTAGAATGGCTTTGAGAGGTCAAGGACCCCTTTCAGAGGGAGATACAGACACACAGAGCGATGTGGAGGCAGGTTGTTCATGTAAAGTCAGCACACATTTATCTCCATCTCTCCACGGTTCAATCAACCCTGAAATCCTTTTTAAATAGATATACATACATACACACACACACACACACAGATATGAGATAAATGCACTTGCTGGGCAAAACTGGCCTTTCCTCTTTCCTCCTTCTGTGTTGGTAGTAAACAAACTGGGTGAAATAATATTTTCATGCTAAACATTTACCCTCGTGGACGAACTGCCTGCTGAAGACACGGCGAATAACTCTAATGCTGATATAGCATGACCCCCCTGCTGTTGCACTAAAATAAAGAGGATGTATCCTTTACTGCTTTTTCTTTTTAAAATCTCTCAGATATTCAACATTGCTCTGCTCCTATGAAGGTTTAACCAGCATATTACTTTAAAAAAAAAAGCACCAAACTTTTGCTGTAATCATCCGTCATAGATAATGGACCTAAATAGTAAAATGTACTTTAATGCAGGTCCTCTTAATCCACATAAGTTTGTAAGTTATTATATTGCTCAATGGGCTACTCCACTCAGCTGGGAAAGAAAGACTTCCATTATTTCAGTAACAAAGCATCTTTCTAACTATGAGCCGAGTGAGTTATACTCATTTTACTGCTTTTGCCATCAATCAGCCTGTAATGTCCCATCGTTATGAACTGGAACAATCTTCCCAGTTAACCTTGTCCCTGCGCTGACCCACCTCAGGACACAGTTTCACAGATGGCCTCAGGAGGAGGCAGCGTCTGCTTTTACTGCAGACACATTTCCATGAACTCAAGTTCTAGAAGTACCCGTCTGGTACCAGAATATATTATGGAGAACATCTCAGGTTACAGTCTCACTTGCTTCTTGAAATACATGCATGCTTTCTCCCGTAAGCATGACTGCTACTGACCTGTTCAGTATAATGACTAAGACTAAACCCAGTGTTATCTAGCAATTCCTTTCATATTTTTTCATTGTATCCCAAGTTACAAACCCTTGTGCAAGAGTCATAATTTAATTGTGACGTTTAAAACATTCTGTGCAAATGTTCATGCTGTACGCAATTATTTTCTTCTGGGGAAGAAGAATGGCTTTCACTAAATCAAATACAACTGTTGTTAAAGAAATAACATTTTATTCCTATGTTTTATAACGTTTTCTTTTTCTCAACATCACAACTTTGTTTTAGAGTGAGGAAGCACCAAGTTAAGTCCATGGCGATAAGCAGAAAATAGAGTAGAAAAAACATCCAAGGGAGTAAATACTTTTTATAGGGATTGTAATTGATCAGGTTGACTGGATTCATTCTGATTTGCAGTATGTTTATTTGAAACTGGATCAATAAGAAGGTATCGGTACAGTGATGATTTCTTTTACAGTGACAATCTGATGTCAATATGAATCAAAAGTACTTTTATTTCCTGTTCAAAGTTAAAGATAAACTTTGATGTTAGAGCCATAATAAAAAATTAGCAGACCCTGTATCAGATCTAAAGTTGCTTGTCTTAGCAGCTCATAAAATTACACTTTATTAGCTGATCATAAGCAAGCCCCTTTATAAAAGCAGAAGCTTTGAAAGTTTCCCAGTGTTGAGCAGCCAGGAGCTTGATTTTCTATTTGTAGACAAAAAAAAAATATTTACGTTTATAACCTGTAACCTGTTGCAAGCCAAAATGAGACTTGATCAAATTCACATTACAAAAAAATGCTCAACCGATTTATTTATCTTCATGACCCAGAGAAATTGTGGAATAAAATAGTACCTGAATAGAATGTGTTGATTTTCAGAAGCTCCTTCTCACAGATCTGGAAAAACCTCTCCTCAAACTTAGCGTAGTATCGCTTCACTGTGTCTTCATCTGCGACTGGAACAAAAAGCAAAAAAGAAGCAGACAGAAGATTACTGACTATTTTTTCCCAAGGAAACAAGTCATGTGTGAGAGACTATAACATTTCATAGTCCAGCTATAGCTTTCACACAACACAGAATCCACAAACACTGGGGAGGTGGGAAAGTTTAGTTTATATTAAGCTGAGAGATGCTGAAGGATGAAACCATATTAAGACATTTTGAAAAGATGAGATGTGATGAGAAGTGATGAGAAGTACACATCCAATGTAATGGTGTTTTACACTATATCTTTGTACAAGAACCATTCAAGCCTCACATCACCAATTGCATACCAAAATGTCAGATGGAGTAGTGTAAAGCATCTTGCCAGTAAACTCTAGAGTAGTGGAGACATTCAAGTCAACACAAATTGACCATAAATTTTGTATTATTTTATGCTCTATAGTTTGTGGGGACAGTGTACTTACAGCCCCTTCCTTTTCCAAGACATTTGTGGATAAAGTAAGATCTGTAAACTTGTGGATGAGTGAGTTTGGGGTAAAAAGGTCTCCACTGTCCAAACAAAACACTTTCTGGATGAATAAGAGGTGAAACTGAGAGCCAGGTATTCTCTGACCTCACAAACGTACTTTTAGAATGATTGCCAGAAATAAACACACTTATAAACTTATTGGAAAGCCTTCCCAAAAGAGGTAAAACTGCAAATTTTACAGATTAAGAATGGGATCCCACTGGTGTTCAATTGTAAATGAAGGCAGATTAGCTAATACTTTTTAATATTAATACTTTGTAGTTCTCCAACTGCAGTCCAACTACTGTTACTACATTTGGCCATCCCATCTCTACCACTATATTAATAAGACATTAAATATTCAAAATGGTATAGTGTTGAGCTAGTAACTTGTTTTGCTTTCGAGGCATTCATTAATGATTAGGTGACCTAAATAGCTAATCCTTCTGTAACTCTGAGTATTCCTTTAAGAGTTCAGGAAATCTCAGGCAAGCAGACTTTCATTCAAGTCTGAATTAGATCAACAGCTTCTTCCTGCCTCTCCATGTCTGATTAAACCCTCCTTGTCTTTTTCAGGACATGCCAATTCAATCAGTATTGATGCACTGTCTCAAACAATTCTCTGCCTCATTCACAACAGGCTACACCTGACAGAGCTTAACATGCAGCAAATGGAAAGCCACTGTAAAATAGATTTTTACAAATAAGCACCTACAATTGTCTTTTAAGCAACCTTCGAATCAGCAAATGTTTCATCATAACTACAGCAAAAATAACATAATGAGTAATAATTATAAACCAACTCTGAGTTTTTGATACCAAATCATAATCAATGGGTTTTATTCAAAATAACATTTTTCACTCAAAACACAAAAAGAAAGGAGTGAATTTTAAGTGATCAAATAGTAAAATATTTATTAGAATGTATCACACAAAGTAATCTTCACAAGGATATTGAGATTAGTTTTATAAATGCTAACATCTCAATTATCCAAAGTCTACAGTGAAGATTTAAATGCAATAACGACTGCTGTTATGCAGACAGGTGCTAATTAGAAAGGATTTCTGTATTTTATGGATTTAAGTAGTCAAATAATCCTTCTAAGAAAAAAACAATACCCAACTGTACATCGTAAAGGTCAATTCAGTGTGGAGTTTGAAACTACTCTCTGACTCAGGACTATAAACCCATAAGGGACTTTAAAATATTCTTGCAACAAAGACAAAAGTTTATAAAAAGCTGAGAAAAATGTTAATTCTGATATGTTCAATAGTGACTGAAATATGGAAGACTTATGGGATAAATCCAAGGAAACAAAATGAAGTTGCTCCACATATGTCAAAGTCAGTCAATTGAAGCACAAAATAAGACTTTTTGATCTAAGGAAACAAACAAGCTAAAAACAAAACTAGGGTATGAAGTGGAGTGATTTGCAAAACCAATAGTAAAACGAATTATAGAACAAATAGAAAGTATGAAATGATAGAAATCTTAATGCTCATTTTAACCATTTATGTTTCTAACTCTAAATGTCAGTTTGCAGATGAATTCTTCAGTATGACACGACTACACAGGTGCATCCAGTGCTCTACAGCCCCTGAGGATCTGCTCTCTGCCACGCTGAATGTCAGGCTGTTTCAGGTGGTTGGATGGATGATGGCATTGAGGAAGCCACATTTATACTTCTAAACGATTGGCCAGCAAACATTAGCTGTTTAGGCAAAGTGATTGAGGACCTGGCTGGCCAGTGCAGCCTGACACGATGATTGATGGGCTAATACACCGCTTTGGTCAGACCTGCAGGCAACATGCATACAGTGAGATAATTCAAAGTAAAAGGGTTACACAGCAAATGAAAACCCTGAAATAATCATGAAGCATGAAGCGTAGAATTAGAGGCAGAGAAAAGTGGAACATTACAAATCTATACCAAACATTGCAATTAAAGTAACTGTGTAAGAGGAACTACAAAACGATTCACTCAATGACTTTTCCAGGTGAGTAATCAAGTTCAGCTCATTGCTGTTGAAAAATGCTGAAGTTAAGCTTTGGTTTGGTCCACCTTTTTTACTCAATTGTTGCTTTAAAGGTCCCAGGGTAAAGACTTTATTAAAGCTTTGCTTTGTTTAGGTTTCATTTTTTAAAGTTGGAATGTAAAATTATGTGCTTTAGTTTCATACAAAAACACTCTGAATGGGTAAAAGTTTAAGTTACGGCTTTAATTGTTTGGTACACATGCCTTATTGAACCGTATGGGCTGTAACAAAATTCTTCGGTATGAATACATGCATCATTGTTAGATTGCTGGCATACATAGGAATACATCAGTATCAGTACTTAGATACAGAATGTACCCACATCTCTTTGTTTTAATAAAATTGTATTTGTATGATATTTGTGAGTCCAATGAGAACAATGATTCCACCCCTACTTCTTTGTTTTCAATGAAACCTCACTGACAAATTGTTAGAGCAGCCATAGAGATGTACCTCTTTTAAACCTCACACTCCTTATACTTACAGCACCAAAGAATCTCACTGCAAACAAAGAGAAAGATCTAAACCTCATTAGCGTAAACTCTGTGCATTTTGGAGAAGAAGCCAGCATTTTGGTTTCCTTCCCAAAGGTAATTCGACATGTAGACTGAGGAGGGAGAGTCATGTCAAACAGCATGGTTTCTCATTATCTCTTCTCCGGAGAAATGATGGCAGAGACAACTTTCACAAGTTCAGCAATCTTCGCAAAATGTGTTTAAAGTCATATAAGGAACAATATCCAACAGAAACTTAAACCAGAAATATAGTATTTTATAGATTTCTGCATGATACAGTAATAATTTTCAACACTGTTCTGAGACGTAAATGACATCCTTGGCTGTCTGCAGAAGGATTGTTGCAGCCAAGCTGACATTCAGACAGCAGAGCAACAAAGAGGAACCCTGGAGCATTTCCTCCAGCCACTGTTTAAAGGTATTGAAAGCTCTAGTCTTGCATGTGTGTGACAGAAAGATTTAATACAGCAGTCGGGAATAAACAGCCTGTTACTATTGTAGGAGTGTGCAAATCCAGCATTATAACTTCTGATTTATAAAGAATTTATTTCATCTAGCTTTACAAAGACAAAAAAATAAATATGTTGTAATTATATTTACCAACATTTAATGACTATTATATACAGACACACAGCTATAGGGCCCATTTTGTCTCACTTCTAAATAGGCTGATAAATTATTCAGGTGATTCGTTATTGTTGAAAACCTCTATTGTTTAGAAGTAAAATTTGGGGATTTGTTTTTTATTTTTATCGATTGAGCTAATTAACAGAAAGTTTAGAGAGTTTGAAAAACTAAATCATTGATTAAAAAAATACTTAAAATTTGAAAAAAAGTCAACCTAATTCAACCCATCAATATATATACAGCATAAGTGATGAAAATTATACTTGTTGTGTTCAAGGTCACAATGTTTAAACTGTGTATCTATCGTGTCTGATAGGAATATTCAGATAGAATATAATAACAACAGGACCATATGACACCAAGAAGGGGAAACGTTGCATCATTAGACACCAGATATTTGGAGAAGAAATGCATTACAAACATTAGAGTATGTTGTGCTTATTTGGGAGCTTCACATTTTTTTCAGACAAAGAATTGTGCTGGTAGCTAGAAAAACAACTCTTGACCTACAGTATTCCCAGAGCGGCTTGTAGACGGCAGCCTCCCTCTCTCCGCTAACCCCTTCTTCTGTAGATTGTATAAATAAATGATGAGACAGCTTCCCCAGAACCCACTCCACTCACCCCCGAAACAGTTCACGCAGACAGACACTCACACCCACACCCACGCACACACACACACACACACACACACTCCCCACCCCCCAGCTTTTTATATTCCTATACAGGCGTTCTGTGAAGCGACCCCATAAAACCCATCATATAAATCCACCAACCCTTAAACCTGCTGACCAGGAGAAGGATTTGGAGACATCAACAAGCTGGACAAATCTGAACTTCAATATGATAAACTTTTCATTTGTTAAGTTCCTGTAATGATATATATATATTTTTAAATGCTTTTACCATTAATGAAAATGTATGCTTAATTAAAGGAAGGAATGATTTCCTCTGTTTGAGCCTCAGATGTAATCTTTCATTAGACTAGAGGGTGAACACAGGATATATTTCTTTACAGTCCGGTAAAACAATCATACACATGAAAACACCCTACGCAAATTGTATGTCCCTGATTTTAAGGCCTATTAATCCCATTTAATGGCACCTCTCAGATAACATTATTCTCAGGGGAAGCGAGCAGGCCATTACATTATGATTGTTGCTGTAGAAGATGCTGTTATCTCCCCCCTGCAAGCCCACAGGTCTTAAATCACAGGGAAAGACAAACTGAACTATAAAAGAGAATAGGATTGACTTCATTTAGGCCTGATATTAATCTAGAGAGACCAAAAACCTGAACGTAGGACAATAAACTGGAACTCCTCCACTGGCAGGCTTTAAGGAAGTGAATGCAACACGAATACCAGCCCCCAGCTGCCCCCTTTCCTCCATCACGCCTGTTTTTCTCACTTATTCCCATTCAGCCCTCCAGCCACAATTAATTCTACCAATCATCTCTCTCATCGAGGCCAGGGGAGCATTAAGAATGCACACTCTCTGGGCTAGGATGCCAGCCAAACATGACCGGAGGCAGGATGAAGAGCCACTGTTGATTCCAATACATTGTATACTATTTGTACAACAAGAATGCAAGCAAACCAGTTTGAAAAAAAAAAAACTGAACTAAGAAGAGATATCAAGTAGTGAACAGAATCCTATGGCCAACATATCCAGAGAGGAGCTAAATATATTTGTTTTGCTAGTTGTGTTGGCGGATGAGCGAAAGAGCGAAAGGGAAAGAACGTAAGAGACACATGGGATGGGCAAATTACCAGCAGCCGTTTGAATAAAAAAAGAGTAGAGGCATGAGGCCAGATGGGGTGTGAGATTATCCAAGGAAGCAGAGGGAAAAGACCCAACACCCAAACACACTGGAAAATTATATAAGAGTTTAACGGACAGAGGGAAGGTGGAATGCAAGTGGAAATGTGATACAGGAAGAGACAGAGACAAAAGTTATAACTGGATGGAGAGAATTTCAAATCACTGCACAACTTCAGATGCTGATAGACAGTGGAACCTGAAAAGTATAAGCAAGCGAAGGAAAATCAACACTTGAGATGACCAAACACCAGAATAAATTAAGACTAAACTCTTTCGAAGAATATGATACAAGCAACTGCCTTTATGTAAAATAATACATGTCGTAAAAAAAACCCTATGTGTTATTTTTAATTTATCAGACGGCAGACTCCTTGACTATTTTTACATTTCAGGTACAGGGGGAAAAAAAACAGGTGTGAGCACAATTTAATGTCTTGTTGCCCATGCAAAGCTCATAGATTTTCTGTTAAATATGTTCAAAAATTATAGATGCACAAAATTATGTTGTCCAATTTCTGATCTCTGCTTTTTGGAAAAGTTTGATAGGCCCATAGAGTTTTAAACCAAACATGTCTTTAGGAAATACAACATACAAAAAGCCATGAGAACAGAAATTAAAATATTTTTTCTAGTCTACTTGCCATTAATATTTATATTATGAGCAATAGTAATGCCACATTGTGTGTATGAGAAAAGAATAGTTGTAAAAAATATTTCTGCAAGTTTCACTAAGCTTAATTGATGACTAAATTTAAGATCTATGTAGATTCTAAGAAATAATCCATATAGATCTAACTTACATTAATCTTATCAGATTAATGTAAGTTAATCTGATAACTTACATTATCAGATTAATGTAAGTTATCTGATAACTTACTGATGAAATTGTCAATTTCATCAGTTTAAATGAGTGTTTCAGCTCCACAGTATGACTTTGCTGCTTTTACTCTGACTAGTCACTGATCAGGTCAAACAAGCTGAAAATTGTTCAGTCTACAATTAATTTATTGGTGTGTTTTTTTTGTCAAATTGTAGACTGCTACAGTTGACATTGAGTCAGTAAATCAGCAAATAATAATCAAAGGCAAGAAGAAATAAAGTGGAGTTGTAGTACTTTAAGCATCCCAAAAAGCATCTCCTAAAATTGCTTCCTCATTCAGAATAATGGAGCTGAATACATATAAAAAATTGAAATGTTTTCTCTCTGCAGCAATTACCCAAATAAGAGCTCAAATAAAGTTCTCACAATTACTCTAACAGGCAAAGTTTCTGAGAGCAACATTGAAATGGGTCATGCTTTTCGAAGGCTTGTTTTCTCCATAATGTCTCCTGCAAAACAATACATGGACAGCATGCTAAGTGGGTCTGTCTTTTCAAACCACATCTTATTAAGATTTCCCTTTTCATTTCTAAGCTTCAGTATAAACACTGCAGACTGGCCAAAGAGGTCTGTTAAACTCAGAACAGACACACATTCAGGGCAGCATCCTACTGAAACATAGAGCACTGTGGTTGAAACTTCATGAAAGCCTAAATGTGCAGGAGTTCAAAGTGAAGAGAAGGTTAAATGGATATATAAGAGAATAGGAATAAAGTTGGGATAGAAGTAAAAGCTGACAGAGGACAAAAATGGACCATGCAATGTAAGATTCAAACAAATGGCACAGCATTGATGAAGAAGTAAAAGTTAATTAATGCTGCCAACATCTTCTGAGGAAAGGAAAACACCAAAGTCCCTCTGTGCTTCGTCTGAATCGCCATTTTGTTTTTTATCTGTTTCTTTCTTTTTCTTTCTCCTTTCTTCTCAGCTGCTCCTTAATTTCCAAAGCTGCTGCTGTGAAGTTTTATCTCTGACAGACAGAATGAGGGGAAAGTTTGGCCCAGACCTTTCTCCCTCTCTCTCCTTCCAGCACTGAACAAGGCCTTGAAGATCTGAACTGTTTCTCTGAGACTCACCGACTTCCTGCATCTCTCTCCAGGTAGATACAGACTGAATGGAAAAGGCAAACTGATAACAGTTTGAAACGAATTCTGATTCATCTCATTCACTGAAACGATCACCAGGACATTTTAGCTTCAGTCACATCTCTCAAACTTTGTCAGATAACCTGCGGTCGTGAAATCTAGAACATTAAAATACATATTTAGCAATATATTTTGCTGTGCAGATGTTATGCACTAAAGCGTTATGACACAGGGGCTGTAATATCTAATCCAATTCAACTAACTTTTGATTAGTGTGTATTAAATGTAATTGCATCCTGAGCCACATCAGTGTTGTCTCTCCTAATCTGATAGTTAGCATCAATTTCACATATCCTACAGTCTGCTATGGCTGGCAGAAGTCTAACGAAGGATATGGGCAAGTATAAGTGTCTTAGTATGCAAACTCACATACTGCTCATATCTCTCATAATATAATAACCAAGGGAAATCAAATTTTCTTTAACAGATCTGTTTTCAGCTGTTTTAAAAGGAAGCGTTACTGCGGAAACATTCTGTAGGATTAACAGAAGTGGATACCTCTAATGTCAATGAAAAATTGACACCTTTTTAAATCATAAAGATGCAAAAGCATTTTTATACTTAGTAATATTTTTCTCAGTTTAAAATACAATGCTGAAGTTGAACTTTGCTACTTTACAGCAAGTGTAATCAGATATACTTATGCAACCTTTTGATTATCAGTGTCAAGATATACCAAGGTTAACAAGTTACATTTTCAAAATCACCAACTTTTTCCGTCCTATCAATCTCACAGTCTTAAGTCATTTATTAAGTTCTGAGCTGTTTAACAACACATTTGTTAGACAGCTCACTGCATGGAAAATAGTCTGGTTAGTGAACCAGATAATATCAGCTGGCTTTACTTCTGTCACCGTATAAAGAGCAGAACAGAAAAAAGGGATAATATTCTCTGTGATTAATACTGACATTAATACTAGCTTAAGTACATTAGTAAAATAAAAATAAAAAAAGAAAATCCAGATCTAACTCTAATGACCAATATTAATGCCAGTAGTAGAAATAATGTTTGACTTTCAAATAGAACAATCAGGTAATATGATGCATTTTGTTTTAATACTGCAATACAATACTTCTTTGGTATTTTTAATGTCATCGTAGCCTAATTAGCCTAGTTACAGCTATAAAACCTTTCTATATTACAGAATGAACAGTTTAAAACACAGTTCTAGTATAAATGTCAGGCAGATCACAGGTATAACAACGACAGTAATCTCTAAATTATTAGATGAGATGAGTGCAGTATTCTGGCACTACATTTTACTGCTAAACACTTAAGGTTTCGCCTATTATAAATGGGCTGCTCTCCATTATCTGTTATCCTTGATAATCAGTCTATTCAATATTCCTGTGTTTAAAAGAGAAATAAATGTTTCAAATTTGATTAACTTAAACTTGCTAACATCTGAAATGTAGGTGTAAATTAAATAAATAACATTTTAAAAACAGCTTGGAGCTTATGAATAATTGCAGTATTAAATCTAAGACTTGTCTTAAAAAAAGCACAAGACAACCACAGTAAAACAACAGAGAAACTCCACCATCTGACTGGTAGAGTCACTGGTATTTGACTATTCCTGTTTCCCTAAATGATTAGACATCAACACTTAACTGCACAGCCCCTGCTTGCATATGTATGAGCCTGTTATGCATTGAACCGAGGTCTGTCGTACCGGCCTTATGAATGCAAAACATCTAGCTGCTGCTACAAAATGATTTCCCTAATGCAATGAAGGGGGGAAATGAAGAGAGCAGCACAGACTCAACAACCTTTGGCCGAAAAAGAAAACCTGTCCTTATAGCTATTAACATTAACTTAATAGGTCAGTACTTGTTTCTCTTCCAAACTTAACTCCTCTGAAGAACCAAAGTAAATAAAAAAAAAATTAAAGAGAGCTAAAATAATCCCTTATAATTGAAAGTCTAAAAGATCTCTTTCAGGTTTGTCCACCATTCGATTAACCCTATTAGTCAGGGCTAGTTACATGGTCATGGGTCATTAGAACAACAATAAGGTTTATGTTCTGCTCTCAGCGTCAGCAAACATGACTGATATTAATCATCATCTAGTCAATGGAGATCAGAGCAAAATGTGGCTCATGCCTCATTGCAACACTGCTGGAGAGGGGTGGAGGACTGGAAGTGCTAATCCGTCGATTTAGCATCTCTTTTCGATCATTCCACTTTTGTTGTCCTGTCATTACTTTCTGCTCATATCAGAACGCTCACTTCCTTTGTGCACTGATACTCTTCTTCTCATCTTTCCTCCTCATTGAGCTTGTTCTGCTGATCTACAGGAAACCAAGTGGAAGAAATGACTGTGATATCCTGACTGCACTCACATGGAAAATAACAGCCAGTGAAAAATTGCAGGGGAATCAAAAACCTGCTGAAAACTACACTGAACTACATAGCTTACTGTCGCGGTAAAAAAAAGATTTAGCCTTCTACTATCAATTGAAATAATGCAATAATTTAAACAGCAGAGCCCTGGAGCTGTCCAATAGAGTTGCATAACCTTACATCATCTTCTTCTGTGGTATTTTAATCTGATGGGCCAGCTGTTACACTGGCTAAATTAAGTGTCATGAGAAAATGGACATCTCAGATGAATCTGTCTAATATTTACTAGCATTAATGAAAAGTATGTTGAAATATCTACTTAAGAGTTACATTAAAAAAGTTACTTTTAATTTGGCAAATAAGCCTAATTGAAATGCATTTTCTCATTTACTGACTATGACAGAATGCATCCCATAATTTTGGGTAGTATAAAAAACTATAAGACTCATGCCCTAGATTAAATATGCAGTTTAGTGAAAACTACATTGATACTTCCAGGCATAATTTTGTTTTGCTTGCTGTAAACAAGGGGCAGTACTGATGGATGGAGTAAGGAAATTATTTCTTTCATAACCGAAGCATCCATTATCACCCACTGACCCAGACAGACTTAAAATATACAGGTTAACATATTAAATATGGAAATTACAGCTGGAACAGTGTTATGATTTCCATTTTTGCTTTTATCACATTTAAATGATTCAGATCAAAATTAACATGAGTCTAACATACCCAAGGTATTTAAATTAACAAATTAAGGGATTAAAACTTAACTAGACTGGCTCTATGTGAAAATATAACTGTCATTGTTGTTCAGTCATATTTGAACTGTAATTAATCACACTCACTCAGATTTGATTATTCTGTGACCTGGAATAAAAAAACCCCATCTCCAACAGAATCTGTGTGACAACATTGTGTTGTCTAAAAGATCACAAGCATTTAAAGCTTCCTTTAAATCTCAACTAAAAACCCACTTGTTTAGAGTTGTATTTGAAACGTAATCAATTGCAAATTTATTGACGGAATCTGACTTGATGTTGTGTTTTTGATGTTGATTCTATGTTGCATTGTTTTTTTGTGTTTGATATGATGTAAAGCACTTTGAAATGCCTTGCTGCTGAAATGTGCTATACAAATAAAGTTTGATTGATTGATTGATGTCTTCAAATACAAAAAAATTACACTGACATTTGTCAGTCTGGAAAGGGCCACAAAGCTTTTTTTCTAAGACTTTGGGACTCCAGTGAACTGCAATGAGGCATTATCCACAAGTAGAAAACACAGAAACAATAATAAACTTTGCCAAAAGTGGCCAGGCTAACAAAATTACCCTAAAAGCACATACAGAACTCTTCTAGCAGGTAGTAAATAAAAACCCAAGCATAATCTAAATAAACAAGTCTAGTCTATTTTTGGATGGTTTGAAGAATTGAAAACAAAGTGTGTTTTTTTAGTGTGATATAATCAAATTACAGATTTATATCTTCTAGAGATGTTCTGGCAAAACTTCATTACTACTTCATTACTTCATTACCCTCTTCTGCTGTGTCAATGTTGCCTAAACCAGTTGTCAGGTTCAGAAGATAATCACTTTGTCACAGAGGGCTATGTTGTTTTCAATAGAATTTTTTTCTTGAAAAGTGAAATAATTTAAAAACTACATCCTGTATTTACTCAGGTTGTCTTTGTTTGATATTAAAAAATTTACATCTAAGAAAAAGCAAACAAAACCTTAAAGATACTTTTCACTGCACTGAACAATCCTGAACATAGTTTGGTCAGGTGGCAGTTAATATGATTTGTTTTTTGTGCTATTTTTGCATAAAACTTAATTCCTTTTCAGGGAAATTATATGCTAAATATAGTAGATAAAATACTTTCAGTTATCCAAGGAAGAAAAATCAATTCAAACACTGCAGCCAGAGCCAAAAAGGCCCTTTGGAGAAGAGCCTATTTCTGACAGCTATAATAACACACAGCTACCTTGCTGGAAGAAAATTGTTCCTCCATTTCCCTGTGTAGTTGTGCATCCCTGTAGGTGTGTGTGTGTGTGTGTGTGAACACTAAAAATGGACCAATAGGCCTGAATCAGTTTGAGTAAGTATCCTGTTTCTTTCAGGAGCTGGTTGGCTGGGAGTGACATTGTCATTATCGACATCTTTTCCTGCTCCCCTGGATCCTGTAGCCATTAGCAACCAACTCCAGGAGTTGGCCTCTCCTCTGTTGCAGCCAATTGCTCTCCCATCACCGTGTGACTGTGCGCACGCATGCGAATGAGCAGGTGTTCCCTATTTGTTTGTATGTGTGTTTACACTCACATCTGTGACCCAATGATGGTGACATGATTGAATGTGTCTGACTTGATTGTTTGATAAAATTCTATCCCACTGTTCATAATTTAATCCCAATTTGAGATGTGTGTTTAAATAAATATTTCAGGAATCATTACATCCTCAGAGGACTGAACCAAAAAGATTCTAATTTAGAAACAATGCACAGCAGGCATACAGGACAGAAAATAACGCACATGAAATAGGCAGTCAGCATAAAATAATCAATATGTGTTGATTAGGTCTGCTCAGTACCTTGGTACTGCAAACAACATCTCTGTGTGGCAGAGAATCAATGCTGGGATCTCCTTGTAGGCTAGATGTAAATCTCAGAGAGCAGAAGAAAGAGAGCAGTACACACCAACAGACTGTGAAATGAGAAGGAAAAAACACTGCTCCATGACTGATGGCAAAGTAAAACTAATATTGCACAACCTGTTTCCCAGAATATGATTTAAACTGGATCTTTGTTATGAAGAGACATGAGAGAGGATCAGTTTAGATGGAGACAAGACATTGTGTGTGTTTCCTCCAGAGTCAGGCTTACAATAAGAACATCTGTAAAACAGACATGATCCAAGAAAAGCTTGATACGTTAATAAATCGACGGTTTTTATTCTTAGACAATATATGCTTGGAAAAATACAACCATTTGCTCAAAGACAGCTCACAAAAATCTGAAATAAGGTTCACATCTGCAGCGGCTTCCTTTAAACCTTTAGGCAATCACTGACACGTTACTCAGAAAACAGCAATCCCAGCACAGAAACACAAAAATCCTTTTATATTGAAGGCCACCTTGGAAATGTTGGTGAGTGTGTATTCTTATTAAAAAAAATCTGTTCATGTATTTAAGTTATTCAAGAAAAAAAAAATGTCATCAGTATGTTTGATGTAATTATTATCAGTTATGTAAAGCCACTGTGCAAAATAATGACATCATAATTAAACTGGAATAAAACTGTCTTCTGCAATCTTAGCACATAACTCTCTGGGGATTTTTTCTTTTTAGCAAACTGAGGGATGTTTATAAAGATTCTTTACATTTTATTACAAGAGAAATTTTTTCACTTTTTCAGTCTTGTTAAAGAATAACAGATATGCAAAGATAAAGCACGCAATTAAGAATAATTATGAGAAAAATACATATCAAGATAACCATGGGAACCAGTCATGTGACAGATCACAGAGTTTGCCCATGGGGATGTAAGCGTGCTTGTGAAAAGCTTGTGTGGGAGAAAGAGAACATATATTATAGCTACATCACTGGCTGGAGCATGAGAGTAATCAAGCTGGTAATATATGCAGGGTGGGCTGATGGAGGACGGTCCTCTGGGAGCTGTAGCTCTTTGTGTCTCTGAAACCCCTCTGGACCAGGACAATCTCTCCTTCTAACTCCCTCATCATCATCTTCCCGCCCCCTATTACCAATTCTGTTCCTAGATTCTAGCCCTCCTTCCAAAACACAGCCTCTAAGCGGTTCAAACAAAACCTCCCTATTTGTCCATACACACCTGTGTGTTTGCTGAGTGACCCCTCCCATTCATGATGGATGTGACAGATAGTGCCCTTGTGGCTGCTGGCAGCCTCAGGAAAGCCGATGGGTTATTCATTACAGCGCGCTTCAATTGTCCTTTAAGGACCCTAAAATGCCACAGAGTAAAGCTGTGCTCAACACATGCAACCTTTATTTTGATGGATGTGGCGGTCTCAGCCCACATGGAGCCACAGGTATCAGCAGCTGGAGGTGCAACAAGGCAAAAGTACGCCTACACTTTTGAAGTATAGGCGTACAGCTGGTAGTCTTAAACACAATAACAGATAACAGCGTTTTACCCCAGGAAACTTGCTAAGCCCAGTGGCGCTAGGGCAATCATCCAGCAACCTATGCTAAAAAAGTGTTTAAAATTGAAAGGAAATTTAAAAATAGGAATAGTTTAAATATTTTAATCAGATTTTGGTAGATATCTTTCTCATTTCCTAACAGAAATAAACTTCTTGGTTAAATGAAAATATCTAAATGAAATGAAATGGTGTAAGTGAGAGAGAAAACATTTTACCAGTAGACTAAAACTGTCTTACTTTACATGACTTGTTACTTCGGGCCTCTTTACTGACAGAATTGTTTATCTTTGCGTGTTCTTGTGTGGCTTATTTTCATCTCAAAATAAGTGACATTTACACTGACATTTAAATTTTTTCTCAAAAACCAAGTTAAGTACTGAACTGTGGCTTGTATCTACTGAAGATTAACCAAATTAGGAAACATTAAGAAAAAAGATGAAGCATCTGTGAATATACCTAAGTTCCAATTCAAATGTTCATAAGTGTCATAGAACATTATTTACAAATCTATGTGTATGATACTGGATCCAATTCAGGAAATAAACTTAGTTCTGGTAGACCTATAGGCTTCTGGAGGGACTGCATTAACCTGTAACTGAGTTTTTGCAACATGTGTGCCTGCAGCTCTGACGTCCATAATGTGCTTTAAACAGCTGTTCTGCTCGAGACCAGGAAAAGTATATGCAGTGCAGTGGCACACATGTAAACACAAACTGTACTACAAAATAAAGAAAGACACATTCAGCATATTCTCCAAAATGATCACCCTGTTGTACTCACATAACCAGAGGAATAATAGACATTCACCCAGTTTAAGAGTCTTGGCCTGTATGTTGCTTTCTGCAAATCCAGACTTCAGGCGATATGCTCTGGTAACTTCATCTGAGACTAGGAACAGTCTGAATTACATCAGTCTGCTCAGCAGATATTTCCTACCCAGCATTTCTCCCAGCTGTTTGTTTAGTGTGTTTATGAATGACCCTGCAATGGAGTAAAGACAAAGCAGTGCCAGTGCAAAGGTCCTGTGTGGGCTGCCAAGCTAAAGAGGAGTGATTACAGCGGACTTCGACCTGTGGACAGTGGATAGACAGAAGCCAAAGAACTAAGAGACACAAACCAGGCAAAGGCTGGAAAGGAAATGTTTAGAATGTAAAACAAAACTGGAGGCTAAGTTGGTTTTAAAATAACTCTTCTTTCTAATTTAAGATAAAAATTTGTAGAAGAAACTGACATTCATAAAACTAAAGTTTCATTTAAAAATTATTAGAAAGAAAAATCCCTTTCAAGTGCTATTCATGTGCTTGTTTTTCCAGCTATAAGCTCTCTTTAATCTCTTTTATGATGTACAACATTTAAAGGGGTTTAAACAGAATGTTAATTTGTGATGAAAAAGTCCACATTTCATTAGAAAACATTTTACTGAACAAATTAGCCTAGTATTGAATGCCTTAATATATTCCCCATGATTACAGCTGGATATCAGTCTTAAGATTTAAGAAGCATAATTATTTATAAAATTACAAACAAGTAAAGGATTTGGCATTTTAAAATTAAGTCAGACATAAACACAGTGAGAAAATGCTTGCTATCTCAGCTCAGCAAATTGTGAAGTTTTTTTGGTAACTAAGACGTAACATGAGCAGCTTTGCTTCTGTTAGTAACTCACAATGGATAATACAGGGTTTTACATTGCAATGAAATTTATTCTTTGTAGAAATATCAATCAAATCAAATAAATTAAGCTTGAATTTCTGCTTTTTGTCATCAGTAAAGGCAAAGAGGATAAAAACTATCTTTTTGGGGGTTTGTTCAGGTCGAATGACAACCACTGTGTAACCACTGTGTTGACCTTTGGGGTTCAACTAATGTGGAACGATCCAAAGTTAAGACTACATAACACTAGGCTATTTTCTCAATTGGGGATCATTAGAAATCTACTCTATATTAGGTAGCCATAGACTCTTTTGGTTGGTTGGTGAAAACAAAACTGACTTGGGAAAAAACTACATCCATAAATACTATACTTAGTTAGTGAAATAAGAAAGCTATGGTCAGGACTCTAATGCAGGCTTTGCTCCTGCATTGGCTCCACTGACCTTTACCATCTGTAACATCAGGGAATGATATTATGATTATTAGTATTCTAATGTCACTTCTATTGCCATTTAGAGGAACACCAGGGGAAAATTGATCTTCCTCTACTGCTGGCACACATGTCGTTCAATATGTAGGTCTTTCTGCTCATTTAAAATCTGCAGCAACACTGCCATGCTCATACAATGAATGACAAGGACACAAGAGGTGAAAGGTCAAATGTTCTTATTTGTGTTGCTGCTCACCCAGTGTGGGGGAACCACATATCCAACATAGAGATAAACACACACACGCACATAGTCCTTTCTTTGCCCAACTGAGGCTAGATGAAAGAGCCTGTGGCTGTGTTGGAGGATGGGAGTTGAGGAGAGAGAGGATGGCTTCACACTGCATGATTGAGAGGGGGGCTGCAGAGAGCGTGGGCGACTAACAGACAGACAACAAAAGACAGGCACTACCCCGAAGTTCAAAAGAGCCCTTTCATGAGACCCCTTTACACATGCACACACAAACATGTAAGCATACGGTACATCTATGGTCTCAGTGAATCATCTGTTATCCACTAGTGGAAAATACATTGTCACACATAGTAAGTGTAGCTGTGGATTAAACAAAACTAAGCTGTAACCTCTTGGTTGATCTTCATGTATATTTATGAGCATTTGTAAAAAAAAATGTTGCTCCCATTTTTAGGTAACAGGTGCATCCTCAAAGGTATGACTTGTGGATGAACTCATAAACTCTTGTTTAATTGAAACATCAAAGATCAGCATGTTGGACAATCGCTGGAATATGGGCTTCAATATATATGTTGCCCTACAAAGCTAACCTCAGCCTTGATTCAGATAGAAGCAAAGCTACAGAGACAACAGAAAGAAGAATGTCAACACAACAAACCAGGATGGAAGCTTTTCCTTTCCAGGGAAACGCTGAAACTTCTTACACTGGAAGAGTCTGTGCCAACTATGTACAGTCTTTGTGCCTCAGAAGAGCTATGCTGGAAATGAACCAGAGGGCAAGAGTTCTCTCAGAAAAAACAAAAAGACATGCACAGCCAACAAAAAGTATATCTCTACTAACACTGTCACTTGGTTGTAAAGTTTTAAAGAGCAGAGAGATTGTAGCAGTGGAACAGAAGCAGGAGATTCAAAATATTTGCATTTCCATTCAAAAATTATCTAGGCAAAACTTTTTTTTAAAATCAATGAAATAATAAATTCCAGAAATACAAACATATTTTAAAAAGTACTTTCACCTATTTGTATTTTTCAGAAACCATTACAAAATGTAAAACTATAGAAAACATAAGGACAGAAGTGGAGGGAGGCCATTCTTCAACAAAGCAGGATGGATTATTGTCTATACAACTTAAGCGCTGAAAGCATTGAGTTTGGAGCTGTTCAGATTGCAATGATTGATCTGCAAAAACACTTTCGTTTCGACAGAATTTACATAATTGTAGCACTTATCGCACCATCACTGGGAAAGTGAGTGGTATCCCGCCCAGTGAGAGAACAGTTGTCAAGGCAACTGAGGAAAGGGTTCAACAGGAGCGTGTCAGTGGCCTTCAGAGACAATCAGCGAGGGAGTGGCCAAGGTACCTGAGGTAGCAACAGCATGTCAACACCAGAGGCTGAGGCCTACAGGTTTTTTTTTTCTCCATAAAGGACAAAGCGCAGGAAGATTTAGTTGTATATCCAAGACACTAAAACACACTCATTGATACAAAATATGTAAACAGATGTGAAGCACAAAGGTGTCCAATTGGCTCTCAGAGAAGTCCTAATGAAGTTATTAAACTAGAGTTCAGCTAAGAAGGACCATCTGTTGTAGGCCTGTTTATGCTCCAGCGGCCACTCAGCTGACCGCTGAGCCTATTAGGTTTAATGGGCTAATTAACTTTGTGTATTTACTTATAAATAACAGTGGATCTCTGTTTTCCTTAAGTCAGAATAATAATCAATCGTTGTTCTCATTTTTGTGCTCTTATCTTAGTCTCAAAGTTTTGTAAAGGTTCTCTATTTTTAAGTTAGAAACATAGAGAGCATCTGATGCTTGTTGTAGAATAGCACTGTGACTGCAATAAAAATCAGTAGCATAAGACACACAAAGTGTGGCAGCAATCTGTGGCCACTCGGAGAGACAAAAACAAACCAATACCTTCTTTAGAGGGTTCACACACCGACTGTAGTGAGGTGGCAGGAACTGGGACACAAACAAAAACAGACCACAAGTGCCCAGGAGAATGTGTAGTCATGAGCTTTTCTGTCTGGCCGCCAAGAATAACAAATTAGTAGGCAGTCTGCTGGACCCACAGTCTGGAGTGCAGCCAGAGTATGCATGGTTTAAAGAGAGAATGATGCTGGTGGTGGTCTCAGGTTTAAAAGCTCATGCAGGTCTGTGGCTTTAACTGTTAGTCATGGTGTCCTTATTCTGTTTGGATGATCTCAGATGAAAACTTTTCTGCCACTTTTTGCTGCCTCATTGATTTAATAAGCCACCTGAAAGAGCTAGATGTAGTTTGAAAATGGTCACTCTTATTATGTTTCTACAAATGGTGGGGAGCTTCCACACAGCAGACACAGACATGATGACACCAACATGTGCTTACATGTCACAATGCAGACTGACAGGTTTCAGCAGTTTGAAGTCTCAACTTAAACAGTCAAAAGACAAAAGTAATTTCAGATTTAGTTCTACGTTTCATTTCCATTATTTATACTGTTTGACTTAAGAGATTACCTTTGCATGGAGTGACTTCTATTTCAAAAACAGAATGGCATGGCTTATATTGAGTCAACTAAGAAGTGAAGGACGGGGGGCTAAAATTTACAAATTATTTCCAATATTTATTTTTAATTTGTTAATTTGTATGTCTAATGTTAAGAGACTACAGATTGGTTTACTGCAACTAGTAACAATGGTTTTTTTATTTTATTTAGCAACAGTATATGGTTAGCTGTGCCACTTACTCCATTCTTCAGGTCCCTATGTGACCCTAACATCTACAGGCTCACTAGAATTGTACAATACTGAATTGCTATATTGTAAATTTTGTAGTGCTGATGACAATTACACTATATCCACATTCTTCTGTCTGTCTGCCTTTTTTCTTTCTTACCTCAGTTACAAAAATCTATTTCAGGTCAGGGAAAGAAATATGAATTTATCCAAATCTAATGCAGTATTTTCATGTTTGTAATGGCAAAAAATAAAAACTGCTGGGCCTTTTTAAGTTAAATAAGTTCACTGACAGCCGTGAAATTAACGTTTCTCAATTCCAGCACAAAAAATTTAATTCAAGAATGTGCGTGTGAAGATTTTTGTGACTTTCCATTTCCTAACAACTGTAGAAGCAGTGTTGTTCAAAATGGAGGCTGTATTACAATAAAAATATGGAAGCTAAATACCCTGACATCGAAACAGCTCAAAGAACCAAATTCTTTAGAATCCTTGGAGAATAATTAGAAAGCAACAAGGTTATGAGTTTGTAATGCCTTTAGCCAAAGAGAAAAAAAACAACCAATTTCTCTATTATTAGCCCACTTGACACAGAATAAAGAAACTGATGCTGGAATTAAAATCATCACTACTACAAAAAATGTTATTCTTATTGGTTCAATGTTGTGTTTTCTCATCACTGAACTGTATATTTTTTTCTTTAAACCACAACACTGAACATGAGGGATAAAAAGATGTGATTCATGGAATGGCACATATCCACAGCACAGACTGATAAAGAAATCTTCAGCAGAATCAACGGATTGACACATTCCTCTGCAGAGCATTTATGCTGTCTGTCATTTTGCCAAGGCCACTAACACAGAGAGGGATGGCTGTTTCCAGGCAACTGGGTAGCAAGCGTCAGTAGCCTGTATCCAAGTCTAGCCACAACTAACCAATCACAAGCCTCAATTTCCACTTTAGCCAATCATAGCCGGTGTCAAGCAGCCGCTGTTCAACAGGGCACAATTATCACATCCAACTAACTCATTGTACACCTGATTGTTAGCAGATCTAAGTACTTACAACTCTCAGAGTACCTCTAAAGGTGCTACGAGAATAAATTAATCTGTGTCTAAAGCATCAATTACAGAGCCTTTTTCTACAGTGATTAAGTACCAACAGTTTTGTGCTAAACAATAATATTTTAACTCTGCTATTAAACTGTTATTTTAAAATATTAGAAAATGTTATGTCTTTTAACAGATGGATATGCCACAGGGCTACAAGATATCAGACAGACAAAGTTGGAATATTATTGTTGAATATTATGATGGCCGTATAATAGTGATAGTGATTAACTCACATTTCCCCGACTTTCTTATTTTTATCATCACATTGGCCCTATTATTTCCTTGAGCTTTTTCATCTTTGTCACTAAAATCTGTAACAAATGTATTAAAGGGTAGCAGAGCTTTAATGCCACCAAATGTTGCATTCAAAGAGCTTTTACAATTAGGACACTGGATACATTGAAACTACGCTAACATTTGTGATTCAATGTATTGTGCAGTTTGACTATATAGCAATATGCTGCAACCTGCATTTAAATTAATCTAGATCTGAAAGATTTAAGCACAAGTCTCTCCAGAGAAAAACATCACTTTCCATAGTTTTGTTTGCATTTGTGCATGTAATATGATGATAAATGTTACATGTTGTGTATTTGAACCAGTCCGTGTCACCACAGTTACTTTCTTCTCCACTGTCTCCCACATACAAGCATCGGCTCCCTCTCTCTGACAGACATAAGTTTGGCAGGGCAATCTGTTATCCTAACTGTGGCTGACATTTCCTGTGATGCTCAGTTCTCTCTTTGCGTTTGATCCTGTAGGTACAGAGGAAGAAGAGCCTACAGGGACAACTCATCTGCTTTTTCTCATTCTCTCTGTCTCTTATCTTTAACATTGCTGCAAAACAATACAAATATTACAAGTACACATGGGAAAATATGTTTGTAACTGCAGTGTTGTCCTACATTTGTTTGCCTCTTTTCTCCAAAAAGGTTTCTAATGTTTACTCTGAATGGACTCCTCATGGACTCTAATGAGGTTGTGCAGAGATATTTTGAATTAAATGATTCATAATAACAGGACAACAAGTGCATAGGAATAAATGATATTTTTATCAACTTAGTTGATGGTAATAACATGCTAAGATTTAAGATCTAGCAATATTTGTAGGTTTTGGGTCAAAATGAAGAGTAAAATTGTTCCAAAAAACAAATGTCAAACCATCTAAGAAAAACAGAATACATTTTCACTTTAATCTAAAACACACCTCTAATATATCTTCTTCAAAACTTTATATTCCAGATTTTTACTGTTCATGATTTATGCCAAACACAAAAGAGAGCAAACAAACAATACTTCTAAAAAAAGTTGACTCCTTTAAAATTCCTCCTAAGTTTATATTAAATAATGAAAAGACAATGTGCTCTCCTATGATTTAGAGGTTTTGCTGTATAAAATACTGGCTCTGCTTATTGCTGTAGCTTAGGCTCAGATCTATTAGGACTGGGATAAAAACATTGTTTTAGACATGCAGAAAGAAATAATAGGAAGAAATATACATGGGTCTTAGCCAGGTGTGCGTGTTTGTGAGTGTTTACTTACACTCTTATTAGTGTGTGAGCTCCTGTGCCACTGGGGTTTATAGACAGAAGCCACAGGACTCATAAAAACAGACAAGTGTTGTGTCAATAGTCCAAACTGAGGTCATTAATCTAAGCAGAACAAGAGCACAGGCTTTTCTACTATAACCATGACAAATGCTGAGAGAGTGCACAGAAGCTGTAGATTAAATCTGCTGTTCGTTTCCCTAGAGGGTGGCTATGCCAATAACAGAAAGATTCAGGGAACTAACATTATATTCCCGTCACACTATCTGCCTTTTGTTTCAATGGTGCAGAAAGACAGTATGCAACAGAAACATAGTACAATATCGGCTTTTTAATAAATTTGACGTTGCAACATGTGACATATGCATAATTTGTCTACCACTGATTTTTTTAGATATGTTGCTTTCTCACTCCAACACAATCGATGCAACTGCAACTGAAACATTGTAGCAATGACCCAATAACGTCATTATTGAATCTCACAGTCTACTAAGCACTGTAGTAAACCGTAAATAAATCCGATAGAGTTCCTTACTGCTTGATTAGCTAACTCAGAATTGAAATTTCATTCCCAGATCCTTTTACAAGAAAATTTTAATTAAATGACACAGCAATGCCACAGAAAAGTAACATACCAGTCACGACAAAGCAGAAGCACTCATAATCTCAATATACACAGGTTTTTCAGAGGGGATTCAATAATCAAACATTCTTCAAACATGTGAGGGCAAACAGTGTTTCATTTCCTTATGCTTAGGAGGGAGAAATAGAACACATAAAATCACAGTTGTCATCACAAGATGTGCAACATCACAACTGTAGAGGGATGCCTGGATGAAAAAGTGAGGAGATTAATATGTTTCAAGTGAAATGCATTCACACTATGCACTCCAATAATACATTTGGCCAGTTGGTTACTTCCCTTGATGCCCAAGCCTTTTTTAGATTGTAGCAGCAGGGAAGGAGAGTGTTGAAAATATCTTGTTGATAAAATAAAGAGGTTACTAGTTGAAAACTGAATAATGCTGTTTTGTTAATGTTCTTCATATGTGAGTAAATGTAAAACGTGGACACTATTTGTAATTGTTTAGGTGTGTTTGTCTGGTCTGCTTGGTTTAAGAAAACCAAGGAGTGTGAATGTTTTATAAAGATGTTGCTCCCAGCCACCATGCCACTTTCCCAACAGCTGCAGTTTCTCGATAAGAGTCACACATACACACTGATATATTCCCACACAGGCATATTTCTGTAACATGGCAGCTATTTAAAAGCTAGAGAATAAATCTAGATGAAACAAGGCAGTTTCCTACGAACACATTTTGCCCAATCTCTGAAAAATCCTCTGTCAGGCAGGACGGAGGATTTTTCCGTCAGACAGGACGCCTGCCAAGGTCACCTAGAATCCATTATGCGATCAGCAAAGTCCAGTTTTACGTGATAAGTCCCACTAATAATAATGTAAATAGGCTCAGTGTATAACTAAGAAAGTGTTGTGGAAACAGTTTAGGCTCTGCAAGGAAATACAAAACATAGGAAAAAGATTGCTGTAAACACAGAAAATAAATATTATGAGTTGAAAATGACATGAAAGACAAAACAGAAGTCACAAATAAAGAAGTACAATTGGGTGTCTGTAGTATATACACTGTATATTATATGCTTATCTGTTGAATGTTTTTTACTTAATGGGTAGATGCTGCCACTAAAGAAAGTAATACAGCAAGAATGGTACCAGGGAAAACCCTAGTTTAAATATACTCTTTCTTAATACAACACAATCACACAGATTCAAATCATGCTTTACTCCTAATATAAATTATTTATGACCAGTCATAGCAGTGTGGCTTGAAAGAATTGAATGATAATATTATTTCTACCATTATAGTTCTTAAAATAAAACTAAAACCCACAAAAAGTCATATCAGTGGGTAAAATCTTAACAAAACCAAAGTTTATAAATCGGCAAAAACATTTTGATTACTGGATCTCTAATTTGGATTGTATAACAATGAAACTACATCAGGTCAACCCTAATTAAAACGTTTACCAAAATAGGTAAATATTTTGGCAACTTTGGTTTTGTAAATACAAAGTTGCCAAAACTTTGTAAATATTTGTTTTTGAATAGTTGTGACATTTAACATTTGACTTTGATATTATTCTCAATACATGCAGAAACTCATCTGGGCCATCAGCATAAACAAAGGGAAAGTGAATAATGCATGCCGCAGACAGTAACAACATCAATTTTTAATAATTCAGTTCTGTAGACCATCTTTCTGCTTTGAAGTTCTGCTTCCGTTTTTGCATTGTAATGTTAACTCTTAATTCATAAATGGTCCGTCATACTGCCCATTTTACCTTTACAGTCCTGGGAAGCAGGAAGGAATCCAATACTTAATGTTATTAGATTAGGAGCAATTTCCTGACTCAATCTGATTATGTGGGCACTGACCTTGGGGTGCTTCAGTGTCATATCATTAACATGATTTACAAGAGCAGGAAGCACGTTGTTTACCTTTTTCCCAAAACAATGACAGATGAAAAATACAAGATTATTTAGCACTTTAGAAACAGTCTAAGTACATATCTGTACATAAATGCCTGGTATATGAATGAATGAATGAATGAATGAATGAATGAATGAATGAATGAATGAATGAATGAATGAATTAACTACAATCACAATCATTCATTAAAGGAAAAATCTACTGTCAGTATCACAAATAGAAACTATTCAGTTTACTAAGAATGCAAACTTTTGATTAGAAATCAGTGTTCCTTTTGCTGACCCAGAAATTTCATGATCTCCCTTTTCTTTAAAGATCCAATAAATGTTATTGTAAACCTGGGCAATGCAGCGTACGCTCTAAAGATGGTGTTTAGAAAGCGTATGAAGCACATGGCTTGTTTCTGAGCATGCTGTGCAGAATATGCATGCATGTGGTATTGCATGTAATGTGTGTAGCGGTGTGATGCATATGTGTGAGATTCTTTCACACTGTGTGTATGCCACCGATCAACATGGAGTAGCTGCTCACTAAATGTGTGTATAAAGCGAGGCAGACAGGATCTAACATCAGTGAGCACTTGGGAATTGAATTCCCACTCATCACATTCATAAAATAACCACAAAGTCATGGCTGCAGTGGTATCAGAGTGATAGATCCGTATGGGTGCGTGCGTGTGGATGTGTTTGCCCAATGACCCTTCCTGAAAACCTCCTAATGTCCTTCAGCAAAACATTGTTGTCGTTTTATTTTTCCATGCAATTGGATTTGCATGGATCCAATACTTTTTAACATGTGATATGATATACACACAAATACACAGCACATAAAGTTAGCCCAAAATTATGTTTACTTCTTGCAGACTTAAGACTCCCACATACTTGGGCGAACTTCACTCCGCACAGGTCTGCACATACTCAAGGTGCACATGCATCAGACACATCTGTGCAAAGGTCAGTTTTTACAATTGCATAATCTGTGTCGCACATTAAACTGCCCAGTAGGAAACAGAGTTCACATCAAACTGTTTAGTATGCAACAACAAGCTGATAAGGTTGGGAGTAGACACAAGTGGTCACGATGACACGCAGCGTGACTGCACTGACAGGTACGCAGTGGCTGACGGAGAAGAAATGGGGCTAGGTGCCCAACTACCTCATCAAACTCGCTAGTATCCATTTGGATTTTTGGAAATGAAGGAATCCGTCATAAGAAATACAGGCAATTGGTACACTCGGCTATGAAATGGAGAGGCACAGAATCCACATTGTAAGAAGTCTAGTGGAAAGTGTCCACAGTCAGTGATGATTGGATGCCCAGTCATCTGCTGGTTTCTGGTCCACTGTGATCAAAAACCTTCAAAAACTGGTTCAATGATGTTACTGTGCTTGATTGGCCAACAAGGTGGCCTCAGCTGACCAACATAGAGTCTATATGGAACCCATATGGTATTGTTAAGAGGAAGATAAGAAACAACAGATGCAAAAATGCAGATGTGCTGCAGGCTGCTTTCCAAGTAACCTGGGCTTTTAACACACATCAGCAGAAGCACAGCCTGATCTCCTCCATGCCACAGTGCATTGATGCAGTAATTCCTGCAGGAGGAGGCCCAAGCAAGTTCTGAAATTAGTGACAAAAAATATTGAACTTTTTCACAATCAATTCTAGTTACATTTTAGGTGTAACTAGAATGCTATAAGTTTGCTTATATCAATTTTTATTCAGATTTTTTTCTAATCTAAATTACATTTTCTGTGGGGTTTTTTCTGAGTTTTCAGTGGGGAGCATCATGAATTCACTAGAGACCATTATAATTCACAATCACAACATCACCCAAGCCCTTTAGTTGCATGTTCTGGCTTTATTGTGTTTGTAACCTGAATGTCACAGGGACAAAATGAGGCTCAAATAATTCCAGGCTCTTTCTGTGGCGCCATGGTAACTATAACAGAAAAAGTTAGACACAGCTTTCTGTCAACACAATGGTAGAGACAATAGGGTAAAGATTTTTTTTTTTATTATTTCAAAACATACACAATCCCACTACATCCCCCATGAACACTTTTAGAATTTCACAATGCCATTTGCAGGCTGCAATAAAAGGAAATTCTTTAGAGATTGACAATGCTACAATTTGCCCCAGCCCACAAATAAACAAATCGTCAGATAAAACCCTATAAAACAAATCTTCAATAGTTATTTTATATTAAATGTCTGCTATTACCCTTTCAGGGGAACTATAAGTTGTTCTCTGCTCAATTGAGCTGCATATTAATAAGGTGATTAGGGGGCCTAATTATCAGATGGCACTTGTCGAGAAGAGGCCTGAAGACAAAATGCAAAACAGACACAAACAGTTGTTTCTGTTGAAAAATTGCTTAGGACTCATGTCTCTGTAATGACACAGCTGCTACTGAGACAATTTCTGTGCAAGTCAACGAACATACCAATAGACACAAACATGCTTGATTATCAGAGGTCTGCTCATACTAAAGGCGGACTGCAGATTAAATTTTTTCTAACAATAAATGTAAAATATGCATCAGACCATTGGTCTCATTGGTCTTCTTATTGTAAAATGGTCTGAAATGGTGATTTTAAGAAGAGCTGCACAAATTTCAACATAATGAATACACATGTTGGTGAGATTCAAGGAATGATTTCATAATGTTTCTTTAAGTATTTAACAACACTACCTTTCCCTGATACGACGTAAAACTAAAAAAACTTCCTTGTTGTCAAATTATGGCTCCCTCTAAGTGCCAAAGCAATTTTTTTTTATTTCATGGGCATCAGGAGGGAAATTCAGCAGATTTCCCATCTCGCACATTGTTAATAATTTATCATTTAATATAAAGACAGACAGGCTGTCCGGGGGGGAACAATAGTTGTGAATTATTGATCTCTCTCCTCTGGTCACAGGATTATAAGATGATGCAAGGTAAATAAGAGAAGAAATAAATCTAGACTAATAATTTTCTACTCCCTGAACAGAAACCCCACTCCTCATATACGTTAAAGCTAAATTACAGTACTGGCAAAAATGGCAGAGAGTGATAATAGACAAGGAATCGCAATTGATCAAACGCCTTCCAGACAGGCTCTTCCTGTGCTTTCATTTTTTCACATATTTTCTACAAGTAGATGTAACTTCTCAGAATAGAGGCTCCCTTAGGATTTAGCTTCCTTTCCTTCAATTATCACCAATGTCACCTTTCTTTTTTTCCATTTTTTTTCTATTTATTTTAGCATCCTCTACTCTCCCTTACTTCCCACTGACTTTCGGTCCTTTTGGAACGTCTCTCTATTCATCTCAGAGGCAGAAAAGAATAAAAATTAAGTAGCAGTAATTCCTGAGGAATGCCAAAAACATTGCCCTAAAAAAGTAGTTGCACTTCTTGAACTTTTCCACAGCAAAATTCAAAGGTTGTTTTTTTTTTTTTAATTATTATTCTTATCAGAATTTAAATTGATAGAAAAAAAAGCTTGAGGGTTTTCTTTAGAAGTTTCAGAGAAAAGGGTTTTGAAGTATGTGTGATTTCCCTCCACTTTACAATTATGCACTATTTTGTGTGGATGTATCACATAAACTCCTAATAAGATACACTGAGATTTGAGTTGTAAGGTGAGAAAATGAGAAAGATCTCAAGTGATATAAATACTTTTGCAAGGCACTGGATGCCACCTTCAAAGCCCAATAATCAAGCATGCATTTATCTTGTGTACCCTTGACTTTCAAGAGGTCAATCTCGTTAAAATATAATAACAGTGCAGTAATCATCAGTAGATAAGGAAAGGTCATTGTAATAATTTTCAAAACAGGGTAATAGTTGTCAGTTGGGGGCGGTGACACCTGTAGTATGCCCAATAATCATCTGAGAGGCAATACTGCTTTATAACGAGGAAAAAAAGAGAGTAATGTGATGCTCCAGCATAACCATGTTTTCATGCCTTTGAGTCAGTCTGAACCAAGTTCTCTCCAGAGAATCACCTAAAGACATATAAAGAATAAATTAAACCATACAGCCAGCATGCTTCCTGAAAAATACAACTTTTAAAATCAAAACAAATAAACTGAGCTGAGAAATGTAAAAATAACAAAGTCCAGGATTAGACATTTAAAAGGGCTTGTCAGTTTTGTCTATCAACTAATATTTTCTACTATTCTCAGAACATTTGTAGAAAAAGAACATGCAAGTGGTTTTCCTCTTAATAGAGCACTAGAAAAAATAAAAATACATCAGCATATGGCTCTCTTGTCATCACCCGTGGTTCACAATCACACCCACTCACTCTACATAGAGCAGCTACCTCTGTGAGCGTGAGTAGCACTAAAAGCATACATGTGAAAACCTATTTTATCTAGTTGTATGTGAGCGTGGCATAGAGCAAAGACACACTGAATGTGAAAACACCAAACTAAAAATAAAGAAATACAAAGTCATGAGTCTATATTTTCTCCTTGTTTATCATTATCTCCTGTGTGTTTTTTTTTATTATTATTTTCTATTAACCATTCATCTGGTCTGTTAAAACATAAATGTGATGTGGGTAATGTACATGACATCCAAAGCTGTAAATTCATTTTTAGCACATTGTTTTAATTGCTACAACAAATTCACAAGCTTCCATGCTGCAGAGGCTGCTGACCTGTTGGCTAGCAGCCAAAGCTGTCAATTAAGATTCTTAACATTTGATTAATGAAACAACTTATCTAATAACGGGGGTTACCTTACAGTTTGCAGGCTCTGGAAGTGCTAAAACATGAAAAATAATCAACAACGACAGATCTAATTATATTCACATGCCTTCCATGCATGAGATTGCTGAGATCACTGATGCTTCAAAAACCTGATCCCAACTGAGCTACATGGCAGCCAGATCCAATAAGCTATATTTTAATTTTATTTCACATTTCCAGAATTGTATTCTTATTGGAACAAAGAAAAATACTTAATAAAAAGATACAAGTGTTATTTCAGCATATGTACGTCAGTCCTGTGAGTTTCTGTATTGCTCTACTGTCCTGTTTAAGGTTCAATTATAGCTGGAGATAGGCGCCAGCTCACCTTGCACCTGCAAGGACAAGTAGGTATAGAAATGGATGGACAGATGTTTTTTTACATCTCTTTGAGCACTTCTGCATCTTCTGTCTTTGTGGCGGAAGAGATGACAACTGCAGTCTAATAGTATGTGTAAAATAGTTGGAAAAGCATTTCCATTTGCACTTCTTTGTTTATTCCCTGCAGCATTTCAGCCAGAGAAGTGCAGATGTCCTGAATGTACATTGAGGACATAAAGTGCTAACTGGGGACAGCCATGAGTACAGGACCCATGATGAGCTGTAGAAACCCTCATAGTTCTGCTTAGGAGGTGTAAAGGTTTATGACGATCTCTACTCCTTTGAGCACCATTACCCTTTCCTTCACCTTGGTCCCTCATCCATTGGCTTTCCAGAATACACCACATCAGGATCATTCTTTCACGTGTCCTTGTCTCAGCAACCTGCTCTTTTTGGTAGAATTCCCCACATCTAAGAAAATGTCATTTTTAAATTGTTTAATATTTAACATTATGATCTTATCTAAACAAACCCTATCCTTTTCTCCTTGGTTGCTCTTTTCTTCTGCGCTCTCCTCCTCAACTTCATTCATGCACGATCTAATTCATCGATGAATAATGGATGGACAGATAGAAGACTTTCATCTGCCGAGGTTCTTTTTCTCTCACCGTCTTTTTCTTGCGGGATGGCTATAGTGCTAATGCAGGGCAACATGCATTGGAGATGTGCCCAGAGACCTCCCACTCAGTCTGTCTGTCTGCTGTGCAAAGGATTTTGCTTCCTCTCCTTCAGTTTCTGTTCCATTTTCCTGATCCACATAAAACCCTGACAATTGCTTTCAATGTCCTTTATTTTTAAATGGATACCATTATTATTTTTTACCCATCAAGGCAAACAAAAAGCCTAGACTGTTCTCAATCTTTCTTCATTATGCTCTTACTCAATAACCATTTCATTGCTCGTTACCTCAGTTCATTGAATTCCTGACCTTGGAATAGCAATCCTAGATTTGTATTGACTCAGCTCCTGCTGCTTCTTTTCCCTTTTGAAACTTCATCAAATGACTAGTATATAACTTTCATTGCTCGAAACAGCCCTGGGAGCTGAAGTTTACTTGCTTTTGAGCTATATAGGACAGCCTTCTGTGGATTTAGACTGATTCATTTTGACTATATTAACTTGGGTGGCACCATGATTAAGAACTACACATGGAACCAACCCCCACAAAAACCCACCAGTTAGTGCTTGAGGTGAGCATGAGCAGCAGCTTGTCAAAGAAGCTATCAATAATGCAGCTGGAGGGAGACCCTGGCTGCCAAACTGTCCCACCACCCCCTCTTCTGCCTGTCTACCTGTCTGTCTGCATGTCCATATGTCCCCCTTCCAGTTCTGTTTTTTTTATCTCACTGACTGGCTGACCTCTGGAAAACCTGCCAGGTTTTATCTGTATGTAAAACAACAGAGATGTGTGTATGCTTTATCTCAGGCACATGTGTTTTTGACGTGCTAGGTTTAGTGAACCTGAAAATATTTATTCATTCAAAATTCAACTGCAGATGCAAACATGACCCTGGTCTGTTTTGGTTGACATGTGCAAATTTTTCTTCAGTTAGGCTTATTTCTGGGGATTTTGGATGTGCTAATGCAACTATATGCACTTTGTCTTCATCTTAAATGGATAAAATTTATTTTTGAAACAAAGAGTTAAAAGAACGAGAAATAATCAACATTTCCAAATGTACATCTGAGCAACAAACTTTTTTTGAAGCTCAAATAAAAATCATCACATAAATTAAAATGTAATTTTCCACATGGGGCGCAGGACGACTGCAACAAAGAACAAGAACTGTAATAACAGTGGCTGTTCCAACATGTATGCATGCAGAATAACAATCAGCTCTGTATTATACAGCCAAGCAGCTTTTCAACTAACCCCTCATCATGGGTGTGAAAACAGCAGACACAATGGCGAGTGAGCATACACCATGGACGGCCACATAAGAAAACGGCTATCATGATTTGTATTCATTTCTCATGGTGGTGCTTTGACTAGGCATAAAAGGTCCAGACACAAACACAAAAATATTCGTTAGGAAATTGTTTACATTGGCACTTGGTGAAAAAGGCTGGGCTTTGACCAAGTGCCTGGTGGCTGACTTTTCTGTGTAGAGTTTAAAGCGTGACAGATAGTGCCAAGAAGACACTCCCATAGCACAAGTAATAACATACCAAGTAAATGAAGATATACAAAGAATTTGTGGTTAAGACAAGTCATCCTTTAAAAAGCAGTAAAATGTTCTATCATATCATCCCTACTGTTTGAAATCCTTTAAAAAGTAGATGACAGAGAAGTTGATAACAGTCCTCATACAGAGCACAGAGTAATCTGGTACTTCCCACATTGTATGGTAATGACAGAACACTGTCATTGGCTAAAACGCCTTCCTCACACCTCCCTTTCATATAAGTTAGACAAACTGGGATGTTTTGAAATATTGTGGCTGTGCAAAAAAACATTAATGGGGTGAAAATTAAAGACACTCCCATAGCACATTTCAGCAGCTGAAAGCAGGCTTTCAAAGAGATCAGATTACCAAAAAAATGGTAGATTACAGGTAAAAAACACTTGTAAATTAATTTTAAATTTTTACATTTTTGTGTGTTTGCTTAAGTCTGCAGCCTAAGAAATGATTGACCAAGAACAAATGTATACGACACCAAGATATAACATATACAAATATGTTATATCTTGGGAGCACTGAGTGAGCTTTCCTCATCAATATTAAATAAAATTAATCAATCTCATCACAATATAATTTTACTCAGGATCATCGTACTAACATGTGTTTACCATTAACATCCTGTTCATTTGTGTCTTATTAAAGCTTTATCACAGCCAATGAGAGGAACTATACATTTATGGGAGATGAGAGAACAAAAACAAGTTGCAGTGCAGGAAGCTTTGATGGCTTTGATGGAACAGGTGTTCAAGACAGAACAATGAATGTCTGACTCTGAGGTCAGTTTGTTCTCACCTGATGAGTGGTTTTATTCATCTGTACTTCTGTTTCCATGGGAAGGGACCCTTCCTGCTGTTTATTTAATTTTTCCTACCTTTGGAAATATATACATGTCCTGGCTCTATTTGTACTTTTTTGAGACACTAGGATGCTTTAAAATCTCAACAAAAATATCAAGCTATGCTTGTTAAATGTTGCTATTTTACAGATGTGCAGCTGTGGATACTACCTACATGTCAAATATTTCATTCTTAAAATAAAATCCAAAACAAGTTAATAATAGTTTGAAGTATACTGTTTTCCTGGTTGCAACTTACATGGTCATCAATCATGGGATCAAGACAGGAAAATTATTTACAGGCTAAAAGTGTGGATGACCATGTTAATAATCGGCACCTACTATAGCAACATTGAGGACTGAGCTCACTCTCACTGTGCATTAACCAGCACCATCAATAATAATCTAACCCACTGCTCAGCAAAGCACCACAGCCCTGCACAGATAGCATCAAAACAATGCACTGGCCATTAAGAGGGTGGCGGTAGAAAGAAAGACTACTGAATGAATACATGAATGAAGCGCAAATGAATGGCTTCAACCCCAAAATACAACATAAATCTGAACATTACTCCAGATACTACTTCACACCTTTACATAATGTAGATCCATCTTAAAGCTTTGCATATAATATCATAGCACTTTTATCTCCATAATAATCAGGGTGATTGAACTGGCATAGCTCATTCCAACGGATAGAAGACTGGGCACCCGCTGTTCTCTGTTCTCCAAAACATGACAGGTGTGCTTTAATTACAGCTATATGTGGACCAAAGAAAATGGCGTCATTAAGAATAAAGACTTGAGGGATAAAGGATCATGAAGTAATTTAAAACAGATATGATATTTTAATAATTTTAAATACAGTAATTAACAGAACACTACTTGGGTCTGGTTTTCTACTTTGTTTTCCTTCACAGGCTCACTGCAGTGATGGTTGTTATTGTTTTCCTAATATTGTGCATAACTAGTCTTCCAATCTGTTAATAATATAAGGAGACCTAGATAGAGGAGGCCTTGAAATCTGCTTGCTAAGCACACACCAACTACTGCACCACTCACATCTTAATCAGCTGCAGCAGGGTGTCCAGTAAAGAAACAGTGTGGGTGAGCAAGTTCTTATAATTCAATAAACTGTCTCCCCCAGGCAAACGATACACTTTCTGAATATCAAAATGGTGAAGAACGAAAAAAGGCAAAAAATAAAAAAATAAAAATAGGAAGACAGTTAGAAATTCTGTTAAATAATTGTACCTTCAGTAGAAAGTAAAATGAGCGGGTTTATGATTTTTTTTTTTTTAATCAAGCAGGTAGGTTTGTATTCCTCTAACAAAGAACATTTTTGAAATTTAATACATTTGTCATTAAACTGTTCAAGCACCATGTGTTTTATTAAACTATGCAATTAGTGATGTACTAGTCCTGAATTCAAGCAAAATCTTGATAGTGATGTGATGTCAAAACTCCCATTTTTGCTGCCGTCGTTACAAACTGGTTTGCTACAAAAGTAAAAAAAGAGTGAAAGTATTAAGAAAATCGACTGGTTTGTCCTACTTTAAATTTAATCTAATGTAAGAGAAAGTGCTGCAGTCAGCCAATATTTAATAACACCTGCTGATCTTATTTGTCTTATGAAAAGGGAAAAAAACCAAGGCACAAGAGAATGCATTTCTCAGGGCTCAATAATGCTATTTTGTTTCTGCCGTTGCTTAAATTACAGTCTGTTTCCCCTGACAATGCCAAAACAAATGACGATTGTCTAATATCTTAAGAAACAAATTTTATCTAGCAATATTAGTCCTATAGAATAAGTACATTGGTACTTTAATTTGTCATCTTAGGATTACACTTGCACTCTGTTGTCTCTCATTAATATGTCTGCTTTAGTTAAGACTTATAGATATTACAATGAATGTTTAAAGGATTTAAATACACTAATCCAAAAAACAAACATTAAATTGAATAGCAAAATGGACAAAATCAACTCAACTTATGTTAAATTCAAGATGCTGAATGTTAATCACTAATCAAGAGTAAAAAAAAACAAAAACCCTGATCACAAAAATGCTAATAAGGATACTAATGTCTATGCAAATACATTCTGAGCAAAAGTGTGATATGAATATTAATCAGGTTGATTGAGCGGGGAAATTAGGAAATGTTAGAATAACCCGACTTGAAGACACATTTCTCTGTTGACTGATTGAGTCTGTCTCTTTTTAAAGGAAATTGCCTTGTATGTCATCCTAAGACCCTGGCTGACAGAGACAGAACATTGACCTATGATTACAGTTTATACACAGGACAGGAAATAATCTATCATGCACACTGAGCCTGTCCTGCAGCTCCTAGAGACGACAGACAGGCCTCATATGTTACAATTAAGGCATGAATTGTCTATTCCAGAAATAAATGCAGGTTTTAAAATCATGTGATATTTAAATCTCATTTCATCAAGAAATTCTCATTATGCGTGCCAAAGGTCTCATTTTACACCTGCGGCAATCAAAACATTGCAGGCAAATTTCTGAAGCTGATTTTATCAAGCTAGCTCACACTCCAGCTTTCACACAAACCAAAAGTTTGCTCATCCCAGTCAGGTTAAGTTACACCTCTATTGCTCATGGAAAGAGTCACATCACTCTCTTCCATATCAGGTCTGCACAGTGAGCAGAGCTGCAGCTGTATGAGGGGACCTGAAAAATTAAGCCAACCACACAATTTTATCTAAAACAGATAACAGAAAATGGCAGAAGTCATGTTTGTGCTGCCACATGTAGGTCAAGTGCTATTTTGTTCTCAACTGGACCTGGCACATGCTACCAGTCACAGCCGGTGCAGCCATGTCGTCATAAAGTATACTTCCACCCTGCAACTAAAGAAAGTTGTTTCCCTTCACAAATGGCCATCTGAAATAAAAAGCACATGGTTTGAATTCTTTACCTCAGTACACGTCACTTGCAATCCAGCGGCACAGAGTAATTATAGCCAGTGCCCTTTCTTATCTTTGCCCTGGTAGCAACAATACTGTGCAAAGCTGGCACTGAACCCAGGTTCTGTTATTCCTCTCAAGCCTGCAGTGTATGGCTCTAAACAATATAGGATGTTTTAACAGCTATAACTGTATTTGCTTCATACAGACACGTCCACTTTCCCACCTATTCTGGAATAAATGAAACATTGGAACAAATGTATCCATTAACTGTATCAATCATCCAAGAAAACAAGTCAGGTGTTTTCTGTCTTTCTCATGTGATGTTACCTGTTCATTTAGGCAGTGAACAAAGTGAAGGTAAAGTGGACAGTAATCATTTAATAATTGACTCTCGTCTTCTTGAGTCACACAGTGGAGAGTGTGGCAACAAGTTAGCAGTAATTTGAATCTATTTTTAGCAGATGAAGGGCTGTTATTCTGGGGATGCCCAAACAGGGGACATATAAGTGTGTCTGAGAGTGTTTCTGCCCGTCTGTGTGTTTGGGTTTGTTTATCCAGACAGCGAGGGTCCTTACCTTCTATGGATGGGGCTTGGTCCTGGGCCGAATACAGCATTTCCTTCAAGGCCTGGTGAAGAGATGAATGTTAAAATGATGGATGGCTGCAGAAATGCACCCAGAAAACATGTTTGCTTAAGGTTTACATCTCTGTGTTTTAGTTAAGTTTTTAATTCACACACAAAATGTGACCTCAAGAGTCTTGACAAGACAAAGACGTTGAATTTATATCAATTTATACACAATTGAGATTCAATTTTAATCACTTCAGGTCACTCAAGTCCAATCCAATCATACAGACAGATTCAGGTCACTTAGCATTCGTGCCAGAATTACTCAGCCACATTCATTTGATCATTTAATAACTATTTGTAAAAGGTTTTCAATCTGCTGTTCTGTTTGACATATTGCTTACCAATTCTAAATACAGATTTGACTCAATGCATGTTTTAAATTTGTATAATGACACAAACAACCATCACTATGGATGAGAACAGAACCTTTCATATGTGCTGTAACCAAAACCCTGTGACTGTACACAGTGCACTCTTCCACTCACAGTAAACAGAGTATTTAAAGTTGTGGGACATCTCTACTGGAAATACTGCTGCTGTAAGGAGCATGTATGAACAAGCAGAGAGCCTCGGCACATTTTAAAGGTTGCTCATGACAGATACAGTAAACATGCAGCAAGCAGATGGTGACATAACTTACAAATGACTAGTTTTAGTTATCTAAGCTTTTAGGATCTAAACATTGGAAAAAACAATTAATATATGCTCCCTCAAGCAGCCTTTTATAATAAAAAAAATTTAAATAAAATGCAGAAATATGAACATCCATATGACAAACTTCTAGTGCTGAGTCAAAAACTAGGTTGATTTCTAAAAAGGACTGCTGTCACTTCTGTCTTGAGTTTTTTTTTTTTTTTTAACAATAAAGCAGTGAGGGAGCACTGTGGGAAATCCTATGTGTGGGCAACAATCACTCATAAACAAAGTGCATTAGGCTTGTTGATAGCTGATACTAATGTCCCCCCGCAAAACAGGAGAAGAAGGAAGCTCTGCCACTGACGCGTCCACCAGGAGCTAAACATTTTGTTAAGTAGCATTGGAGCACTTTTGCTCCAAACGGGAAATTAAATGCTGTTGTAATTCATATTAGCCCAGGTTCTTCAAAGAGTTGTTGCAGATGCTGGGCAGGAAGGATCTCCAACAGCAGTCTGTATTACAGCAAGCCTGAAGAAGCCTCCGACTGAAGTCACTCTGTTGTGGTAAAGTAGACTCATTAAGAGGATGTTCAGGGTTGTTCATAATTTTACTGATTTTATGAAGAATCCTTCTTTGCACCATCATTTCCAAAGCTTCCACAGCAGTCACCAGGACAGTTTAGGTTGTCTAGTCTTTCTAAGTCACTAGCTCTGCCCAACAGATGATGGCAGAAGAAATGAAGAGATTACACTCTAATACAGACATACAGGGAATATTATAGATCGGTTGAAGACTAGGAAACACCTACCAACTGGTATATAGAAAACTCTGATATCTGACATAAACCTGCAGGGCTAAGCTGTAGGTCATGGCTGTTATAAGAAGCATTGTGAGTGTGGCTTTAAATGTAACTGAGTTGATCCAGCAGACACTACAGTTTTTATTTTGCGAAGCCTGTGGACAATGCCAAAGTCACATATTATGGGAGAATCAGCTTTGATGATCATGCAGTAATGTGGCACACTTAAACCAAACACAAATACTGGGATTAAATCTCCTCCTCAAAACAGAAGAATGGCTTCATAAGGAATATCTTTGGAACAAATCCTTAAAAAGCCACAATGTGTTGAATTTAAACTAACCAACACATTTCAGTGCCAGACAGCTATATAATCACATGCAAGTGACCCTTTCTGGGCCTGAAGAGATCTGTGGCTCAAACAGAAAGCCAATGGATCACTTAAAACGGCAGCTCCGTGTCTAAGTGGATCTGTACATTAAGAGAAGTGGAGAGGATGGGAGGAGAGGCTGGAAAGAGGGGAGGAGGAGTGCAGAGGGCAGGTCTGGTAAGGGACCAGATGTCTTCCCAGTGGGGGAGGAACGGCGAGGTGAGGATGGGAAGGAGGAGGGAGGTATAGAAAGCAGGGGGGACTCTCAGCAGTTGCCATGCAATGCCTGTTGTATACATACTGTAGTATTCTGCATATGAATAACATGTCTACTGTTCAGAATACATAATTTATGTAGTTGTTACAAAGCCTAAACCACTATCTAATTAAGATAAAGGCAAGGTACAATGCTTGACCTTTGAACACACAACAAGCTAGTGAAATCAGATCCATGTTCAGTTTAAATCGAGACAGTAATTTGGGTTTTGATTTGTAAACAGGAGTCATGCTCTCTCCTCCTCCTCATTGGGTTTTCAGGTTTGATTAGACGAAACAGCCAAATGCATATGAAGACCTTGTTCTCTCGCCCACACACAAACATACCTACATCTTTTTCTCTTGTGATGTTTTTCAGACTCAACAGCTAGACAAAATACAAGTACATTCAACAGTTACCATCGCATCTGGCTATTGTTTTCACCTCCATATTGGATGTAAAATGTAGGGGGAAAAATCCAATAATTGTTCAGAAGGTTAAATTAATTGTTTAATTATAAGATTTACATTTAAAGAAAAAAATCTTTCTCATCAATATGCATCTGCTGTCCTTCTGGACAAAACTCTTGGGATGGGAGGACATGTACCTACATAACAAGCAGCTGCTTAGCATACAGGTTTTTACCTACAATCCCACAGGATAAAGCACACACCTAATTATTCCATCACTCAATCGTCTTGTCAATGTTCCCACGTTTGAATGAAGTGCCTCACCAACTAAAGACATTGTCTGCTAGAACATTCACTTTGCCGCATTTCTCTAATCTGCATGGAAACGGATTGACCAATCTACCCAGACGGCGTATGTTTTTTTTTTTTCCACACAATAGAGCACACAAAAAATGAAGAATGAAAACTGGGCAGTGGGTTAATTAATGTCAGCACACAAGAGACGGAATGTCACCTACAACTATATTCAGTCTGGATATGATCAGCTGTAATGTTCCACCCAACCAAAGACACAGCTATGTGAACAGGTGTCGCTTTTTCTGCATTGTGTCCTGGTAAAATAAACACCTCTAGTGTTGAGAAAATATGTTAGTGTATCATTCAATACTGACAACTGCATTACATTACAGAAATTACGTTTTCTGCATGAATACATACTCTCAGACACCCTGTGGATATTCTAGTTTATAAACAATAACCTGTATTTGCTGAATGGCTGAGAATGACTCAATTTATGTTTTTACCTGTTTGAACTTATACACTGACTTTAATTGAGTTACCCATGATCAGCACAGAGCAGCTATCGAGCTGCCACCCACTCAGGTGCTGATGGTGTTTACAGGTCAGACAAACACATCCTTGGTCCACAGTCTGCATCTTAGACTGGAGATAAACTCAAGGAATATGAACATGAGAGCATTTCTGTTATTTAACTGTTTACAACAAAAATAGAGTCAAATATTCAACAAGATGTTTACAGCCTATGCTTACTAAAAAACATGATATAGTCAATCATACTCTACATGATTCTACTTAATCACTCTAAATAAATGATTGAGTAAAATCTCTAGCGCACCCAAGTTTTTATATTGTGCGTTAAATAAACCAGCATAACATTTATTTTATAACAGCATTCATTGTATTTGGCCAAAATATAATAAAACTATAAATGTAAACATCAAATCCTAACCATTTATCAACATTAAGCCTAAGCACAGAAGATGGAAAAAAAAAATCTATCATCATCCATCTCAGGTCAGTGAGTGCTTTGGCAAATACTGGAGGTGTAAAATGGCTGGTATGGCCATGCATCTGTCCCCAAGCTCGGTGTGCTTCCCCATATACATGTAGCGACACTACACAGCCTTTGAGTGCATGTGTATAAATTAATAACTCCGTTAAATTTAACTCTTATTTTAGGAAGAACCTTTTCCCACTGCATTTGATAATTATCAACTTTTTTTTTCCTCCTTTACCTGTTTATCTAAAGATATATTAATCACACAAACATGGCAGCAAGTCATTTGCCTCAAGATGGAGAGCTCTCCATGCCTACTGAAGGGACTTCAAAACTTAATATTAATATCCAGTGCATGTAACCAAAATAACACTGCTGCAGAGAGTTCCTTTTGGGTCTGGGGTGTAGGTTGCACAGGGTGACGAGAACAGGGTCTTTGTCTATAATTCATAGAGCTAAATGGAACTGAGCAGCATGTCTGCACCAAAGCTTCTCCGGTAAGAAGTAGGTTGGAAAAAATAACATGCTCCCCAAGTCCTGTACATCCTTCAACAAAGAACATGAGTATAAACAAGAATCTACCTCTCTATATCTGCAGACATCTCTAACAAAAAACATGACACTCTTATTATTACAGAGGCAACTATCTCTGCTTAAATGTAGCAATATTAATAATGCCTATATCAAATTAGAAAAAATAGACATGATTTTGTTTTTTATATTATGAAAAAAAAAACTGGAAGTGTAAATTCCCAATTTTGCAACAAATTACAGCACAAATTGTGAGATAACCCCATCAATCAACTAGGCAAACAAAAAAAATTAAGATTCATTCCTGGGATCTTAAATAAAAGAGAGGGGATCTGAAATAAAAGAGAGTGCTTATTTAGAAAAATATATATATTTGCCCAAATATAATATTGGGAATGACCCAAATGAAAGAAAAAATGTTTCTTCAATAGGTATTGATCAGGAATTCAGTTGGTAAAAAAGCTGAATAGTTAATTTCAGGTGTTTTAAATTCAGCTACCAACAATAAACCCTGATTGCTCCCTTTGGCTCTTAACCGCAGTCAATTCCCCCTCCATAAACAATAGGGCATCTCTTATCTTTCCAGTCTTTTATTGCTCTCAAGAGAAGGTTAAACTTCGAAAGTAAATATAAATTTAAAAATACGTAAAGGTGCTTTTAAAAAAATAGATGATAACAAATTTGTTATATTTTAGTTTCTTTGAAGACTTTAAAAACCTAATACATCTTCGCCTGTGTCCTCATCCAGCAGGCATTTATTTTTAAACAGACTGCAATTTGTATTTGACTGTACCTCATAGCGAAGATATTGTTTCCTCCACTCTGGGGTGATATGGGACGAAAGATGCTCCGCGAATTTCATTTTTCCGAAACAAGTGTCCCTGAAAAGCTTTGTTAAATCCGAGAGCGTCTCCCCGTCTTCCCCGTCTTCCCCGTCGACGCGACTTTTGTTCTGTCAGGCAACTTGCTGGCTCAACATGCGGTGCGGAAGCGCGCCTCTCTCCGCTCCTTCTCACTTCACTTTGGGCTCGTCCCGCTCAGTGCGCTCCGAGCGGATCTCGTCCCGCATGCTACTTCACGGAGACCCAGGCGATGACAGCGGCTGCTCTTTAACAGGTGGCCCGGCAGCACAATGTGAGACTGGTTCAGTGACTTTCCTCGGTCCCTCCCTGGGCCGTTCTGGGGACATTGCTGACGGTCATGCAGTGAACAGCACTGACGTGGTTGCGTCAGCAGGGCGCGCTCTGGCACCGGGCGCTGTTGGGACCTCCGGATAACTGTTGCTACTCCAGATATCTACTCCTTACTTTAATTGTGTCCTTATGGAGGCTTTCTATACTGCAGTCTGGAGAGTTGTCTGCAATAAAAAACAGAAATTACGTTACACTCTATAGAATGAAGAAGAGTTACTTTCTTCTCCAGCTAATTCCCAGATGAAACACCTGCTCAGGTTTGATACTAAACAAGTGAATCTAACAAATTAATTAAGCATTAAAGGTGGCTCAAACCATCGCTGTCTAGTGAATAAGTAATTTCACTAAGCATGAAGTGTATTTGTGCAACTTTTTTTCATCATATTATTTTTCTTCTAAATGCTATAGCTTTAATTTTTCTTAAAAACAGAAAAGCCGAAGTATAGACTTACAGAGTCACATGCTTTTTTTCTGTAATTGACTCATAATCTCATTAATTTCATGAATAGGACTGACCAATTTTATTTGCAACAACAAATTGGATGCTTGAGTTCTTGTTTTGCTTGTTTGTATCCCATTATAAAGTTCTACAAGAACAGGATAACAAGCAACCCCTACTTTTATCTTTTTAAAAACTTTTCATCATGCTCCATATCTGATTTTTGACTGATGCAATAAAAAAAACCTTTAATGAGGGTGGAAGAAGAAAAACAAATTACCGTACCTTAAAAAGTTGGGTTACTCTGAATGATTTCAATTTTATTATAGTCAGATTTAAACCCTTGCTCTGGAAAAAGATGCCAGCAATGTAAAATTGTTTGAAGCAGGGTGGGCTATATCATGTAAATTCATTCATTTGTTGTTGTTTTTTTATCACATAAAAACCTTTCAGATCAACTAATTTTATAAAATTGGGTTTTATACAAAGATAACCTTCAAATACTGCTGTACAGCAAAATGTTCAGGTTCTGAATGTTCAACCCCAGACCATCACAATACCACCACACTTGATTGACGGTATGAATTTATTTTTTAAGTAGTTTTTTTTTTTTCTTTGAACTGTCTCACTGATACCATTTTGCCCAGTATTTTTCTTGTTAGTAAATGTTATAGCACATTTCATTCTATAAAATCATAAAGTGCTTCACAAGAGAGAAAAATATTAAATGAATTTAAAGATATATATTTTTAACTGGACTTAAGTGTGTCTCAAATCCAAAGGTAGAAAGTTCCACATTCTGGGACCCTAAAGCGAAAGCTCCAGTGGAAAATATTGCCTTTTGCCTTCATCTTACGGGAAACCTTTTCCTTTGGGAAGCTATAAACACAGATCTTAACTGAGGCAACTTAGCCCAGCCACTCTTGTGAATTTCATCACTATTCCATGTTTTCTCTATCTGTTTGCTCATGAAAATAATACAATCAGCTTGTTGTAAGGAGACTAAAGTTTTCCCTGTATTACAAGAAAGACAAATTTGCTTGCTTGAAAACATTTATGGTTACTACAAACACACGTTCATGGTGTGCAAACTAAAAGAGGCATAATTCACCTCGATTAAGGTTTCTTGATGAGCTGTGATCAGCAAGTCTGTTATGTTAGCTGATTGCAGGCTCTACTCTAATGAACATCCTGACTAATTAATCATCTAATTTTTGTGTAACCCAATTAAAAACAGTAGAGCTAAAAGGCATACTATCCTGAACAATATACACCTAAAATGAATATTTTAGTCCTATGTATCAAATTCAAAATAACAATAAATCATTGAGTTTTAAGTTTAAAGAATTTGGAAACATATACATGCATGTTTCCTGATTTGAATAAACACAGTTAGAAGGATGTCATACATTTCTGTTTCAAAATCTTTGTGGTGATATACTGATACTGTGAAACTTGTATTTGTAATTAAGATACTGTGAGAATCTCATGCTTGCATACATTTAGGAATTTTGTAAAATCTGCTAAATGAAATATTCATTGTGGCTTTGCAAAATAAATTTATTTGCGTAACCTAATTGTCCAAGTATTGAGAGCGACCCGAGTACATTTTTAGACATTTTGACCAGTCTTGCTGAACCAGTAATGGCTGTTCCAAAAGTCACTAATTATCACTAAATGATTGTTCCAATAGCACCATCTCCTGGACATTTGAAGCTAAAGCTTGTCACCACGATGATCTTTGAAAACACGAAAAAGACAAGGTGAAAAAATAAATACCTACCAAATTTTGATTAATTAATTTCTCCCATTTGCTATAGCGGCTTTGATATTAAGATTATCTCTATTGGATAACATTGATATAGAATAGAAATTAAATATTTTACTAATTACTAATTGAAAATACGGGGGTTTAATAGGAGAGTCTAATAGTTGCTTAGTTAGCTAGCTAAAATATCACAATAAAGTATAGTCCGAAGGACCTTTTTCTTGTCAACGCACTGTAGTTCTAGTAAAAAGACGTTTTAACTATATCTTACAAAATTGAAGTTGCTGTTGCTCCAAAATAATATACCAGTAAAGCTTTTCAGATAATTATGTTACATGAGATAAGATTGCTAACTTATAGTTCGTAATGCAACATTTAGTTACATTTATTCTTCTTTGTCTTAACTTGACTTATCAGTCAAAAACAAAACATCCCACGGGACGTTTTTTTTTTATTATATAAATTATATTATTTTTTTTAGATATTTTAGTTTAATTGTTACATTTTCTCTGATGTTAATTTTCTTACCAACTGAACGTTTCGAAGTGGAACCAGAACTATTCTCAGTAGCCGATAGTGAAACACCGGCGCCGTTTGATGACAGTACCAGAGACGGACCAACGACAGAAACAAATCCCTCTCTCATGGAATTTTGGCGGATTAAATGGGAAATTCTCGTTTAAATTGTTAATTGATTTGCAGTTTGTCACCGCCGTGCCTCTCTTGTTAACGTTTATCGCACGGGGGAAAAAACTGTCCCGGTTGTCTGAGACGGTTCGTTGTAAACAATAACAATGGCCTCTGGTTCGTCGTCCTCTCCCGACACTGCGACGGGCTCCGGTACGGATCCAGCCCGGCCCGATACGGGGGAGCCTCTTGGTGGAGCGGGCTCGGACTCTGATTCGGACCTGGGCTTGAGTAAATTTGACTGCAGCGCAGTGGGGGCGGGGGACCTGCTAGAGGGAGAGGAGCTGGAGCTGGAGTTTGAGTCTGCAGCCGACCGCGTGAAGGATCTGATACAGACAGCCAGCAGGGACCAGCTGCTCTACCTGTACGCCCGCTACAAACAGGTGTGTGGGTTAAACCAAACTGGATTTCAGTGGCATCGAAAGGTGTATGTTGGATGTAGATAGTGACGCCATGTGGCTTCAGGCAAAATGGCAAATGTTTGCTACAGTGTCTTGCATCTCCATTCAAACATATTTCAATTGTTTTCCCCTCCGTGAGGTTTTCGGATCTGTGAATACAAATATTTTTCCCCCGATGGGATAGGGATGGGACTCTTAGCTTCAGCAAACCTCCCATTAAGCACCAGCTTTGCATAAATACCAAAAATTAAAGCCGACGAGAGCAGAAGTTCCCAAAGTTAGGATCTTGACCCCAAGCGTGATTAGAAATATGTAAGCCTAAGGCATTGAGGTCTTCTTCAGGATTTAACCCAAATGCCAAAAGATGACAAGAATGCATATACTTTTTAAAAAATGTAGTTAAAGATTTAAAAACTGGAGTTGAAAATAAATTAAAACAATATGATGGCCATTACACATGCTGATTTAAAGAATCAGCATTGATCTTGTTCCTTCTGCTTCACAATCAAATGCTACTTTTCTGTTGGCTCACACAAAATCATAATCAAATACATAGCCATTTTTGGTTGTAACATAGAAAATGTGTAAAACCTCAAAGAGAATAATTCCTTTTGCAAAATGTAGTACATACCAGCAGTTTCCAACTTCTTTGGAGTTTTGTAGTAGAATATAATCCTACATGTTTTAGCTTACTTTTGTAGTTCATCAAATATTATACCAGCCAATTGTTTTCCTCTAACAGGTCAAAGTTGGAAAGTGCAATACATCAAAGCCTGGCTTCTTTGATTTTGAAGGACAACGGAAATGGTAAGTCAAGAACTCTCATTCTGTTGCAATTCAACAAGCGATGTTCAGTTCTTATGAAAAAATTCTGACAGCTAAAATCTTTTTCATTGGTCAGATATGTTGTAAAATTTTCTTTTACTTTGAGTCTTTCTTAAAACGGCCTTCTAATCCTAGATTTAGCATTTAAAATGGAGCGGTCCTGAATTGTGAGCAACACTGTATTATTATGACAGGCAAGCCTGGAAGCAGCTTGAAGACATGCAGCCGGAGCAGGCAATGCAAGAATACATTTCCCTTGTCAACGTGTTAGATCCCGAGGGCGCCACAAAGGTAAAAACACAACCACTTCTGAATATCCAGAGGTGATCATTTACAGTTTTCTGGATCCTGACATACCATGCAATAATTAAGACTCGTCAATGTTTCTGGATATATTTGATATTCTAAGAATAGAACCAATAATATGATGTGACGTTTACATTTTCAGTGTTTAGATCTCTGTGTGTTTAATATAACGCCTTTCTCTAAACCCTTCCGGGTCCTTCATCATTAACCTTGTTATGTGCAAAGCATATTGAGTGGTTGTAGTGTACCGTAGTTTCTCTGCCAGCAGATGTCACTGTCATATTGCAGTTTTTAGTTACCAAATTATTTTATACAGTACAGGCAGCATAAAAAATATAAGTTGAAATATGTTTGTTTTCTTTTGGCAGTAACTTTAAAAGAAATCAATGTAAGTAAAACTGATCTTACTTTGCCAGTCAGCTTGTATGTAGTTTTTCACTTCCCACTGCATGATGTGAGTTGACTGTCATGAGAGTTATGCTGCCATGGACACGTTGTCCTTTGAGACAGAAGAGTACATATCAAGTCTATGTTTTGCAAAAAGCACCTTTGTCTCTCATCACAGCCTCAAAATTTCAACATTGCTGGCAGTCGTTCCCTTTTCCTGTCCCTTGAGCAAAACTTTAGCATGTTTAAAAAACCCATGCTCTTATCCGTTGCTTTCTTCAGCTAATGGTGTTCATTATTTCCGGTTGAAGTAAAGTTTGGAGGTAGCATTGCTATGACCAACAGAACGTTCATTTATGTTGTTTAGCACAACCAAGAGCTGGATGACAATTTTTTGCTTCAAAATGTTATGAACTTTAAAACAAGTTCAATTCCAAGAACCAGTTATTGAGCCTTCCATGGTGGTTCTTTATACACTGGTGATTATTAGAAGTCAAAAAGAAAGCACAGCAGTTTGGTCCATAGTTGTTTGAATTTTACTTTAGTATGTGTTTCATCTATGCTTTGACTCAGTTTCAGATTACAGGTTTTGGTTGGTTTATTTATATTCTACAGTCAGTTACATGTGTCTATGTTGATCTGTAAGTTTTAACCATCTCTCACATGGAGAAACTGGAGGAATTTACCCTGAACTTTCCACAGTGTACACATTTTGTTTTGAGATAAAAATGTGAAAAAGTGAGAGACGTGTGCTTTGACACATAACTTGGGATGTAGAGGGTTCATTTTCTTTTAGATTCAAAACTACCTTTATTCAGGAACTTGCTACAGAAATACAGTAAAGGAAGCTAAAAATAATAAAAGTGTCAGTAGGAGAGGTTTCATGATCCTCTCCTTGCTGTAGAGGATTATGAAGCTGTGTGCATATATAGCAGATAGATGGAAATAAAAAAAAGAATGTTTCTGCCATTCACTGTATGTTTTTGAAAGTCTAAAATCATTACATGTTGGTTACACTTTGAAAATTGCGAAGAACAAAAAGAAAAGTGTACTTATGGCTGTCAACATTAGGAGTAAGTATAAAGTTGCAAATATTACAAGCAGTATATCTGACAAAAGAGCTAAGGTTGTTTTTCTTTCTTCTGAAAAGAAAGGAATAGTGGATTCGTCTCGCATGTTCTTTTTGACCTACTGTTGTGCTTAAGCTCCTTCTTTTTCTTTTTATCGTCCACTAGCACTCCGTGTCTGTGCCTCCAAATCATCTTTCCATTTTTAACCCCAGTGGCCTTTTTCTTTATGTCCCTCACTTTTATTCATTTCTTACTCTTTTATGTCCCTTTTTTTAATAGTATCACTGTCCACCACAATTGAAACCGTGTCACATTTCTCTTTAGCCATTCTCTGCAGAGAAAATACTTGCTGACTCGGCCTCACAGAGGACAACCCAGCAAAAGCTCCTACCACCCACGCCTCCAAAAAAGAAAAAGAACCTGATTGCATTAGTGTTAACAAAGCGTCATGGCATGGCTGGAGCTATTCTTTTGGAGGCACAGTTAAATGGTGTAAGTAGGAGTGCATAGACAGAGGAGCAGGGGAGAGAATAATAGCCACAATTTGACCTCTGTTCCCCTCTCAATTGTTAAGCAGACACTGGCTTTATATTACATTATAAGGTAGAGAAGCAGGGCCGGTGCATCAGCGCATATTCTGAGTTTCTGAAGTGAATTAGTTTGTCCCAAAAGTGCACGCATAGTTGTTTTGCTCCCTCTCTCCCCGTTCCCTGAAATCCGATTTGTGCTGCTTCTTTTGTGAGTCAAGGTTGGTCAGTGAAGAATAGTCTAGGTAATAAATTCTTTGCCCAACTGGATGTTCGATGGAATTAAATGAAAACGCAGATGATTAACAAGAGTCACAAACTGAGGCGCAGTGCACGTTATCATGTTTGCATTCATTTTGGCTCTTATTTATTGGAAATGAGGTCAGACTGACAATACAAGGCAGTTTCTGAGTATTTACAAAATTACATACAGAATGTGGAATGCACAGACTGTTAGAGAGTGGGTATATGTGGAGGCCTTCATGGTGAATAGAGATGTCTGACTCTTTGTGTTGAGTCAATACAAAGCAGTTAGGCCAAAACCTCTGCTCAAAGAGGGAGGAGACTTTGACAGGTGGTCAGCACAAATGGTTGTGCTTGAGACAAGCCATCACTGCACTGTAAACTGGTAACTGTCGCTTAGGCCTGTGTGTTGAATACTAGATTTCACTGAAAACTGACTCAAAGCTGGATTCAGATTTTTCTGTGTCATTCTTACAGCAACGACGAGGAGCAGAAAGAAGAACAGGTTTCGGAGGAGCAGCAGTCAGCTCTTTATACCAGGAGGAGATGATAAGGTATTTAAATCAGAGGCAACACATACACGTTGAGATGCACCAATTTAGCTGTGTTAAAATGCAATACGCCTAAGCACTTATTGTTGTCATCACTCCTGATTGTGGGGGATGTTTCTAAATAAAAAAGACTCCAACTTAGCTATTTTTGCTTTCAGTTTTTAATAATAAAGTCAGAAGAAGCATAGAGATGTAATTTAAGAGGAAGCCACATTTTCCAACCTATGATACCATGCGTAAATGCTGCAAGTCAAGGACTTGATGCAAGCAGATGAGATAGAAATCTTTTAATTAAACAATTAATTGAGCTCACTGTACTGTTTGATAACTAGGATCAATTGGAATGTATGTGTGATTGAATTGAAAGGATTTTAAAGGATTTAATGTATGGATATACCTATGAATAAAACAGAGAATTTACTCACATGTCGCCTCTGTTAATATTGTATGTAATTAATTACCCCCTCTGACAGCAAGGCAGTTCATATAGTCTCATATATTATCTTTCTTAAAGAGAAACTGCAAATTGGAAAACTGGAGACCAGAAACCAGGCTCAAAACTCTTTGATCATACACCCAAATCTGCTTGTTTATTCTAATATGCAAAGTAAATATGTGTTCATCACATAGAGATCTGTACTGCCTTGTGTGTAAGTATTTCATTGATACTTGTGGAGCTGGATCCCTGTTTTAAATCCCAGGTCAACTTAGTGATCTTGGCATTGTTAACCACTAGACTTGATGCTGTATTTGATTATATTCAACAGACGGTAACTGCAGTCGCAGGTCTGGAAATGTCACGCAGTTCTGATTTATGTTAATGAAAGCCATTCTCCATTTACTCCTGCCTGGCAGACTCACTGAAGCTTGGAAACCCCCATCTTCATTTCAATGCAAAAAGAGCTTTTTGGAGATGAAAATGAGATGTGTGAATAGTGCAGGTTTCCTACTAAATGGCTGTACATGATTAGTATGCCTATTTTCTGTAAGAAGCGCCTGGAATCTTCCCCTTTTTTTTAATTACACAATTACACAGGCAGGGTTATGGAGATGCACCGAGTACTGCAGAGCGAGGTTGCTACAGACGGCTTCCCAGGGCGATGTTCCCCTGGTGATATCCAGTCACAGCAAAGACTCATGGGGAACCCATCAGGATGACATTAACATGACACAAACACACCTGAGCAGACAGTCACACACTTCATGCTGTATGTCCATGTGATTATCATCCAAAGTCATGCATAACATCCCAGATGTGATGAACTCACTGCTCTGCTGCTCTTCAATTTCCTCTTTCCCACACATAAACAACCTTCATATTAAACAGCTGAACACCTGTTAACCAGGCTGATTTAATTGCTCTGCTCACTCAACCTCCACCCATGTGTGTGCGGAACGTTTGTAGATGAAAACGGGATTGATTAGCAACCGCTGAGCTGATCGGAGAGTTCAAATGCTGCATTTGCAATTTGCCAACCACCTGCAAGATGGCTTCTGATAAAAGCGAGCTCTTTGCTGGAAGCCAAACCTTTGTTATTTCAGTTCTCATTGTTTCAGGTGCTTCTATCGAAGCTCAGGTCTTTCGAGGGAGCAAGATGAGAGATTGTGTGAGTGTACGTGTGCCTTTGATGGATTATGTGGCCGTATTGCTGATCACTAAAACTCAGGCCAGGTAGATGAGTATTTTTTTTTTTACCAGTGTGACCAGTTTGGCCTGATGGATGAAGGACATATTTGCCAGTACACCACACTGGACATACACACATGTGTGAGCACATAATGTTCCCACACATGCACATCCTATATACACAAACAGTAAAAACCTTGGCGCTGCCGTGATGACGGAGCAGCCTGTGACCTTCCCAGCATGCTTTACACTGTTGTGGATGTCATGTTGTTTTTAAGGCCCACATTAATCATTTGTTTGAATATGGCCTGTTGCTTTGCGTCTGTGTATACGGATTCCTTTGTTCTATTGTGCTAAAAGTTGTTGCCCTAATAATTGTTTGTGTGCGTGTGTGCCTTCATTTGTAAAATAATTTTAATGATTGTTTATAACCCCAGAGCTCCCTGCTGTGTATATGTGTGTGCGTTCATGGTCGTCATTCATATGTACGTGTCATGCCAGCCCCGTCTCACCATCAACTAAAGACGGATGACTCGGCCTATTGATTAGTTGCCGGGGGAGACGGATGGTGGCCACGCATCAGGCAAGCTTTGGGGTCATGATGGCCATCAGACAAGGAAGTGGGCGTGGTCCACCAGAGGGCTTCATGAATAAACATAGCTGCAGTAATCAGGAGTATGTAAATGAATGTGCTGATACATAACCCTCCTCTGATAAAAGCGTGATGAGTTATTCATCATTCACCATGAGCAGATGAAAAAGAGTGAGTGATGACTAAAGAGAGATGATGTAACTGAGAAACTGAAGGAAAAGAAGTGTGGATTACTAAAAAACAAAAGAAGGAACCACTGAGAAAACTCTCTTTGTATCTGTTTTTCTCTTATAGGGAAAGGTAACATACTTAAATGTTAAATTTCAAGTTTAATCTCCCCTCAGTGTGGTGTTAAACTGATCTGAGCTACTCAACATTTTTTCGTTTTTGTTTTTCGGTACTGTCGTCTTTTACCTAAATAAGCATAAAAATTATAGTTTTTGCTAAATTCCTCAGGCTTTGAAAGCTATACTTTAGGTCTTGTGTAATTTTCTCAAACAAATGTGTGTGTGTGTGTGTGTGTGTGTGTGTGTGGGCGTGCGTGTGCGTGTGTGTGTGTGTACATACAGTTGTCTGGAATAAACTGCACTATGCAGAAGTGCTTGGTTAATCTTAGCATTTTTACTATATTTTGATTTGACTCTGATATTTTGACTATAATTTTAGTTCAAGTCGAGTAGATCATGTTTAGAAAACAACTTGCAGAAAAGAGCTGTTCTGCTCCCTGAACATCATTTAACTCAATCACTATTGTTTCAGCTGCTTTCTTTTATGTTGTTTTGTTATTTTTTGAGCAATACCCGTCTCATTTCCTACCATAAACAAACTTCTTTATTAAAAAGTCATTTAAAATCAAAATCTGCTAAGAGTATGAATAACTTCAGGCTTAACTGTGTCATTCAGTTGTGCTAAAAAATGTGCTAAATCTTTGTTTAGCCTTCATGGAGTGTAAGTGTGGCTCAAGCTAGCTTGGCTCTCAGGAGTTTTCCATGCCCAAGCACCGCAGGAAGACAACTTGAGGAACTATGGGATTTGTGTTGACTGAGTGACTCTGTAGGAGCAGTAGGAGTGTCAAATATGCAGGTTTTCTTTCAGACAATAGAGCACTGAATTCAATTAATTTGAATGGCTTGGGTGGGTAAGAGGGAGTGGAAAGCGTAAAGCTCTAAATGAGATTTTGCACCCCTCCTTCTTACCCAACATCTCTCCCACCTTCACCACACCCCCAAAGCACTCCTTCCTGTCCCCAGTGCAACAAGGTGATTAGAGACGGAGAGATATAATTAGAGGTGGGATGGTGTCGCTGCGCGTGCCTCTGTCCCTTGGGGATGTGGCATGTGTGTCTGCCACTGTGATATCAGATGGTTCAGTATCATATGTTGATGGTGTTAAATTTCTGATGATCTAAACCTGATGTCATTACTACTTACGTATGTTTGGATGACGTACAAACCAGGAAGGAAGTTTAAGTTCACTGACTGGCAAAGGACATATATGATGGAGAGTATTTTGAGCAGGGAAATAACTTTGATGTTGATGGTTTTCACAAATGCATTTCTTGCGAGCTGTAAGCAAACAAAAACAATATATGAGAAAAAAAAAATCTGTATCAAAACTTGAGTTGCACAGGGATTTACCCACTAATCTACAAAGACTTTGTGACAATAAATTATGTTCTTATTTTCCTGTTTTGTTTAAAAAAATAAAAATAAAAAAATAAAAAATTACAACATAACTAATTTTCCTCCTGTCTTGTTCTCAGGGAAGAGGACAAGAACATCTTTGATTACTGCAGAGAAAATAACATCGAGCACATCAGGAATGCCATCAGCACGCAGAAACTGGATGTCAATACCAAAGACGAAGAGGTGCAGTTTCAAAAAAAAGCATGTAAAGGCTGACGTGGTTTCCATGTGAGAGTTGCTTTAAGTAGACCCGCTCCAACAAATAATTACTTATTATTAGATTGCTATTTCTATACATTTGTCCTGCTGAGGTCTCTTTCACCAATAGTTTGCATATACAGCATTGGAAAAAAAATTAAGATACCACTTAAAATGATCAGTTTTTCTGATTTTACTTTACTTTAGGTATATGTTTGAGTAAAATGAATGTTGTTCTTTTATTCTATGAACTACTGACAACATGTCTCCAAAACTCCAAGCAAAAATTTAGTATTTATTTGCAGAAAAGGAGAAATGGTCAAAATAATAAAAAAAGATGCAGTGTTTGCAGATGTCAAACAATGCAAAGAAAGCAAGTTCATAATCATTTAGGAACAATACTAATGTTTTAACTCAGGAAGAGTTCAGAAATCACTATTTGGTGGAATAACTGAGGTTTTCAATGGGGTTCAGTGCAGTGGTCTCTTACGTTTTTCCAGAGTTGTACGTATGTGTTCACAGTCAGTGACTTTGCTTGGACCTGCTGTAAAGATACATATGACCTGTTGATGAGTGGCAGACAATGCAGCTCCATCTTAGTTTATACATGGAGGTTTCTGTACTCACTCAGACGTAAGGGCCAATAGTTAGGGCTGAAATTTCTAAAACTGCAGAAACTGCCACTGCGATGATCAGGTGTTTCCTGGATGGATCGTGAAATCCATCCGTCTGCTTTTGATTCATTATCAGACGAGCCAATTGGCCCCCTGCCCTTTCTTCAATCACCGCCACTCTTCACAATAAACAGGCATTCATCCACTGAGCTCACAGTCAAAGGCCAGATGGTTGAGCCATCTCTGCTGAAAAGGCTTGACTAGCCACAACTGTTGTGTTCTTCTAATTCTTTGTTGTTCTGCCCACTAGACAGCAGAGGGCAGTAGTGACGTTTCAGCTAAAAGAAAAAAGTGTTAAGTGCAGGTTAAAAGAAAGGGGCTCTGTCTCACCATTTGTTTTATGAGTGTGGATCAGAAGTATCACCTCAGCTCAGTTCTTGAATGTTAATGTTAAAGTTTGTGGTATATTTTCAGCACATGTAAACAAATGACTTAACTTTGTCTTTAATCTAAAAAGGGTTTGTAGTTATCAATTTGCTGCTGTGTGTCCTGTATCTGTCAGTGAAGCAAAAGCAGTGGAATGATGATTAAAACAGTTAAAAATAATCCTGTAAGAAAACAGCAAAACACCTAACAGGACATTAAAAAAAGACTTTACTTTCTCAAAGTATTATGATGACTTAATATAGAATAGAAATAGAGTTATGCAATGCTGCCCCTCCCCCACTTGTTGCTATGCACTGGCAGTCAGTTAAGTTTTAAAAAAAGAAGCTGCTGGGCTTAGAAAGACGTAATCGATCGTTTGGTAGTTAAAAGGAGCACCACTAATCAGGCTTTTTAAGGTGCCGCTGATTTAGTTGACAAGCTGTTTTAAAGTAATTAGATTATATAAAAACATTTTTATTAAGATGATAACCATAAAAACATGTTGTTTTTACTTATTGTCATCAAACAATTGCAATCTTAAACCACCCCTTGGCAAATTCATGCAAGTAAAATGCCAGAGTTGTCAAAGAAAGGTTGTAATGTACATACCTTTGAAACTAGATGTCAATGTTTCAATGACAGGAAGATTCAAAATAAGTTTTCACATCTGGCTTGCACAACAAGTGTTTATGAATGTGTAATTATTGTCTTTTCTGATGTTAAAACCTTTGCCAGCTTTATTATCTGCTAATTTTCTGGTTAAGATGTGTTTCTTTTTTTTTTTTTTTGGAACATGTCCAACTCTTTACATTAAGATAAATAAGTTTTCCTTACTTAATCAGACAGTGCTAAAAAAATACCCTCTCTGTGGTCTGAAGAGCACTAATTTAGCCATGATTTAGTGCGATCTATTGTACCAGTTCAGTCTTCTACATGATTTAATTAGGGTTTTATCACTGCTGGACCTGAGAGCCATCATATTTCTGAGTTTGTCTTCTCCTGTTTGAACCATGAAGCTCTGATGTGCAGTGAAAATGCATGCAGCACCCTGCAGCAGAGCACCTTACAGAGAGAGTGAGAGAACGCAACATCGGTATTCTGACCTGACTTATAAGTAGCCATTTTAACATGCAGCCTTGGTGATCAATATGATTTAAGCAACAGAATTGGACTTGCAGAGTTTGCTTTACCTAATTGATCTCATTGAAAAATGAGCTCTTGAAGTTTTATTAGAACAAGAATCTTAGACCCAAGGAAAAGGCTTTGGGATAGTGTATGTGTAAGAAGTGCTCTTTAGTGAATGTGTGCTTGATTCTGCAGTTTGTCTTGTAGCTTTTAACCAATTCTTCTCCACATAAACCAAGATACAGCTCCTCAAAAAAGCGTTCATGACCCTCATACTTCTTCACATTTTACCACAAACATTTGTGTCTTTTATTTAAAGTCTATGTGATGAGTCCATACAAAGTAGTGCATGAATCTGAAGGAGAAAAGCATTGGTTTTTAGAAAACATTTTAACAAAAGTCTCTAAAGTGTAGCATGCACGCACATGTATTCAGCTCTTTTAATCATTTATTTCTACTAAAAATTATGTTCAACTAACTGCCTTCAAACTTTTGTAATTAGTAAATGGAGTCCACATGTTTGTAAATGAATCTCAGTCAAAGCTCTGCTAGACAGCTGTTCAGTGAAGGGCTCAGAGGCTTGTTAGAGAACATTAGTGAACAAACAGCTTAATCCTGAACAAAAAACACCTCCAACAGGCCAGGGACATGGTTGTGGGCAAAGAGAAGGAGCCACGAGGCCCCCCGTAGCTTTGAAAGAACAGCATAGCCCTGCAGCTCACGTGGACGAATATGCTAATAGAACAGCTATTAATTGTGCACTCCACAAATCTTGCCTTTAACTAAGAGTGGCACAGAAACAAACTATGGTTGGAAAGAACCTTTAAGAAAGAAGGCTGTCTGTAAGTTATCTCATCTCAGAGATGAGATGAAATATTTCGGCCTCCATTCAACTAAAATGAAGATTAAGACTAATAACCTGCACATACACCCCAGCCAAAGTCCAAGCCTAAATCTTGACATTGGTGTTCAGAAACCTTCCCTTCAAATTGAGGTAATTTGCAAAGAAGATTGGACAAAACATTTCAGTCTCTAGATGTCCATAAGTGGTGGAGGATTGGCCCACCGGACTCACAGATGTAAATACAATAACAGTGATTCCACAAGTATTGATTCATGAGCTGTGGATCTAAGTACAGGCTATACTTGTCAAATTATTATTTGTAAAAACACTTGAATATTAGTCATCTTTATTCCGCTTCAGAATTATGCAGCTCTTCTAGTTTTTGTGATTTGTGTGCTTGTTTTTGGCAGGGTCGGGCTCTCCTGCACTGGGCCTGTGACAGAGGGCACAAGGAGCTGGTGTCTGTCTTACTGCAGCACAAAGCTGACATCAATAGTCAGGTAAGCAGAAAACCTTTCTCTATAGTTATAGAGTTTTTCAACACCTACATAGTACATAAACAAAAAAAAACAAAAAAACATTTAGCCCATAAGCATACTCAAGAGTTTTAGTCAGCTGTTATGAATATAGCTCTTAGACTCAGTGCTGTATTTGTTTCATAATACAAAAGACAATGTAAATTTAATTTTAATTAATTTCCCTTTCCCACAACCCCTTCAAGTGAGTAGTTTTCACTGCATTGAGACGTTTAAAAGGACTGTAAAATATGCTAATAGTAGTAAGTAACATTATCAAAAATAAATTGTCTTATTGTATCCAATATGCCCTGAAAAACCAGCAGTGTAGTATTTTTCCTATGCCCTAATGTATAACTACTAGAAAGTTAATTAAATGACAACAGGGTAGATTCCTTCTTTGTGTTGTTTTTCTGTAAAGAGGATTTTTACCTCCCAGATATCTGAAAATACCAACTCAGTGGCCACTTATGCATTATTGCTGATTGAATGCGTAATAAGTTTACTTCACTCTGGCTTGACATAGACCGCTCTACGTTCGAATGTACATTAGGATCTCTGCTTTTTCTAAAGAAAGCAAAACCCTAATTCTGTCTGCAGCCAGCTGCAAATAACCTCTGTTTTTACCCCAATTTGCAAAAATTCAGCTTTTTTTTTTTACCTGGAAAATGGATAACAACTTTCTAAATTCCAGTGACAAAGAAAGATCCAAACTAAATAACTCAATGTGGAATTGTTTTTCTGTTCTTTTTCTAAGGATCTTGTTAAATATAAAGCTTTTTGGAGTGTTTAGTTACTTCCGTTTAATCTAATAAAGCTATTTCTTATGTATATGGAGGAAATTTTTCCAAATGCCAGGGAAGATGGGGAAAGTTGTGAGAGACTTTTCTTTTATGGAGGAGAGCTCTTTTTTCTTTTTTTTTTTTTTTGCATCTGCTCAGGTAAAGTACGAGCAACCTGTGAAATCTCCAGTGTCCCCATCAGCCATCCCTTTTGTCTCTCCATCCCTTTCAGAAGGTCACCTTTAATTCACTTTGTTCCACACATAAATCCCTCAGGGCTTTAGCAGACACTGTTAGCTGGTAGCTAGCCTGGTGTTTAGACTCTCAGAGGTTTAGCAGCATCCAGCGGGCTTTAGCTTAGGCAGTAAGCTGGCTCAGCTGCACATCCGAGAAATTATTCCTCTTCCCCCTGCCCACCGCCGTGGCACGGGGCGGCTCACCGGGCTGCTCGCTGAGGTTTTAACTGTGAGGACAAATCAATTGGAAGTAATCAGGCAAATTGTTTTTACGTTGCACAACCCACATAATCAGGACATTTCACAAATGACTTTCTCTTTTGTGGTCATGTGTGGCCCCTTTTGTTTGTGAATGCTCCCAGCGAGGGGGTGGACATAAGAGTGGAATAAGTACAAAGCAATTCACTCATGATTTACAACCGCACCAAGATGGTTCAAGCACAGCTGGACCTGTGTGAAAACAGAGGCTTTTTTTTTCTCTTTTCAAAACGTAACACATTCACAGTAATTTATTTCTGATTAATGTGAACATTGGCTGATATTAGCGCCTCGCATTGTGTCAACTTTGAGTGAAAATACGACAGTATCACAATACTTTCATGAAAAAGTTAAAGCAGAAAATGTTGTACATTTTAGAATTGTTTTTATTTAAGCAACATACCTGCCTTTCCTATTATGGTATGGCATTGATTATTACTGTGATAAAAATATATGCACTTTATCTGTAGTTACTTTTTATAGGAGGAGTTCCCGGTAATTTAGCTGTAGGCTTCAAGTGCTAGTTGCACAGAATATTACCTATTTTTGCTTTTTGTTTCTCTTTAAAGAGTAAGACTTAGAAAGAAAATTAGGACCTCTGCAATATGTCACAGGGCATGTTGAGCGCGTCAACCTTCCAGACCACTCAGGTCTTCTGGTTCAAGTCAACTCTGCAGCCCCACAGTCAGATCCAAACTTGATGAAACAGCATTCAGGTTTTCTTCTCCTCTAATCTGGAATAAACTTTGGAAAACTGAGTTTGTTTATTGTTTAAAAGTCCATTTGTTTAAAGCTTCCTTTGATTAACAACTGGACCATCATAAATTGTAGTTTGTTTTTCAACCTGTCATTGCTCTCCTCTGTTTTGCCACTGCAAATGTCATGTTTCGCTTGTTTGCTGTTTTATCAACTTTTTAATTATGTAAAGTACTTTAAATTGCTTTGTGGCTGAAATGTGCTAAAGAATAAAATTATCTTTCCTTGCCTACTTAGTCAGGAAATTTGCTCTAGCTGGAGAGCAGTGAAGTGCTTGACACCACATTTTAATTTTAATGATCCTATGGAGAGTTTTTTCTAACTGTCCATTCATGGAAAACTTCAGGAGTTTTTTCTTAAAGAAGTGAGATTTCATAGGAAATCAAAGCACTGATCTGTTCATAAATTCAGGTCATTGGGAACTTTCCACCTGTCGCTCTCTCAGGTGTCTGAGGAACTGTTCAGCGGAGGAGACTGAATATTAAAAAAAAAATTATTTCCACTTGAGTTACTGGGGACAGATTTATGTGGTGGCAGAGAGCAAACTACAATCAGCTAAATCATATCACTCTGTCAAGATGCCAATTATCTCACTACGTATAGCTTACTAAACAATACACTTCTAATTAGAACATGTTTGAGCATCTTCTACTTTGAAAGGAGCCAAAATAAACCAAAGGACATGGGGAAGACAAAAAAAATGTAATAAAGGCTTTTACAAATGTGTCCTTTTCTCCCCCAAAGCCTCTGACATGAAACAAAGACACTTTATGGTTGTACATGTCCATGAGAGAAACAGAGGAATGATGGGCTTGTTTTCGGGCTATTAAAGCATCCAGTAATCTCCCTTGACCTCTACCAACTGCTGAGCAACCAGTAAATAAAGATCAAACATGATTTATGCTTAATTTGTTGATTAAAACAGGGAGGGGGGCTTAAGAGTTAAAACAAAAAGTATTATTATTTGCTTGGCAGAGAAGGAAAATCGTTGGAAAGTAATCAACTAATTGTTTTAGCGAATTGTTCCCAAACCCTGGTAACCTGCATTAAGAGCTCGTTTGATAGTTAATCCAGGATCAAGGGACCACAATAGGTAGCTGCGTGAGTTTGAATACGCAGATCACAGATCTGCCACCTGCCAGCTGTAGAGCTGGCTCTGGTGTTTGTACGGTGCATTAAACCTCGCCATGTTCCTGCTGCTAAAAGTGGGGCAGGCTTCACCAACTGTGGGGTACAGAGGCAGTAAAACCTTAATTCACAAAACGCTGTAAACTGAAGTTTAAATGATTGACCTGTTGTTCAGGCCAGAGTACATAATAATGAAGAGTAGAGTGTAAATATCCAGCATGCCTTCAATTTAAAGCAACAGGGGAAGCTTGATCCACACAGCAAAAAGATTATAAATAATTAAGATTTTTTAAGTTTGGTGTTCGTATGGTTATTTTCAAACCATCCAGCTGCAGTTTTTGCAGGTATTATTGAAATACGCTTAGATAAACAAAAAATCCTTAAAACTCTCCTGAGTAATGTGTGTAGAAACCTTTAAGTAACAGTGGTTGCATTGTAGATTTGACTGCATGGTGGTGAGACCTGGTCCACCTCTGTTCACAGGTCCAGTTTTTTTTTACTTTATATTTGTTAATCTGAATGGTGATGATGGCAAGTTTTGATTAGTTTGTTCTTTTTATAGACATTTTTACGCATATTTCTCAGGGGTGCCAGTAAATGTAGTGCAACCTTTGTGTTTTTGTGCTTCATTCATTTTAGCACAAACTGCTAAAAACAAGTGTTGTGTTCTTAATTGTCTCAACAAAGCTGTTTACTTGTAGCTCTCTTGAAGTTATTGTAGAGGCTCTTTGATTTTGGCAGTAATGCCATTGGTTTAAGCTTAGGTAAATGAGAGGACATTCTCAAACAGGTGGTGTGGTGGTTTCAGTTATGGTCAGTTATATAAATAGGTTACTAACTACAGGTTGATCTAAATGAGAAATATCTAAACTAGAGCAGATCTAAAAACATAATAATCATATTTTCTCTTTCTTGTGAGATAATGTTATCTATCTATCTATCTGGATATGTATATATATATATATATATATATATATATATATATATGTATATATATATATATATATATATACATATATATATATATATGTATATATATATATATATATATATATATATATATATATATATATATGTGTGTGTGTGTGTGTGTGTATGTTTACTGCTCCAGGCAGTAAACATAAAAATCTAATTGTAATGGTCAAATTGAATATTCAAGAATGTCAAGATTATATTGTTATCCTCCAAAAGAGCTGTAAGGCTTGCCCATGATAGAGGCATATTTACAGCCAGCTATATTTATTATTTACTTTTTAATGTAATCTTTATTTACCAAGAAGACATGTGTGTCTTCAACTAGAGAAACTACACAGACAAAAATTTTACTAACTCTGCTTGATGGGTAGCTTTTTATTAAACTGAACAACCATGTATAAATATACATCTTGATGTAGAGGAAAAGATGCTGCTGTGTCTCTGAAGGATTAAAAAAATCAAGCAAACAAAACTACTCAGATGATTGCAAAAAATAGAGTAATTTGGGTAAAAAGCTGTTCTGTGCATCAATAAAACCTGAAAGTAGAACAGTAAACAATTTTCCTTGAGAACAAACTTCAAATTCAGTTCGAAAATACATTATTAACCCCAAATGTAGATTAAATGTTGCTGTAACTTACATTATAAAGGTCTCTTCTGAGAATTGCTGTAGATGCTAATGGCTGAGGGCCAGAAGGATCTCCTGTAGCAGTCAGTACTACAGCAGCTCCGAGGAAACGCCTGATGGCAGAAGACATTATACTCTCTACAACAAATTTGTAGAAGATGTGCAACATCTTGCTGGGTTTAACAAAATAATAGGACTCCTTGGGTAAGGTATGGTTTAGGTCTAAAGGATATTTAATGGGACATGTTTGTTTTTAGGGTAAGATTACTGATATATGTGTTATAATTACATTTGGACTGAGATATTTAGTTATATAAATATAATGGTCAAAGGTGAAGGTAAGAAGCTTGGGAATGCTTTCTGTCAGTGGAGAGTCTCCACAACACAAGTGTGTGTGAGTTCGCTCTGCTGGTGGTCATTCCTGTCCAGGTGCAGTAATCCCAAATTTATGCTCACTCTCACGCACACGTTCACTCTCTGTCTCTCACACATGCACTGCTTTTGTTTTCCAGTTGGAAATCCCAACCTCTCTTCTAACCTTACCATCAAGCCTTAGGGTTACTATGGAGATATGCATTTGAAGATATCGCATGCCAATTAAAATGAAATGGGGTTAAAAAGGCCCTTCTTTGGGTGCTTTGGGTCGGTGATGCTGCAGGTGATAACAATGGCCAAAAATGGTCAAATGAAGACATTCACAATGCGTGAGTTAGTCTGTGATTACAGAGAGGCTGTGTGACAGAGAGTGGGGATTAGGCTGACAAAGAGGATAGACAGGTGAGAGACAGGTTAACCCAACAGGAACACAATGCCAGGAAGGAAGGAAATATTAAGGATTGGAGGGGGCTGATGGGAAGAAAAGGCAGCGCTGGTGTTAAGCACATGTCTGTGTGTCACATGCTTCTACTCAACTTGTTCCGGCTTTTTTTTTTTTTTTGCATTTTGCATGACTCTGTTTCTCCTCTCCTCATAACTCTGCCCTGCCCCCGCGCCCCGGTTCCCTTCAGTCCAACCCTCCCTGCCTTTGCTCCTGCTTTGTATTAAAACAACATGATCCATGAGGCGGGGAGAGCGACTCGCAGCACCGCTAATTCTAATTAATCCAGCGTGGTGGCTCGGCCACTGCAGGCCCCAAGCACTCTCAGTCTATCAGATAGAAATTCATAACTTAATTGAGGTCAGAGCCTCAAGCCGAACGAACAAAAGTCTCCAGCCAGGACCAGCTAGATCAATAGTAATAAATATCAGTGGCCTTCAGTTAGTGGCTGGTGAATACACAACAAATCTCATGCACACAGTTTGCACTTGAACCCTTTACAGAAATGTGGACAGTTTTATTGTTTGTGTGTGTGTGTGTGTCAAATAGGTCTTTCAAGACTTTTATCATTGCATTTTCAAATCTCTGTATATCAATATTTTTTGGCAAACGAATAAAAAAGAAGCAATGTGGCTGTAAGGTGTTGGATCACAGCACACTGCATAAAGCCCTGGTCCAAAACTTTGCTCTAGTGTTGGAAGACTGCCCTCCTTTTAACGTTTCCTCATTTGACATTTTCAATAGTGGAGAATACTGTCCTGAATCTTCTAATTCAGTACAATTCAGTCTATTTCTCTAAGGCTAATTCATAACAAATCTCCATTAAGGGCATTTTGCAAAGCCAACTGATCAAATTGTTATCCATTTAAATAGAATTCAAATTGGTCAGAATTCAGTCCAGCCCTATAGTTAAGTTCTGATTAATTTACCTTGAGTCCAGTTCAATCCAAATTACAACACAGTAGGATTCAGTTTATCAAAATCTCTGCAGCAAGAGACTGGATCCTTGAGAAATGAGAAGTTACACAAGACGAAGTTGACAAGTCAAAATAACTGTTTACTGATGAACTGGAATCCTCCTAATATAATCTTCCAGTTGGGCTTAAACAATTTCATCAAAATTGGGTATTTCTGTGGGACCTTCCATTCTGACATATTGTAGAAATGGAAAAACCTTTAGAAATTTTAGAAGATTTAAACTTTGTTCACCAATAGCTGCCCAGAGATTCTCAGCCCTTAGTTTTGTTGCCCGAAGATAACCATACATTCATTGAAAACAAATCAGAAGCTAATGTGTAAACCATTACAGATTTAACTCTTCATAGTGGTTCCCAATAATCCAAGTTAAAGATGTTAAAGCACTGATAGAACTGATATTGTTGGATTCAGAATAAACCATTGTGCAGTTTTGCAAGATGTTGTGACAAAAGCTGAGCAACTTGAGCACATTCTCCTTCAGCCCAATGGCACAATAACCAACCAAGACGCCGCCGACATTCTCATTATTAGATGTGGATGTTGGATCCAATATACCTGAAATGGTATCTAATTTGTGAGGATACCATTTGAGGTGTTAAGTCATATTTCTCCAGTTAAATTAAGTGATATAGATCTAAAACGGGTACGTTGTAAGTTGATCAGTATTAAGTAAATTCCATTTTGATGTTTAAGAAAAAACTAAGAAGTTTTTTTCCCTCTAACTTTTTTATAGATCTTGTGTGCAGATGAGCTGTTCAGGTAAAGCTCAGGCTGTTTCTTGGCAAACAGGGATGACCTAATCCTCTCATCTGTGTCTTCTTCTCTGCTATCAACTGTTTGTGTGATAAAATCGGCCAACACACACCTTGTTGGCTGATTGAAATTCTACGGCAGAGACATTATTACACATTTGTATCCCTCCCCTTTCCCAGCACTGCCTCCTGTAACTAATGGCTCAGTCAGCCCAGTCATAACAAATATCCAGCAAGATTCGTCATAATTGTGTGTGTGCATGTGTGTTTGTGTGTGAGTAATTGTGCATCCCATCGTCTTGAATGTAAAGGGTCATCAAGAGAGGAAAGGCAGGAAGGTGGGAACTTAAGCAGCTGAAAGCTTCTGAAAATTTACATGAAAATGAGGTGTAAAATAAAAGTGATGGAAAAATACCAAGACAATATTGGTAAATATTTCATGATCTCTATTCTCACATTTGCCATTTTAAGTTAGGTAACTGGAAAAGTTAAGTTGCTGTTTAGGTTTCTGTTTTCTTTATGCATTTTCTCTATATTGCCTTAAAGAAATGATACATTATATAGCATTTTTACATGCCAATATATATACACACAATAATGTGATGGATCCATAGAAAGGCAAAGAAAATCCACAACAGCACATTTAGATGCAGACTAAGCAGATGTTGTTTATAAGCATTGCACTTCTACCCTATCTTTGCTGAAAGAGCCTGAAAGAGGCATTCTGCAGCCAGTTGTAATTGTACAAAACAGTAAATCAGAGAAATAAAACATAATTTATCAAACTTTATGTTCTAAACTGGGGGAAAAAAATCCACATCTCTCTCTGCTCACCTCAAGAATTTCTGGATTTGTGTCAACGTCTCAGGTCTACAACAGACCCCGATTGTTTGTGTACCAGAAGCCTACACAGAGAAAGGGGTGACATGGTTAATGAAGGGATTTTTATAGATGTTTTGTGCGCTCACTGGCTGGTAGGCAGCAAGTGATGCCAAGCGTCTCCTCTCCTGAAATGTTTAAAATGTCCCAGATAGAGAAAAATGGAAATTAGAAATTAGAGAATTACACAGAAGAGCCTTTGCAAAATACACCAGGTGGATGAAGTCATAAGAGAGAAATATTATTTCATATATACATATATATATATATTTTAAGTGTGTCCAATTCCAGGATGAAGTAATAAAAGAGGATAGGGCTGAGGATAGAGCCTCAGCCCTATCCTCCTCATCTTATTTGAAACATAATGATCCGTCCGTTGATCAGTTCACCACTCCTGTTTCCATCCGTCTGTCGTTTGTGTGTCAATCATGAGTTCAATCCTGAGTCATCACATCCATCGATTTATCCATACAACAATTTTTCCATTTATCCATCCTTCTAATTATCTATCCTTCCACCCAGGATAGATAATCCTATCTATCCATCCTCTTGTCAATTCTTTCCATCCATCCATTCATCCATCCATGTATGTATCCATCCATCAGTCTGTCCATCATCTGGAGGTTTAACTGTAAAGCTGGGCTTAAAAGAATTGAAATATCTGGAGAAGAATGGCATAATACTGACATGAAACAATGCGTTGTAGGCTCTGCTTTGGTTTTCATGGTGTCTTTGTCACATTTAAAAAAAATAATGCCTAGACTTTTAAGTTGCCAAACCAAAGGAATGTATCAATGTTTCTGAGATGGACACTATTGTATTGTTTATTGTGTACAATTTATTTTTGTTTGACACTCATAATATTTAAATTGCAAGATTTGTAATGGCATGATTTAGCTATTTTTGCTGTTCAAACTTTTTCTCCTGCACTTACATCCAAGTGAACATTATTAAATATTACACATAGTTATTATTTTTAGCCTTATATTTAGGTTTGTGAAACGCCATGAAAGATGGATTTATAGCTAAGGAGACTTGCAGATTCAAAGTGCAAAATATTACGCTCAATCTAAATCAATCTAAAATTTTTATTTTAAAAGGCTGCCTGCGTTCCTGCCAAGGCATTCATTTGAACACTAAGATTAGCTGATGCAAGAAGAGCAGTTTTGCTGCTTAGCAGCTATTCTGGTTTCCATGCAACATTGCTTGAGCTTAAGATGGTTCTTTTGGAGGAAGTAGGAATGAACACATACCTCTGTAAAAGTTCATACAACCACACAAAAGGCACAATATCCACCTCACACCGCCTTTGACATTTTATAAGTGACACTGTAAGCTGCTCTTATAGGATTCATATTTAGTACTTGGTGCACATTAGTCCAACTCGATGAAATGAGAAAGCTGTTGCCAAGCTGTGTTAAAAGCGCCTATCAGACACAGAAACAGTTATGAATCTATAATATGAGCACTCAGAAAAGAGCCAGCAACTTGACAGTAATAGTGCAGCCTAAAGAGCCATTCAAGCAGGTAACAGTCCTCTTTGCCATCATCAGCTGTTGTTTCTTTCTTATTGGCCACTCACTGGGCCTTGCCTACACTCAACTATTTGATTTCCATCGTTCTTAACCATCCACATAAATTGTCAGGCGCATTAAAGCTGTCCTCGACTGTTTCAGACAGAGAGAGGGGGCAGAGTGAGGGAGTGTGAGCTGGATTCAGACAGCCAGGGGAGGGGACAGGGCTGAGGAGAGAGAATAAACAAAGTAAGTGTTTTGCCTTCCATCAGTCTCCTGCAGTACTCAGCTTTATGAGTCCCTCTCTCCAAATGCCTCAGCCACAGCCCCCACTGCTGGCATTGATTTTCATATTACACTCTTTTATGTATTTATTTATTTCATATATTTCTTTTTAAACATCATCGATGAGCCGCAGGAGGACAGACGGGGCCTCTGGTGAGGTTAATTCTGAGCCTCAGCCCTATCCTCCTCTTTTGATGGCTTTAATGGAGGCTAAGGTGTCCCATGAGGATAAGCAAGCTCAGTGACATGGATTGGGAAGAGAATAATGTGGGGGAGAAGATGTGCATGAAGAAAAAAGAACGAGAAGCAAATTTGATGAAAACCCAGTTTCTTTTGTTTGGTGGGACAAGAAAGTCAAAATTTAATGACGTGTTCAAGATATTTCAATAAACCTGACCTAGATAAAGCATTGCTATTGTCCTAGACTGGCAGGGTTTTTACAGGGACGCATTTCCATCAAGAAAAGACAAACGAAAAGTATCCAAAACATCCAACAGATTATTGGTTTGTTGCGTATTTTTCTTTTTTTCTTTTTTCAGTGGTTTGAATCAGAGGGGGCAGGGTGAAGTTCCAGGCAAGTGAAGGACACTTCCTAGACATGTGAAGGGCAGGGAGTTTGGTGTCAGGCTAATCTGGCCGTGGGTGGCAGCGCTCACATAATGAATGGTTAAACTCACCTCTTCCTGCACACAGACAGATGCCTAAATCTGATTACAGCTGGCCCCAGATCCTTTTAAGAGGGGGCCTTTTCAAACACTCACCAGCAGGATAACTGCACACAAATACAAAGGGCAAATTCATGTGCAAGACTATGTCTAACCTACTTTCAGAAGCGCATTGATAAAGACTTTTTGTTTTTGATATGATGGCTTCTGTATTTATAGGCCAACACCTTATTATAGTTAATAAAAGCTTAGCCATATAGATGTCAGAATTTTTTTCCGAACCTGATATCCAGCAAGATAATAATAATATGTAACTTCACATGGAATTTCTTTAGGTTAAGAAAGCTGCTATAATGTCTGGAGCACCTGAAACATGCCAGTCTTTATTCTTTACACTGGAAGATATTTTCTGTCAACTACAATCTTTAATATGACTATGATTTGCTCCTGCCTGCAAGGATTTTATATAGAACATACTGAACACCTTTAGCAGGTGAGTTATAAGTTTTGATATGACTTATTGATGGTTTGGCTTGTAACATCTTTCAATGCCATTATCTAAAAATTGTTCTACTGCCTAATAAACTATATATATATATATATATATATATATATATATATATATATATATATATATATATATATATATATATATATATATATATATATATATATATATATATAGATAGCTACATTTGATGTAAGATGCATGAATGTTTTAAAAACAGTATCTTTAAAAACTCGATGCCACGCACAAACAGTGTATTTTAATGCACACATAGTCTGAATTTTGATTTTGGCTCTGTAGTAGCTGGTCCAGATTTACTTATGATGCCGTACAGGAGTATCCTCTCTTCCATCCTGATCTGCATTCGGCTTTCTGATTAATGGCACCTACTCGTCATAACCCTATCTCTTGGAATCTGCATACCAATGATCCCAGTCCCCTATTGATTCCCCCTCATCCAACCCACACACACACATTCATCCTCCCTCCCCCCAACCACTGTCATTATAAAAGTCAGCAGCTGCTGCATGCATTGATCATAAATCATAATTGCTTGTTCATTTTTCCCTACTTGTTTAATGTTGCTGTCAGGGACAGCAGGAGGAGAAAAGGAGGAGGCGGGAAGGGAAGAGAGGAAGAAAAGCCCAAAGAAAGTTTACTGCGACACAGAAAAATGAGTTAAGAAAAGAGAGCTACAGGAAAAATCACTACAGTAAGACAAGTATGTAAGCCCATTCCACCTTGGTAGTTAGTTCCTAGAAAAACAAACTAAATTATTTTTGGTTGGTTTTGCAAAACGCGCCGTCAACAGAATCTATGTACTTTATCTCTGGACATCATGATGTCTTCTTCTTGAGAGGCTACAGGTTTAGTGAATTGTAATATTTATGCTCTAAATTAGTTCAGATAATTCAGTTACAGTGAATTTCAGCAAGTTGAATAATTTGGGCAGTATTTCAATTTTCTGACAGTATGTTGTAAGCATCAACATTTTTACTCTACTAAAATAAATAGTTGTTGCAAATTAAGAATAGCAATATTTTTCTGTTTTTTTAAATACATTTTAGAATGATTGAGCATCCAAACTTTACACTTATCATCTCATTTCTGCTTGTTTTGGTACATATGTTGATGCCTGTAAAAATAAAATTTTGTCACATTTCTATTTTACTTGTGTATTCTGATAAGGAGTGTAAAGTCTTCATAACGAATAAATAATCATCCTGGGTCAAAAATCTTATCCTCTATTCTAGGTCTACAGTTGTCTCAAGTTGTCCAATCTTTATTAGCTGGATTAATCAGAAAATTGTCCTACTGTGACCAGTCCAAGCATTCGGCATACCAAGAGAAGTTGTTCTTCATCAGTACAGACAGAGCGTTGGCATGTTGTAGTACGGTATGGAGCAACCATATTCTTGTGTTATTGCAAAAGTTGCTGCATATCATTTAGTTTTGTAGCAGTGACAATTATGTGCAATTTATATATACCGGTAGTGTTATACTGTTAAAGTTGTTCTGCTAGTGCTGTGTAGTTTTATGATATGTCCAAAAATATATGTGGCGGTCTAGCTTAGCGTTGTTAGACATCAAACTTTGTTAATGCTAGAGCTTTATTTGCGTAAAGCCACGAGATCAGAAAATGAGTAAAGCATAATGAACCCATCCATCCTTCCATTTCCTGTTCACCCTTGTCCCTGGTGCCTATCTCCAGCTACGTTCCGGGCGAGAGGCGGGGTTCACCCTGGACAGGTCGCCAATCTGTCGCAGGGCAACACGGAGACATACAGGACACACAACCATTCACACACACACTCAGGGAGAATTTAGAGAGACCAATTAACCTGACAGTCATGTTTTTGGACTGTGGGAGGAAGTCGGAGAACCCGGAGAGAACCCACGCATGCACGGGGAGAACATGCAAACTCCATGCAGAACATGAAAACTCCATCCCGGGCCGGGAATCGAACCCAGGACCTTCTTGCTGCAAGGCAACAGCTCTACCAACTGCGCCACTGTGCAGCCCGCATAATGAACCACCAGCTGTATATTTGGTATTTCAAAAATACAGCCAAGTAGATTTGTAAAATTAGTATTTTACTGGCCTGAGTTAGAATTATGGAGTTGGTTCTTTGACCTATGTCGTTCTTGTACTTAAAATAACAGAAAATGCTCCTTTAGGTTAAAGTTATTAGTTGGTCTTTTTGCTGCTCATTTATTTCAAACAACTTTGGACATTTTACAGTGTTTCCTTTTTTCACAAGACTTCTAGCCTTCTTTTTTACATCCCTTTAATTCACTTTCTCTTCCTTACATTCATCTTGCTTCACATCATTTGTGTGGTAGAAATGATAGATTAGTGGGACTTGAATTCAGCAAAACTGTAATCAGACTGATAGATCCATGCAGCTTCTAAGCATATTGCTCCCGCCTCCTCCCTCCCTATGAGGGCGATACATTAGCACTCTGAGCCGGGTCTCCTCTGCCACTATGGTACTTTATTGAGCTCTCTGCTGACATCCAGCCCAGCATTTCTGTTATGCAAGAGGAAACTTTGTATGACATGTAAAAGGAGAGGTTTGGTGGAACTTGCTTCCATAATGGGATGGGAACAGGGGTACACCGGAGACAGGAGGGCGAGGGCTAGGGGATGTTAACTTCAGGTAAGAGGGTCGAAGGGGGAGTGTCTGCTTCCAAAGCAAATTGAAGACAATCCAATTTCCTGTGATTCCATCAAGCTTCCGTCCTGAATCCAGGGGCATTAAAGTTTGCGGAAAATGACCCTCACAGGCATGCAGGAAGGCTTTAGGCTGCATTTGCACTGCCAACATATACAGTACTATAATCCTTTTCAAATATGCTCATAATCTGTTATTATTACTCTTTTGTTGTATGAGAAAGCTAAGAGATCAGTGTGTTTTAAAATTAACATGGGAGCTGTAATCCCTTTCACTTTAAATAAAGCTATGGAGTTAAGTGATTTAACTCACTGTTTTTGCTTTTGTTTGATGTGTACAATAACGAGGAATGATTTTCTTAAAAGAAGGGATATTATGTATTTTTTAGGCACATAGTGCCATATTATAGCACAATCATGTTATTGTGTTACCATCAGTTATTATAAAAATGCAATTTGACGCCTTAAAACTGGTCTTTGTTTCTTTATCTCTACACTTTCCAACGCTCCCTCTTCTGCCCATCATGACCTCAATGCTCCTCCATGATGCCATTTTCAACCATTCTTAGGAGTACTTGCAGTTCCACCAGGTGTTCCCTGACTGTTGCCATTAGTCTGAAGGAGAGGGGGAGGTTGCAGGGGAGGGGTGCTCTGTGAGGCGGTCTGTATGAAAATAGACATTGCTTTGGGGGAGTATTCATTTCCGCACCCCTGATTGGTTACCACGGGAGATTCAATGATTTCTTAAACTTGCATTAAAGAGTCAAAGCTGAACTCCAGGTATATTTCTGATGAGGGAATAACATTATAACATGATATAAAACTAAAAAAAAGTTGATTTTACGTAATACCCTTTCCACTACATTCAAAGTTTTATGTTCATAACCAGATTCTTATAACCGTTGCCATAAGAATCTGTGTTGTCTTTATTCAAAAGCTGTATTTTTAAGGTACTTTTCTCCACTTTGCTGCTGCTCACAGCAGAAAAATAAAATGGACAATTTGTGCAGAACATCTTAAGTTGTGATTTTTACCTGCAGACCGACAGCATTGCTCTCTTGGTTGAATCACAGCACTGATTTCCATGCTGGTGGCGATTCACATCTGTGTTCTGAAATCCACCCAGAGGGAATACCAAGCGCTAATCCAATAAGCAGGTCCCCAAAGTGCTGGTCCTGAGAGACGAAGAAAAACACAACAGTGGTTTCACAATGCACTGACTCCCAGCCGAAGAAGGCAGGTGGAAAAGAGAGGGAGGGGACATGAAAGTGAAGAGGAAACTGAAAGGCAGAGTGAGAAAAATAGATGTTAGGATTGAAGAAAAGTAGAAGGAACACAATCATGTGAAAAAAATTAAGACATTTTGAGACAGCGCATGTGGTTTTCTAAAATATTTTTAAAAATTTATATTTAATATCATGTTTAATAATTCTGCGGCACTGTGTGTTGTAGAGGTAGAGCAAGGGCCACATTTAGAGGATAGAATCCTCAACGCAGCCGTCCCGGGTTCGATTCCCGTTCCTAAGACCTGCATGTCTTTCTCTCTTCTCCCTACCTATTTCCTGTCTGTTTATTCCACTAAAGGCCTCTAGAACCAAGATAGTTTTAGGAATTGTTGCAAATTTAAGCCTCAAATTAAAACGCATCAAGGTACATTTAGTTACTAGTATGCTCCTCAACTCTAGATCCAACTGTCCAAAAAACTGAGACACGCGGAAACCATTGACAATTTTAAATCAAGACGGAAAACATTTTTGTTTACTACAGTTTTTTTTTTAGAAATGTCAAAAAAAGCTCTATCATTTTTGTCATGCCTTGGGTTTTTATCTTATTACCGTTTCTTTCTTCTTATTGTGTGATGTCTCAAACTTTTATGCAATGCTTTGCTTGTTTTTGATATACCAGGAGGTTGTTATTTCTGTTTGTTTATTTTTTCTGCAACGTTTTTTTGCATTCCCTTGGCGTAATACAAATCAATTTGTCTTTCTGGACATTTCAAAACACTGTGCTCAGTTCAAGCTCTTCATTTCTCAGACCAATGGCAACAGTTTGATCCATTTGTCTCAATGATGAGGTGCAGAGGCAGTCTGGAGTGATGATTAAGAAGTGTATCTGCTGTGGATGTTGCCTGTCATATATTCTGCTTCATTATACCTGCGCACACACATATTTCCCCATCCTTGTTCCCAGTCAAACAATTCATTCAAGAGTTATATCTCCACCACTGACCCTTTAGCCCCAAAATGCCATTTGTACTGTTCTGAAGACACAGAGTCATCCTCGTCCACATGAGAGACCCTTTTGGATTTTCTGCACACTTTCTGACACAGGCTGTCAATTTTAGACCCTGCAGAGCCAGATTCAGTTTGAGCAGCAATCTGCTGAAAAATACTGGAAGACGAAGGAACAGAAATGATTCAAAAACACTGAGTTATTTCAACTGAAAGTAAATCAAAGACTACAAAGAATTGGAGTCCAAATGACCTAAAATTAATGCCAAGATGTTGAGATACAATGTGCAACTTTCTAATGCAGCTTCGAATAGTAAGTGAGGCTGTGACCTGCTCTTTTTATAGCAGGACAAAAGCAGCATAACCAACAGTAAACACAATCTTTAACTGTTACCTTTGCTTTAACAAGGTTAAGGCATGTCGAGCATATTTCAGCAACAAGACGATTCAAAGTGCTTTGTGTGATAAAAACACAAAACAATAAACAAACAAACAAAAAAAAGCAATACAATGACAAAATAAAGAGAACACTTGATAACATGCTGAAGATGTGTCCATGAAGAGACATGTCTATAACATGCTGGATCTTGACTTAAAAGTGTGTTAGTAAGACATCCCTCTACATGGGAAAGTAGACAAAGTGAGAATTTCAAGTTAATGTCAGCAGTAAACAGTAAATGGAGAGTATAACCAGAGAAAATAGAGTGAACAAAAGCTCTATTTCCTCTATGTCCTCTACTGCAGACACTGACTGTTCAAAACTTTTTTGCAATATGCAATGCAAAGATGCAGCATCTCACCCTGATTATTCTCTGAATTTGCTCACTCTGGAGTATTTTATTGCTCCACTATCGTTGGTCTGCTGAAGTAAACACTTGTTTTGCCTTTTTCAGGATAATGAAGGGCAGACAGCGCTACATTATGGTAAGGAGCCCCCTTGTATTCATCTCAGCAATTGAAAAAAAACGTACATTGTCATGATTATGTTGTCTGCATGCGTCCTCCCTTTATGTACAGCAGCTTGTTTTTTGCCCAGACACACACACACACACACACACGCCCACACACACCCTTTGCCCACCTTTGTCTCAGATTTATCATATTTCTTCTAACTCTCTGCTCCATTTCTCATCTTAATTTTCAACACTTTTCTATTTTTCACTCTTTGTGATTCCTTTCTGTTCTTTGGTTTGTATGTGTGCCTCCTTAGCTGAGTTTGTGTGTGTGAGAGTGCTTTTCTGTGTGTGTAATAATCGCCAGACCTCCCAGAGGAAATCAGCAGTGGTCCTCAGACTCCCCTGACCCTCTCGTGCCCCAACACACGTGTCCCTGATGGGCGGTGCTCACGTCCTTTGAGCCTCTTTATGAGCGTACATGTGTGTATGAGCTGCTACACCATCTGTCCTCCAGCGTGGTGGCGCTGGAGTGGGCATGTTGCATCACCTACCAGCAGGCTACATATACACACACACATATACATGCACTCATCAGAGCAGCCCCTGAGGATGTGGTATAAAAAGATGACTAATAAACATAAGCGATGAACTCAAAGAGACAAATAGCAGAGAATGAAAATTCATTCCTACCTCTCTTTGCACAGGGCCGCAGTGGCTGGCAAGTGATTAATTGAGGGTTTACTGCTCACCATAAATTGTTCTCCTCCTCTACTGCTCCCCTGAGGGCTGGCCACTTTTTACGGCTCAAGGCCCAGCCGAGACACCCGCCACGCGCGCACTCGGCTGGCTGAATAAAATACTGTTTAGAGCAACAAGAGGAAAGCTGCAAGCAAAGCTGTAAAAAGCAAAAAAAAAAGAAAAAGCAGTCGAGCTTGGTTAGTCTGATTTGGTTGATTCCCTGAGCTTTTAACACTTCATTCACCTCTGCATTCATACATGCACTCACATTTGCTTACTTGCCCGCATGCATTCCGATGTATCATCACATCTCGCGCATTTGGACTCCCACCAGCATCCAGGCCCGTCAGCCACCTCTGGGCTGCAGGTTAAAAGGCCTAGCTGTCAATCACTGCAGCTGCTGACATCAGCAAACGTGGCACAGCACAAAGTCTGCTTTTTAAAAGGAACCTGCGATTGATACTGACAGAGAAGAGCACTCACAACAAGAGAGGGATAGGGAGAGCGGAGATGAGGTGGTGGGGTGGGGGTGCCACAGGGTTTAGAGGTGCATCAGGAATGATGGGACTCACTAACTGGGTTAGGAAAGTGCAAGCTGTCCCTTCTCCTCTTTATTCTGCACTGAAACAGGGAGAGAGAGAGAAGACCCTTTTAGCGGGCCACATATTGCCAGTGGGGCAGAAATGAAGTGTTTGAAGGAGGCTCAGGTCCAAGCCAGTGTCACTGCAGGGTCTGCAGATAAGCTTTTCATTAACTTCAATCTTCTACATATACTATATTAAACAATACTAGCTGTTGAAAAGATATTTGGTAGGTTTACCTAAAGCAGATACCCATCACTACTACAGTTTAAAAGAGGTTTTTCTAACTTTATCTTATTAATAGCTTAGCAAAACATGTATGGTTAAATATTTACTGAATAAAATATAGCACTCTGAAGTGTTAGTTAATTATATAAAAAATAAAACAACTCTTTATCTTTCTGTCTAAAGTGAAACCAAATATTATTTATTTATTTTTCCCTTCTATGTTTCTTGCTCATCTTTATTCCAACCAAACTTCTAAGAACAAAATGTTTTAGTGCAACACTACTTTAGTGTTATTTAAGTTAAGTGGCTTTATTGTGCAGTTAAACAGGACTTTACTTTTTGTCAGATTTGTTCAGTATGTTACATATTTCTTGACTCCAACCGGTATTTTGTCCTAGGAAATTTTCTGCAGGTCAGCCTCAATATGATGGTAAGTTAACAAAGTCAACAAAGCTGCAATGTTCAAACATGAGGGTCAGGTCCAGGCCAGTCACAATAAACAATAAATCAATTAACTGCATGATAAATTAAAAGAAACTCTGTAATTTCCCTTTGCTTGATTTATTGTGTTTCTCATTTTACTAAAAACTGAATGATAAAAGTCTTAAGTTTGGTGTTTTGTTCTCAACTATCCCTTTTTTTGAAAGATAATTTTGTTTACACATACTTCATCATCATTCATTTTATTTGTCGTTTCTGTTGTTTTCTTTATTTATTTTGAATATTTCAAATGTCTTCCAGTTCCAGTGATTAAATGTTCATTAGAATTTAAATTTATTTGATTCTTGAGAATGTGGTTTTTTATGTCATTAATGCTATTATATTACTTGAAAATGGTCTCAAAACAACAATTTTATTATTTATTGCAATTAGTTCTGGGACAATTTGTCATCTAGCAAAATTTGTTATGGTGACAGGCCTATTGCCACCTAAAACATGCATGTTTTATCAATATTTCTGTCTTAACACAAAAAGCTTGTATAAGCATGCTTGTTCTCTATTTTTATATGACTTATTGATAATTCTCCATGTCTTCATATTCCAGTTAGTCATGTATTAACACAATTTACAGAAAAAATTTTTTTTCCTTCCTCATAAACTCAACACTTGCTTTGAACACCTCCTCCTAATCTCTGCTTCATTGTGTCCTCTGTGTTTCCAAGCATCCGCCTGCGAGTTTGCTGACATTGTAGAGCTTCTCCTGAACAGCGGCGCTGACCCATCCATCAAAGACATGGAGGGCTCTCTTCCCGAGGAGGTCACTGAATCCAGCGCCATCTCCACACTCCTGCGCCAGTACACCGCTCCGAAAGGCTAGCTCATTCCTTTATAGTACCGTCCAAGTCTCCTCTCCTCTCTTCTCTTCTCCACATATTTGTCCAGCATTCCCATTACTCCTCCTTGATTCTTGGAAAGACTCTCTACGTTCTGCGGTTTGTAAGCCAGGAATGCAGATATTTTGTTTTGTTGTTCTTTAGTTTCCAAGTTTTGAAAGTGAACCTCATATCATGTTTGACTCTTCTGGAGTTCATCTGTGAACATATATGTCACAATTGATAAGACAAAAAAGGGCATTGCATGTGTTTTCAGTTATTTGTAAAAGTGTATATTGCTTGTACAGTAGAACTGGATAACATGCTGATCACTGCAAGGCAGTAAAGATCTGTTGACAATAATTTTGCTGTACTGAGGAAAGTATTCCCAGAATAACTTCTGCTAAACAGACATCTATGTGGACAATATGACAAATTAATAAACTAGATAACATCTTGGAAAGATTTTACTGAAATGATTTTACATCATTTTGATGTGATGTATCTGGATTTATGAGTTGTAAGTCTTTGGAAAAATACTTTTAGAAGTTTGCTCTTCTAAAAGTGTTTAACAATCCACAAAAATGAACAATATCACATAACTTATTAACATAATGTACTGCACCATGCAGACACTTCATATCAACCGGTCTCCCAGCTGAAACCTGATAACCTGACAGACTTTTATTCTACGTTCGTCCTCTCTGAGTTACGTTATGATTCTGTTGTTCTATATTAAGGAATGCTTCATTCATTTAAAAGTTTTCATCATTAAAGTCTTAATTAAAGCTTTGCCTGGCCTCCATCAGTTGGTGGGTCGTGTTGGGAAATGACCCTCACCCCTTAGCAGAAACAATGGTCAGCTAATTCATTTCTGACATAAAAATGTTCTCAACACTTGCTAGATTTGGAGAACATTACCAGCTATAGTAGAGTGATCAGACTGAGGAATTGGATACTGATAAACTCCTGTGGATAAGCTCCTCCTTTGACAGTGGAGCCAAAAGGTGCTTTAACATGGTATTAGTTTTAGGCTGTACTTGAATTATTTCAATTTATATTCAGTTGAATTGTGCAGAATGTCACATTAAATGTGTAAAAGTAAAAGAAAAACAGATTTAAATTGATTTCTACACTTTTGAGACCAACTAAAAACTACTCCAAAAGGTGTGTGCTACATATATATCGTCTAGTGCTTATAATATTTTGCAGTTTTGTTATACTGCTCATGTTTAAAAGTAACCAATTCATATCTAAAGTGAACACACTGAACGACACAGTATGTTTTCAGCTCTGCATCTGGACTATGATGTCATAGAGGAACGTATCTGGAGACTCTCCAAACATAACCAACACATGGTTGGAGTCTAAATCTCCTTTACTTGTCGTCAAGCCTCGGCTCAAACACACACAGATACACACTCTGAAAATACGCTAAACCTTGACCCAGATTTTTAACTACACATTCATGAAGATCCCCCAGCAGATTTTCTGCACAACACTTGAGACAAAGCTTAATCCTTAACTATCTAATGCACAAGTTCACTCTGACCCCATGCTCAACCCCCCTCTCTGCCCAGTGTCACACTGAAAATCTGCTGCGACTTAAGGTGTTAGATAACTATCAACATGTCTGGTGGGAAGCTGCCAGACCTTCAGCCTTGGATTGAACTAGATTGTACATACAGTAGTCTGCACAAAAATGAATTCACGTCTTTATTTTTTTTTCTTAAACTTGGCTTCTTAAACAAGATCTGAAGGTCTTCTCAACTTTTCTGTCCACTATTTTTGTTTGATAATGTAGCATATTGTGCTGTGTGTGCTAAAATAATTAGAAAAGTGGCAGCTAAAGAAGAAGAAAAGCCAGAGACAGAAGAACGGTTTCTGAAAGTTATGTCCTTAAAAATCTAGAGTAACAGCACGAGAGATGCCTTTTTTTCAGCTTATAGCTCTTTAGCCTGCCTGCGTCTTGTTTTACACTTTTTCTTCATATCGATGTTCTCTTTTACCTATGTAAATACAGCTGCTCAGGAGAGGTACTCAGAGGCTTGTTACTGAACATTATGAAACAAACTGCAAAATGAGGACTTAGGAACACAGTACAGTCATACACTCTACAAACATATTCCCTATGGAAGAGTTGCAAGAAGAAATGTTACATGAAAAAGTTGTGGAAGAAATCATTTTTAACCTACATGCAAAACCCTGTGTTTGTTGGAAAGTTAGCATTTGACATCACGCAGGGACACTAAAGCTGCCAAAAGTTAATGAGAAGATGAATAGAGATACATGGTATTCCTCACCACAGTGCATTATAAACATGGCAGACCTCCTGGTTTTTACTTAATACCAGTTTATATCTTGATAAAGACCAATTAAAATGTTAGCTTAGCACTTCTGACACAAACGGTACCCTGAACTAGTCCCTCCTTCAATACTGTCTGGCTTAGTAAACTACGGGAAAAAATAAAGACTCCATCAGTCTTAGTATTTAATACATTTCCGTTCATCCATCCATCCATTTTCTATACACCCTTTGTCCCTAATGGGGTCGGGAGGGTTGCTGGTGCCTATCCCCAGCTAACGTTCCAGGCGAGAGGCGGGGTTCACCCTTTACAGGTCGCCAGTCTGTCACAGGGCAACACAGAAAACAGACAGGACACACAACCACTCACACACACCTAGGGAGAATTTAGAGAGCCCAATTAACCTGACAGTCATGTTTTTTGGACTGTGGGAGGAAGCCGGAGAACCCGGAGAGAACCCACGCATGCACAGGGAGAACATGCAAACTCCATGCAGAAAGACCCCCGGCCGGGAATCGAACCCAGGACCTTCTTGCTGCAAGGCAACAGCTCTACCAACTGTGCCACTGTGCAGTCCCATTTCTGTTCAGTGGTATGGAATTATCCTGTCAAGGTTTGATCAGTTTAGCTACTTTATACTTTAAGTAGATGCTTCCTTAAAAACAGACCACCTTCAGTGCCATTAGACATCACATTCACACTTTCCTACAGTGTTTACATTGTGCACAACACAGAGTGACACCTGCTACTGCAAATACACAGAAACCTTGTTCTGGAACAGCAAGGAAGGGATACCATCCTGCAGTGAGACATGGTCAATATAAAAATCCACAATCGATTGAATCTGTTTACTTTGTGTGTATGACAGCCTCAGAATATATTATTATGGAATGGCTCAAATTAATTAATCATCAGGGAAGCTAATGTTTTGGTAGCATAAGTTTTACTTCTAATCAAACACTCTGGTTCCTTCATTCACAGAAAGAACCCAAGATCTTAGAATTGCTTTTCTGAGCGTATTATTTGCATTTGGGAAATCCAACCAAAGGATTCAATTCCAATTTGAGATTTATATAACTATATTTAGGATTTGCTTTCATGAACCCTACATAAGCCAAGATCAGAGCTTTTGAGTATTCAAAGCAAGTGTGGGATGTGATGATCTACAATCCCACAAAGAGGAGAGGAGGCCATTTCACTGTTATAAATTCCATCCACATGCAGCCATTTGGCTGCTGGTGTTCCTCTGGAGCTTGTTTGGTCTCACTGTTGTCTCCTTGTTGCTTCCTGAACCTCGGTTACAATGGATAGAGGTAAGAGAGGTTGACGGCAGTCATACTTCCCCCCCCCAGGTTGTCTGCAAGACTCTGACACTAAGCCCATTATGCTTCCATTATGGAGCTTCAATTTTCCTTTGAGCTTTTCACTTGTGACACTGCAGCTCCCTCCCTCTGCAAGCCTCAGACTCACATGCACCACAACCTCTCTGTAAGCAGCCCTTCTGAATATTTATGCTGTTTCTTTACAGGTGAAAAGTAATAAAGTGGGATCAGAAGCAGTTTAAGGTATGTGTACTTCACTTTAGTGCCTCATAAGCCTTTTTTTAATCTTCTTTAGAGTTTATCTAGAAATATAAAACAAAGTAACATTTTTAATAACCAAGAAAGTCAAACATGAAAAACTACAATGTCTTTGTGCAAGACAGTGTTTTTATCATTTTAGTAACAGTACCATTCATCCCACCATGTTATGAACTCAGGTTACTAAGTTAGAAGAAAGAGAATCAAATTTTCTCTCTTGATAATAATAAAAGTTATAATGATGTAATAATTTTATTTATTCAACTGCAAAACCAGAGTATTTCTTAAAATAGCATTTAAGTTGTAGAGGACAGCTGGGCAAAGATCTGTTGATTTTACCACTTATTTTCTGTTTTAAACTTGAACTTAATGTCGTTACGGAAGATGCACTTCAAGAAAATGTGCAGTCATATCACTGTAACTACAAAAATATTTAAAAATAGACCACTTAATGGGACAATGAGAAAAGGATAGCTAGTGTTGACTTGAAGCTAATATTGTAGTTTTGCAATGCAAACGTCTAAAAAAGAGACCAACGCTAAACTCTTTGGGCATCACACAAACTATTGCACAAACAGGGAGCCTTGGTTAGAATTAACGTAAAGATGGATGAAAATAAATTTGAAAGGCTACAAAAGGTCTGAGTTTGAAGGTTTACCTTCCAGTAGTACAGCAACCTTAAACATGAAAGGTGTTTAGATTAAAGCATATTCATCTTTGTGGAGTTCAGATGATGAAGGAGGTGTTTCTGCTGCTTGAGAATCCAGATTTTGATAACAAACTACTCTGTAGGATTCTGAGAATTATCTGTTTCAAGTAATTACATCAATGCTAAAAAAAAAACAAAAAAACAAGAAAACACATAACAAGGATCAGGAATATTATCCTTGTTTTTGTATCAACCCTCCAGACATCTCAGGTCTTCTGGTTCTGGTCTGCTCTGCATCTCCGGAACCAGAACCAAACATGGAAAGGCAGCATTCAGCATCAATGCACCACAAATCTGGAAGAAACCGCTGGAGAATTGTAAAACAGCAGAAACACTGAGTTCCTTTAAATCTAGACTAAAATTCCAGCTGTTTAGAGTTTGGACCATAACAAATGAAACACTAACCAACATTTTGATGTGCACTGACGGCACTTGGAAAAGTGCAACGTTTCAGTTGTTGATTTTTGTGTTTTTATGATGTTGAACGGCTTCATTGCTGAAATGCGCTGTACAAATAAAATTTGATTTATTGATTTGATTGACTGATCCCCCTAGATTATCAGGAGCCCGTATTATTTTACCTGTCATCTGTCAAATAACTGCAGCTTCAGCAACTGGACAAGTCACAGTTTTCCTTTAAAACAACCTTGAATGTGTCATTGAAATATTTCTGCTTGACTCCAGCCAACTCAGCCATCATGCAGATCATTGTTTACTGCAGGGCTACATTGAAATCACTTGAAGAGAAAAATGTCCTTTCCCGATGCTCTGAGATTGACTTTCGGTCCAAAACAAATCCTGTCTGTTTTGCATGTTAATTTATTCCTTTTTGCTTCATGCAAGAAAAAAAAACCCATGGCGTTTCCTTTAGGAAGTTTGTAATAAAAGCCTTGCGATCGATGATAATGGCATTTGCGCTTGTGTTTGTCATCTTTGCAAAAGCAACAGTGGTGGAGTTCCCTCAGATTTATATGTATACTAGTGCTGTAAGTGGCGTGTAAATTATCCTAACTGTCTGTGCGGCCCTTTATCTTTGTAAGCTGGTTCTATTAGACCCTATCCATTAATGCCCATAGCCCATCCAATCAATGCTTAAATAAAAATCAGCTAGATTTGTGGCATTTTATGCAAACGTGCAAACTCCAACCAGAATGAGTGTTTGCTTTTTTGTTTTCATAATGCTGAAAGAATATCTAAAACAAAGCAATCGATAGCACTTATGTTCGGGTTACACGGTCCTCCTTTCAGGCCAATGTTCCACATTCCCACATAGAAATGAGTTTCATACCGATGTACGCTGTGGTGTAATTTCATTATAACACATTTCATTTCTTTCTAATTATTTTAATAAACATAATTCAGTCATCTTTCACATCCACTTCATCTGGATCAGCGTTGCAGAGAGGCTGGACTATTCGAGCAAAAGGAGGAGTAGCGAGATGCACACTGGACAGTACATCCATCCATCTGTCCATCCATGTACTGTCACTGAATTAGTTTTTTTTATTAACTAGCGTCAAAAATTACTCAGATTTGTTACAGCCAATTTGATTAATTTTGCTCAAGCTATAACTGACTTCAGAATTATCCAAATCAGAATTATAGCTTGAGCAAAACTAAGAAAATTTGTTCAAATAAACATTTCTTTTTCAGTGCAGGAGGTGAAAGAGGTCTTTGACTAGGCCGTTCAAACACATGAATAGCATGAATAACCGTATTCTGGAAGGTGAATCTTCACCACAGTACTGAGTCTCTCAGGCGCAGTAGAAACAAGCTCCCCTGTTTCTGCTGAAGAGCAGCATTTCCCACAGCATGATGCTGCTACCAACAAGTTTCACTGTGGCGTTTCCACATTCCTGTGTCCCCTGCATGACTTGTGGGAAACGGTAAACAAAAACATTATAGCTTTATGTTAATGAAGGCTATTAATTGTTAAAAGCCATTAATAGTTACTATCCTTTTAAAAGATTCTCCCACCTGAGCAGCAGATCTCCGCATGTCCTCCAGAGTAATACTGGGCTTCTTGGCTGCTTCTCTAAATAATGATCTACTTTTCAGTTTAAGTGGACAACCATGCTCTGTGAGACATTCATCTAGTCTAGAGCTAACTCTGCTTTAAATCTCTCCACATCTTTCTTGTCTGTCTGCTATGATGATGCAGTTTGTTCTCCTAGACCTTCACAGAACAGCTGTATTCATACTGAGATATTCTGTTTCTTAGCCAGTGTTCTTCTGGGGGTTGACCTCTTGATGTGCTGACCTTCTCAAGAATAGTATTTGTGAAAATCTTTTAAAATCATGTCAGATCCTTATAAGATACATCAAAGTTCTTGGTTATAACAATATAATATAACAAATGGGAAAAAGGTATGAATATCTTTCCAGAGTACTACATAGCTATAAATCTTTTCAGTAGTTGTGTCGTATCACCAGGGGAGAAAAACGATGTGAGACACTAGTGAAGACCTTAGAGATAGTTTTATGTCTATAGAGCAGGAACCTCGTTTACACATACTATTAGTCCTTGACACAAATGTCTGGGGTTTGATTCCTGACTCAGAGATCCACAAAAATGAGAAAAAATGTCTTCATCTCTAACAATGTGCCACAAAAGGAAATTATTTTAGTTAGCTGTGAGAAAATCCTCAAAGCGTGATGGCTTAAAATCAACACTGCTTTAATGCACAATGCATTTAAAATCCTGACTTACTCTCATAAGAAACACGTTCTCTTTGACTGACTACAATGCATGTTTGGCCATATTTCACAAATCACTCTACGATTAGTTAACAGTCCACGGATTAAGGGTAGATTTGACTGTGCTGCAATCTGCTCCAGTGTCTCCTCAGCACTGATAGGATCAGAGAAGCAGCCAGCAAGGCATCTGTTTGTGTGCATGTTTTATTCCCCTCCCCTCTGTCCTCCCATATAGTTTCTTTTCATGCATCTTTCTTGTCACCCCCACTCTCGGAGAGCGAGAGAGGAAAACAGCATCGATCACTGTTAAATGACTGACCAGTGCCTGTTGGAGGTACTAAATGGATCTCCACAATTGAATAGAGGCCTAAGTGTGTGGTAAATGCTCTCAATGGGTAAATGAATTTGTGGGTTAACTGGCTCGAAGAGCGTTTCGATAAGGCAAAAATAATAAAAACACCAACAGGACGTATTTTTCTTTAAATGCGTCATAAATAAAGCTCGCCTGGCAATCTTAGCTCTCGCATTCATCACTGCAAGCCAGCTCTGTGAAAAATAAAGAAAAACTCACTCGAGGGGTAACCAAAGACAGTTCAGCTTTATTTTCCTCATATAGATTTAACTTTACACGGTTCATACCATTACACAGAAGGCATAAATGAATAAATTCAGTGCTCTCTTTTACATCTTTTTCAAAGACACATGGCAATAATAATAATAATAATAATAATAATAATCATAATAATAATCATAATCATAATAATAAATAGCGCTCATGAAACAAGACAATCTACACGTTTTCAAACTGTACAAAATTTACAACTATAAGATGCAAACTTCTGAGGCAAAACAGACTGAACAAAACTGCTTCAATGATGGGTTTTCTGTGTTGTTTTCCTCTAAAATCCCAGATTTCAGCCAACAAATCACTTTGTAATTCAGCTGTGAGCCGCATTTATTGCGTATCCACTGGTTTGTGCAGGGAACAAAGCTGTGACACACGTCTAGTAGGAGGGATTATGCTTTTTATTTACATGGCATTAATCAAATTGGAATTACCTTGTCTTAATAATAAATAATCAAAAACCTTTATTACAATACAGTTAAAATAAGTTAAGCACTTTAAGAAATAAAGATCCATTTTAAAGGCCAAACTTTTTCCTCTCTCTTGACTTGTCCGTTTCACTCACGTTAAAAGTATTGTGATTTTAAGAGGTGAACACATTGTAATTTGTGGGCTGTAATCTGTAATTCTGTCACTGCCTGTTATTTGATTTGTCGTGAGTTAAAATATGAGAGAAAAAAAAAGAAGACTTGGCATTTTGTTTTCTCCAAAGAGGTGCTCACATCGACCGGTTTGTCCTCAGATCAGAGACAGGAGCAGAGATGAGATCTGGGAGGATGCATTTTCCTGCACAAGCATGAAACTGTTAGTTAATTTTACAACTTAAACGACACTCACAGGGGATTTCCTTTTGAGATATTCTTCTTGTAGCAAATAATTTGTGAAGCTGGAGGTGACGGTGACTGATCTCTGCAGCCGATCCAGCTCTGATGCTGAATTATCAGCTCTGAATGTGGCAGACTGTGTTAATCCTTCTGGTACAAAGGGCCGACATCACATCTGGAGTTGGGGGAAGTAGGTTGACAGCAGGCAAAGCTGAGGCTGCTGCTGGCTGAGAAGATTATCAGGAGAAGGCTGGATCTGACTGAAGAGAGCAAACACAAAGGGGCGTTTCTTTGTTCCTTTTAATACTTATTGGTGTTTTTATTTATTACAGGAACAACATGTTTTATATTTTTGCATCTGAAGAATAAATTAATGTAGAAATAGGATCTATACTGAAAGTTTCGGCTCCTCGTGTGAAAAAGGGTTTAATACTAACGGATTTCTTCTCTGAAGCGTTTTTTACTCAGATTAAGTTCTGTAAATATGACCGCTTTGTCTCAAGACACCCTCATTAAAGCAATTTCTGGATGCACAAACCAGCAGATCAGACCTTGTCTCAAAACACTTTGTCGGTAACACATAAAAAAATTTAACAAAAAAACCCCCAAAAAACATGAGCATGTTTCTAGATTCACGCTTGTGCCACCGCTCTTGTAAGTTTTTCTCAGAGTGAAACACTGTTTGCCTTGTGCATACGTCTCTCTCCTCTGCACTCCTGTCCGTTCACGTAGAAAAAGAAGAGGAGAGTAAAGTGCAATGCCAATGTGAAGGCTCCGGTACGGCCGGCCAGCAGTTCAACTCGTTGTGAATCAGAAGCATGCAGCTGCCTTCTGGGCCTGGTACAAATGACGGCCCTGACCTGTGTGTTTGAGCACAGTCCACCAATGTTTGTGGAGTTTAGTCCCCTTTGCAGCGATTGAACAAAACAAAAACAGGCAACAATTAAAACAGAAAAAATTGTGATGATGCAGTTTTGAGATTGAACATCCAGGTGTTGCTTTACTGCTTAAGTCCAGTCTGCATCTTTCAACCTGGCTGTTATCTCATTGTTTGGACTCCAGTCGAGCTTTTTCTCTCCACCGAGCGACACAAAGCACAGCAGTCTCGCAGGGTGAAGTAAAGAAATGTAAAAAAAACAACAAAAAAAAATCTGTCGTGTCCTTTTGATAAATCCTCATAGCGGTTCTTCTGCTGAGCTGGAGGCTCAAAACTGGGAATGGTCCATCTCATCTAGCCAGGAGGCCGGGCTGGTGGGGAAGTCAGGGTATCCCGTACTGCTCCCTGTGGAGAGGTCTGAGGTGGGGCCCCCCGCCATGGCCCTCAGAGCCTGTCCCACTCCACCTGGCCCCCCCTGCGCCACCAGACTGTCCATGTTAAAGGTCAGGTTGTTGAGGAGAGGTGTGTGGCCGGGCAGGGAGGTGATGGAGGAAGGTGACTGCGGTAGGCCGTAGGGGCTCCCTGGCTGGATGTCCTGGTAGGGCTGTCCTGCCGCGTCGATAGAGAAGCCGCCGTTCAGGACGGCGCTGTTGGTCATGTCTCCCACGCTCCCGTAAAGGCCGTTCGCGTGGCTGAGGTCAGACAAGACTTGGTCGTCTAGAGAGGAGATCAGAAAAGAAGATCAGTAATAAATAATACAGGAGATTTCTCTTCTTTAATAGGTTGAATTGAGCATTAAGTAAGACACAGTCCTTTGCTTAAGTATTCAAACAACTTGAACGTCTCATTTTTGCAGCGGAAATCTATTTAAAAGGCTTTTTACATGACAGAGAAAGCCCAAAGTGGTGTACAACTTTGAAGTGTTTGGAAAAATGGTTCTGCACGTCTCCCAGGTTAAAAAGTTTGGATAAACAACCAGACATAATTGCAATTGTTTTGGGTAAATCATTTTGGAGCTTGGCAGATCTAGACTGAACAATTTTCCCATCCAAATACCTCATCAGGAACAATCCTTACCATATATTCTTAGTTGTATTTAGGTCTGGGCTTTGACTGGGCCAGTCTGTATCTACATTGTTCTGTGATAGATCTGACTGTGTATGAGGGTCAATGCAGAAAACCTGTAAGGTGAACAGGTTGTCTCCAGAATGATGCCGATAAACTGTGACCAGCTTTTCTATTCCTCTCAAAGAAAAACAGCCCCACAGCATGATGCTGCCACCAGCGTGACTGATGCCAGTCTTCTATCGCACGCTCTCCTTTTTAAGGTGATTGATTGAACGGAGCTGTGTGAGACTGTCAAAGTTCGGGATATCATTTGTGGGAATATCCTATTGGTTGAATGGGATTTTATCTTGAGCTATCAGAATAAACGAGGGTGAATACAAATCCAGTCCAAATGTCTCCGATTTTTATTTGTGGACAAAAAAAAAAAAAAAACAACAACAACAAAAATCAATGCATTGTTTTCCTTCCACTTCAGGAACTGTGCACTGTGCAGTGTTTTTTGTGTATTGTAAAACAGATTGAATTTTGAGGTTGCAACATGACAAAGTGAAAAAAATTCAAGTGATATTAGTGTTTATGAATGTTTTAGCATTCATTAAAGACTGCAGAAGCTCTTGACTCATATCAAGTAAAATGTGTGGATCCTGATCTTCTAAAGTGTATGACGCACATGCTAAACCTGAAATTCACATCTATGTCTGTGTGCTGGTCAATAACTCCAGTACAAAATATGTGTTTACATCTCCAATCGATCCCCTGTGTGGCTTCAGTAACAACAAAGCCTAAAAGTACTTTCTCTCTAATTGAATAAAAGCCTCACATGCTTTATAGAGTTTCTGTCACCATGTTTTCATTTCTCATAAAAACAGCATTCTTTTTCAAATTGGTTCAGAGACTTTTACAATTATCCAAAAAGGGAAAGGGGGAGAGGGGGGCGGGGGGGCTGTGAATATTTAATAATAAAAAGATGCCTAAAACTCCATTTGCATCCCACTAAGGAGTCGTTGCTCGTTTCCAATAAGCTCCATCACACAAACAAACAGAGGCAGGAGGGCTCAGCGGCCACAGAGGAAAACCGAAACAGGTATGACATTTTAGATCTGCCTCAAAGTGGCACACTCCAACAGGAAACACAAGCAGGCAAATGAAAAGCCACAAAGACGTGTTGGTATCTGCAGCTCTCATGTGGTTTACCATTTTGAATGCTCCCTTAATCCTATTAGCAGGAATATGTCTGCTAATTCCCTTTCTGGGACTAAATGATGTGGAAACACAAATACCTCTGAAGCTCAGTTCGCTGTCGCTGAGCCCTGCATCATCAGCCGAGCTCTCCTTCTCCACTTTGGTTCCTCCTCTGCTGCGTTTGACACTTTTATAGAACTGAGTCCAACGGTGGCGACCGGCATCTTTCTTTAGACGCTTCTCCTTTGCTCGCCGGTTCTGGAACCAAACCTGCCGGGTTAAACCATAATATTCATCTTTAAAAATTTTTTTCTTTTCTTTCTTTTTTTTTTACCTTGTTTCAAATTTTTAGTTTGGCATTAAACATTTGTTAAGGCAAGGAAGTTTCTTTTTTATGCAAACATGATGTAATATTTGACCTCTCCAATTGCTTGGCATACAGTTTGTAGCACCTACAAAAAATGCAATAAATAATAATAACTTATAGCTGATTTTTACCAATATTTGTTATGATCAAAGATTTTGCTGCAATAACAACTTTAAAATTGAAAAATAATCATATGTTTATTAATTTAGAACATTAACTAAAAATTAACAAAATTATAAATACATTTATAAATAAATCTATACATTTTAATTAGTTCAAAATTCTGCACGTACAGTACTTAGCTAAATAATTATTTCCTTCTTTTTTTACAAAAAAAAAAAAATTCGGATCAAAAACAATAAAACAATGTCAGTGCAACATATAGAATGGATTAAAATAATAACTGTGTTTTATCTCAGCATGATAAAGAAACAGAGGTTCGCTAAAATACCTGGAAGCTTCTTAACGCATAAAGCAAACATGATTTTAAGTCCTGATGATAAAACTACAGACTTTCCCAGTCATAATGAGATTGTTTAAATTACTACAGACGATCAGAGAGACAAGTATTAATATCCTATGACAGAGGAATTCACTCAGTCACAGTCAAATTGGAGTGTACTCATTTTGCAAGTCAATTTTCTAAAAAAATAAATGTTAAAAAATGAATGCTCTACCTGCACCACCCTCATGTCCAGGCCTGTCTCAGAGGACAGCTGCTCTCTGACATGGCGGGCTGGCTTTGGCGAGTTTTTGTAGGCACTTTTGAGGGTCTCCAGCTGCTTGGCGGTGATGGTGGTCCTTGGTCGTTTGGTCCCACCCTCTGAATCATCTGTAAACACAGGTGCAAACATGAGTGGCATCCCTCTGCATATGTTTATCTGTGTGTGTGTTTTAAATGTAGCGAATAGTTATGCAGGGCAGTGTATTATTGTCCTTGTGCATCTGTCCCACTCCCACAGCAGAGGACATAAATCTACCCTTTGCCAGAGGAGAGGAGTTATTGGAGCCGCACCATATAAGAGCATCGGTTCACTTTACATAATCAATCAGAGACCCATGGAAATCTCAGAGGAGAGGGAGGGACAGAAACAGCACACACCCAGATGACAAACACCAACGATCCACAGTCAGAAGTTATTTCGCCTCGCTGAGAGGTGCATACAGCTTGATCTATCACGCTCTTCTGCAATTCTGATGCGCCCCAGTTAGGTCAGAGCCTTTCAGCGGCGAAGCAAATAGATGGACATTTGCAACAATCATTTTATATCACTGGAAGTACATGTTCACCCTTTCTTCTCTCTCCGCCTTGACAGTGAGCACACCTACCGTTCTGTTTGGCGGTCTCATAATCCACCTTGCACACCAGCCTCCCGTCCTCCATGAGGTAAAACTCGTCGCCGGTCGCCAGCTGTCTGCTGCACATGATGCAGGCGAAGCAGTGCAGGTGATACACAAAGTCCTGCGCCTTCCGCACCACCTGCGTCGGAGGGATGCCCTGCTGGCACGACGCACATTTTGTTCCGAAACGCCTGAAGGGAAACATGAAGCAGAGGTGGTGATGGCGATGCAGACGGCGAAACTTCCATAAAATGTGTTGTCAAACAGAAATATGTGACAGAGTTTGCAACATTTGAAGTCCTTGCTGTTAAAAGCAAGAGGAAACAAGCTCTGCAGTGCATTTCTGCTAACAGCAAGCCTGACTGATGCATCAGGTTTGCATATCTGCTTGTGTGTTGGCATGCTTGTATTTTTGCAGCTAAAGTACCGACATAAACAGAGCTTGTTGAGGAAGGCAGCACACAGTAAACCCACCCTGAGGAGAACCAGTAAAACACTGGCTGAGGAGAGGAGAGGCTCTAAATCAGGAAAGCACCCAATCAAAAATAAAAAGCAAAGTGAAGCCTTCCAGTCTCTAACCAGAAAAACCACATGTGTGCTGTTCCATGTTTGAAGAGTTTCGAACATGCCAACGTCCCCCTAACGGGGCCCCCTGGGTCAGCTAATACAGTTAGCAACCAGTTAGACTCCAGAGCTCCTCAGGGGTCTCGTTCAAGCTTTGAGCATTAAAACCTTTCAAACGTGATTTAGTAAAAAGCCCAGATCTGCTGATCCTGTTTTGGATGAAAGTCAAACTCAATTTTCTTCTGTAATGCTTCTGAAATCCAATCATTAAAAGAAAGAAGCAAAACGACAAAAAAAGAAAAGAAAGAAAGAAAGAAAGAACAAGATAGTGAAATATAGGGATTTATAATCAGAGCCAAGTTAATCTATGGGTGTGGAAATTTCAGATGTTATAAATAACATCTTCACCAAGCAGGCAGGGAACCAGTGTGAAGTTTTACCACCACTTTGAAATAAATGTTTCAAACTTTCTTCCACCAGACTGTTCTGACAGATTAAAATCCTTTTAATGAAACATCAGAAAAAAGGATTTTCTCCATCTGGCCCCTCCCCCACATGTTGCTACACACTGCCAGTCAGATGGCTGAAAGAGACCTAAGACACTTTCCTGCCCCCTACAAAAAAAAAGACAGAAAATCAGCTGTTTCAAAATATTTCTAGTCAAACATGATATGGAAACTAAAAAGGCGCCAATGATAACCAGACTATTCCACTAATTAACCAGATGAAACCAGCATGTTGGTCCTACGTTACTCTATAAAGAGTAGAACAATGGCAGGTACATTTCATGCAATGAGCATTCAAAACCTAATAAGTTTGGCGTCAGTTTATTATATATTTTGGCTTAAATTTGTGTATCACATAAAAAAAACCAGAACAATTGCTTTGAAAACAATTATTATTTTGTAATAATAACTCTAATGTTACAAGAATTTAGCTCTGATATGGTTGCATTCAACTGTCTTGCTATATTGAATAGACTTTATGATAATGTTTTTTATACAAATATTGCAATACTGTGAAAATATTGTATTTTTACACATCATATATCATGAACATAGAATACCGGTTCATATCTAATCTGCACCAATATGTATGCTATATATAAATATATAACTAGCTACATGAGGAATTCTAAGCATTATTTCTGAATTTTGGCATTTTTAGCAGTTTTGATGCATTAAATAGTCCCCGATAGAAAAGCTGCAATCTTTGCGACTCAAAATAAAACACAAACCAGTGATTATGCTCATTTAAAAAAACAACAACAACAAGAAAACAACGAAAAGAAGAAAAGAGAAAGGCGCACTGACTTGAAAAAGTCCTCCTTGCAGTAGACGCTGCCTGCCCGGGAGAAGCATTTATCCGCCAGCGGGGTCTGGCAGTCTGCGCACTTGAGGCACTTGGAGTGCCAGTGTCTGTCCAGCACCTTCAGGATGAACTTATCCAGGATGTGCTGACTGCAGCCTGCACACTGAGGGATCTCTGCCAGGAGAAACAACGAGAAGGCCATGTCACACTCAGCCACCGGCACAAGGCAGGCAAAGGTCCAACATCATCAGAGAGATCCGCTGTATTTATAGGAAGTCGTTTCGAAGGAGAGGATTTTCTTTATTTCTCATATTGTCTTAGTAGATTGTGTGCAGAATTTCAGCGGTGAGGAAGTTTATAAATAAATCCTTTGTCAAAATAAACCAAGAGTTCCCTCCGTTAAAAATGCAAAAATTGTAATAAATCAGACCGAGGAAGGAGGGGAGGATCATTTTCATGATATAAATTATTAGGTTGTCATGTGTTGTTGAAATGTGTTGGAGATTTGTACATTCAGGATTTTCACTCATTCTGAGGTTTTCCATTAACGCGTTTCCTGATCCTGTTTTCACCTTCTAGCTCTGGTATTATGGTACATTCTCGTTTTTAAGGAAAATCAATCCTCACATAGAAAATATAGCCTTTTTTCCTTTTTTTAGATAAAATTGTATTAGAATATAAATGTCTTTACATAAAACCGTGTACCGCTCGGTAAGGATTTCCGTCTCTGTCCAAGGTGCTGATCTCAGAGGTATTCGCCTGCAGAGCAAAAAAATGCTTTTTTTTTTCCCTTTCTGACGACGTATTGATTTTCTCCGTCTTAATCTGGTTTGCCTCTTCCATCTCGATCTTAATTAATCCCTGAATGATTTTATGGAAAGCGTGGTGACAACCAGTGTCTCTAGGTGAGACGGCGTCCTGACATAAATCAAGATCAAGGCGCGATTAGATTCAGATTTTTCTTTTTTTATATATATAATTTTGAAAACTAAATCTGCAGCAGTACACACGGTGTCCACTCAGACACACAAGACCTTTATGGATTTATTTCCAAAGCACAACAGATCCGTTTTTAAAGTTATTTTAAAAACAGAGCCATAGCCAAGCATTTGACGTATTTTTGCGTCGTTCCTTCTGTGTATGTAGGCCTTCTTTTACGTATTAACTAAATAAAAAATAATCTTTCCATGCAAAGTAAGATTGATGTTATTGTTGTGAATGTCTACAAATATAAAAAGACATAAAAAAAAAAGAACAACATTGATTGATGCATTTTTGTTTTTGTTACACATCTGCATGATTTCCATTGCAGACACCGGTGACAGTATGAGGTGAAAGTGAGCAGAAAAATGAGCAGCAGTCTGATTCCACGCAACGGGACTATTTTCTGTCGAGAGAAATCACATCTGCACGCCGTAAATATCTCCCTATAACAAAAGCATAGATGTTATTCTGCATACTGCAAATGCAGGTGCTGTGAGAGAAGCATGCTTGCAAAAAAATTAACTAAATACAATAATATAGTAAAAATGCATGAGATTTTTTGTTTGCAAAATTCAGATCTGGAAAAAAAAAAGTCAGATCGCCATTCTGAACCACTCATAATTTTTTTAAAGGTAAGAAATGGAATCGGATTTTATTGTTAAAAAATCAACTTGAATCCTGAAGACCTGGAATATTGCAGATGCAAACATTGTTCCCTTAGCAGAAATAATTGGGACTGGCCTTAACCCTAACCAAGAATGTATTTTTAAATGACAATAAAAACATTTAAAGTGTGTGTAGGTAGAAGAGAGGAGTGGTTTTTCAATGCAGCCAGAGACTGTTTTTTGTTGCGTCCCTTTCTTCTCTTCAGAACTTCAAAATTTCTAAAAAGGAATTAAAAACACATTCCCAGAGTAAGGCTGATGCTGCCAACCTTTCACCTCACCAAGTAAATAACTTATGATTACCAAATGTGTAGTTAACACTACAACCTAAGAGTCATTAGACGTTCCCTGTTTCCTGATATGAAATGTTTAGAGCGGCTGCTTTGGTTCCTGAAATAATCCAGATTTAGATCCGGGATGAATCCTGGCGCTGCAGGAGGCTGAGTGGCAGGATCTTTATCCAATCTGTTAATCTGTATCAATTCATAAAATTAAAGAGCAGATAGATAGATAGATAGATAGATAGATAGATAGATAGATAGATAGATAGATAGATAGATAGATAGATAGATAGATAGATAGATAGATAGATAGATAGATAGATAGATAGATAGATAGATAGATAGATAGATAGATAGATAGATAGATAGATAGATAGATAGATAGATAGATAGATAGATAGATAGATAGATAGATAGATAGATAGATAGATAGATAGATAGATAGATAGATAGATAGATAGTTTTAGTTTTGAGCATTTAATCTTATAATGTTTTGAAACTAGATTAATTAAGTTGCAGTAATTATCTCACTCTTACAGGGTTATCATTATATTTTTGTTGTCTTTTTTTCTTCTTCTTCTTCTTCTTGTGTGGGTGGGTGTTGGGGTTGCCTGTTAGCCCCCCGCTCCATCTGTATATTTTCCTAACTCGACCCTGAATAATTAGGTCAGAGCAGAAACGGATCCGGTCGCACTTCAATCTTTACACGATCAGATTATGAAAGGCCCTGGCACAGATTAACGAGAGAACAGATGTAAGATGTTTCTCGCCTTTGACGCCGAGGTCCAGGAAATGTTGCGAGATATCGTTGATAATTATCGCCTGCAAATGTTCGTTCTGGTGCCGGCCCTTTTGGAATAAGACGTCCGAGGCTTTTATTAGGCTCGGTAACCGATCCCAGTCAAAGCCAGAGCGCGTTTGTCTGACGGGCGACGATGACAACCGCGTCTGATCTCTTGACCATGCAGGCTCGTTTACAAATTAACAGCTGGGAGCCTCAGTGTGAATCCAGCAGCTCTGCACTGAGGACGCAGCGCAGAACAGAAATTATTAATAACGCTTAAGGAAGCTTGAAACTGCATTGACACCTTCTGCAGAAAACAGTTCAAACAGCTGCAGAGATGAACGGGGTGTTCATCTCTTGACCGACTTGATTTCATCTACTTTTGCAGCTTGTTTTATAAGCAGCATGACACATCACTGGCCTGTGAGGGCTTCAGTCTCCTCTCCTTATTCTCTGGCTGTAAGTCAGCCCCCCTCTCCTTACTGCCGACCCCGCAGCAGTGGTTGCGCTCACCAACCTGTTCCCGGACTGGCAATCGACAGAAAAAGACGAGCGGATGGGAGGAAAAAAACAAACAAAAAAAAAAACAAAAACAATGTCTTACGCTGCAGTGGCACACCGAGAATCTCCGGTAAACTCTTTACAGGACTCTCTGTCGGTAGAACCGCCGCACTTTGCATCATCGTGATCCAAACGCACGCACATACACCCGCAACGCGGTGGGCGCACTCCCCCCGTCCTCGCTTGTGTGCAAAAAAAAAAAAAAAAAAAAAAGAACACCCTCAAAAACACGAAGCTGTTGTTGAGGCCTGTTTCCGCTCAAACCTTCGTTTCCAGGTATTTCTCTATTCCCAGGGTGATGCCCGAGCCGCGCCGCGCCGTGCCGAGCTGTTTTGGAGTATGGAGCAGACAGGCTGCTCGGTCCATTCAGCGCCGCAGGGGCGGCGGGGGTCTGACGTCAACGCGGCACAGGCTCCCCGGGAGCCAATAGGAACGCAGGTGGAGAGTTCCCCCCCCTTCTCTTCCCTTCGCCCCCGCCACAGCAGAGGTGGATAGCATCTTCGACAGGACTAGAGGAGAGAGGAATAGGGGCGTTTAAGATGGTATATGAAAATGTCTCCGGAGAGGCGGAACCTTGCTCCTGTGGAGACCATAAATAGCTCACTGCAGTGACTCTCTGAGGGGCCCCGGGCCAGCAGGAGCTCCTGAAGAGGAGAACCCAGCAAGACAAATGAGCATCAGTTTGGCTTGCTTAAATTAAACCTCATTTAAGCAAATTTATGAGAACAAACGAGCGTTATTTTTTTTGTTGTTGTTAGAAATAGTCAGAGCCGACCCAGGGTTTTACAACGCCACATGCAGAATTTAATTCGGCTACTTTTTATACTGTCAGTGCAGGTCTTTTGCCCATTTCTTTTTTGTCTTTTATCCTTATATGATTATTTTTCATTGCAAGCCCACAGCTATTACTTGGTGATATGTAAACATCTAAAATGTGGATAAAAATGTATCCCAGCTCCAACAACAAGCAGGATATTTTTTGGGAAATCAGTTTTAGATGATGACTCTGTGGGAATAATGTTCAAACTGTTTTTCTGAGGATGTGTAGAACTTTGTGAACGTATTTCTCATTGGGGCTCCATGCTGACAAGGAGCCCAAGTTTGCTTTTGCTTTTTTGCTTTTTTTGAGGGGTATACTCATCCAAACTTTACTTGTACCATTGCAACATAAACAAACGCGTTTTGTAGCATGATGCTTCAGAAAGTTTCTCCATTTGGAAAGAATAATCTCACCAGATATAGAGAAGGATGTACGTCTACAAAACCAGTATAGAAGGTGCGACGTCCACCACCATCTTACCACACTGTTGCCCCCGAGCGAGACAGTCATCCATGACATAATCATAGGTTACAGCAGTTATTTATTTATTCACATCAATGTATTACTTCACATCTAAATGATGCGAATTATTTAATCTCAAAGACCTTCAAGTCATATTTTAAATTATACCAGGATTACTGATCTATATCATACTTTGACAGAGGTAAAGTTGGAATTTGTAAACACTAAACATATAAAAAATAAAAAAAAACAGCAAGTTAATTCACTTTAATTATAAATACTTTAAAAATATTACAAATAAACAGTTGTGTTGAATAAATAAATATTGAATTAATATTTCCTCTCAACTAACTCCTGGAGCATAGTAAAATAAATAAATAGAAAAAAACTGAAATTATATTTTGTCTTTCGGATTTGGGTAAAAGTCCCAAATGATCAATGGCCCCCATCTGCACTCCACCTTTATGCTATTCTAGAAGCGCCCCTGTAAACACACACACACACACACACACACACACACACACACACACGCACGCACACACACCCACACACGCACACACACCACATCAGATTTGTAATTTATTTTTCTGTTTCTGAAAAATTGGTTGCAATGGAAAACGGAATCTCCGGAGCAGAAATTGAGCCGCATCACACAGAGAGGATGATATTGGAACCGTGTCTGAGTCAAATTCACAGGACCCGGATCACCTGGATGAGCTGCTCCTGTCCGCCGGCAGTGACAGGATTACGAGTCTGGACGCAGTTCCTCCTGACACTCTGCATTTCACCGCGCGTCGTCTGAGGCCGCTCTTCCAGAGAGGATGGTCCCTCCGGAGGGTGGCTAGTTCAAGCTGGATGAACTCAATCTTCACTTCCAATTTGCTTCAAGCGCGGAAAGAAAAGCGCCCAATGCGAGGCGCCTGGCTGCCCGTTCGCTTCACCCAAACCATCTGCAGCCAGATGCTAGAAGCCACGCAAATATCTGCTTCCTTTGACTGTTTTGATAATAAATTGTATTTTTTTTTCCCCAACACGCTTAAATACATTTGTTTAGCATTCAAGTGGATTACGGCTCAAATAATCATTGGCCCATTGGTAATCTTGGGCAACAACATATTAATGTGTTTATTCAAGTATTTCACTGAAAACTATGCAACAAAAAAAAAAATTAAAAAATACATTAAAATAAAAATTAAACAAGATTATAAAATAACTAATACATATGGCTGTTGACTAAAACCTAAAATAAAGATATTTGACCTCATTAAGTCTAAATTTTTCAAAATTATGCTAATGTAAGGATTTTCTGCTTCAGATTATGTGCACGAAAATAGAGAAATCTGATTTGCCTTTTAGTAAATCTGCAGATTTCCCTTGTGCAGCAGCTTTATCTTCGCCACAGCATGTATACCACTTATTCTTTAAATCGCTTTATACATCATATTGTTGAGATCTTCAGTCTCTTTCATCTGAATACTCAGATGTAGTTCAGTAAGCAGACATCAGCCTGTTTAAGAAGGCGTAGGCTATATGTAGGTTTTTAGAAATTTTCTGCAGGTGTCTAATCCATCCGTCCACCCATCCACCCATCCATCCGTCCATCCGTCCATGTCCGTCCGTCCATCTATCCAAAACTGCACTTTTACCGCAGAAATCCTTCAACACATTATATAAAATATGCATACCATCAATTCAATTATTCTGATTGTTGCGATCGAGGCCACCCAGCTGTCCTGAAAAACAATGGAGATGAGGGGAAAAAAATGCTCTTATCAGCTAAAAGCAATGCAATTAGAATAATTGAGGATCCAGAACGAGAAAAAGATGTGAGCACGCACACCGGCTTTGTTGGGATGTTTTTATTCCCACCCTCATCTTTAAAATGACATGCCCAAGAATTTGACCATTACATGATTTTAATAAATAAATAAATAATAAAAATAAATACAGAAATAAATAAGTAAATTTTTAAAGGCCACGAAATATTCTACCCATACATACATACATACATACATACGACAAATAAATGAAAAATAGGGGATATTTTATAAAGAATTTCATCTTTTTTCATTCTAAAACTTCTATTCTCTGTCAAAAGACAGAAGGAGAGAAAATAACCTGAATTGATGCTGGAGCACAAAATGTTTTGTTTGCTGGAAAAAAAAAAGGAAAAAAAAGCGAAGAAGGGGGAATAATTTGTTGAGGAAGCAGCTCTCGGGCAATAACTCAAACAGAGGGCAACTCCTTTGCCACCGCAGTGACCCAGCCACCTCTAATTAGATCTAATATTTCAAGGGACGAGTTCATTGACAACTGGGATTCACAGATCCATCTTACTGGGGGGGTCAGAAACACACAGCATCCCGAAACTCGCCGGGTGAGCAGCTTTTTATGGAGCACATAATGAATGCGTGCAACTGTGGGTGCCATCAGTCATAAAACGGTACAGGAGGCCGGCTTTGCTGTGATCTTAAAGAGAAACCCTAAGGACTAAATTTATTATGCTCTGCGAGGATTTGTGCATAAAACTTTTATTTTGTATTACATCATTCTAATAAGGGTCAGTCATGCTTAGAGATAACATGAGATCAAAATCTGAAAACAAGCGTGACATTTTCCAAGTATTTCTGAGATTGATGTGTTAGTTTGAGAACAAATTGCCTCAGAGTTTTGTTGTTGATGCTTCGGGTCAACAACGTAAGGGATTTTTCCTCTCTGCAAAGATGAATTGCTCCTTATCATGCAAACCTACCTCGTCATGGGTGGTCATGAGGTTCCATCCAGGGTGTCTCCTCTCCCATCTTTACTGCTCCTCCTCCTCCTCCTCCTCTTCTTCTTCTTCTTCTTCCCCTCCGACGCATGTTGCAGGTGGACGCTCGTCTATAAGCGGCGGCGGCAGCAGAAACAGAAACTCCGCACTTTTTTCCGGCTTCCTTCCAACAACATCGCGGGCAGCGAAGGCACCGTGTGTCCCCAAGCATTTGGTCCGAAAACAGGAGAGGAACAGAGAGAGAGAGGCAGAAAAAAAAACACACGCGAGGGGGGAAAAAAACCTTAGAGGAGAGAGCACCGAGGAGAAAATTAAATTGCACTTGGGGGGCAAATTCTATTAGGGAATAGTTATTGTCTCCTGACAGCTCCTGTCCATTTGGGTAATTAGTAGGAGAGATTGGTAGAACAAACGGAATCTATTCCCCCCGTCAGAAATGATATTTTCCAATTCCCTGATTGAACCTGACCCTGTTGTATTGAGGCGAGGCGGTAATAGGCTCGTTTGACAACAAACGGGAGGACGTCAAATACAGGCTGGAAGAGGAACAACAGAGACGACGACAACAATAACAACAACAACAACAACAACAACAACAATAATAATAATAATAATAATAATAATAATAATAATAATAATAATAATAATAATAATAATAATAATAATAATAATAATAATAATAATAATAATAATAATAATAATAATAATAATAATAGACTTTAACAGAAAACTCTTCATGTATCTGGACCAGCATTCTGATTGGTACCTTCCCAAGGTGTTGGTCTGTCGGATTTTTTTGTCCAGCTTTCTCACATTACACATAAGGGAATAAATTCATGGTTATGGCTGAATGACAGTCTTGAATGTCTATGCTGTGATTTTATTTTCACATAAGTTTATCATGGAGTAAAAACAAACTTGGATAATGCAAATATGAAGATTCCTTGTTCATTTTAACACAATTTTAGGCGTCTTAGGGTCAACTATTATATTGTTAGTTGCAGCTGTAGTCCTGATCATTTATCTACATTGAGAAATTCGAGCATTCATTTCAAGAACAAGTCTGGAAAAATTAAGAACCTTATTTTTTTTTAGTGGTTTTTTTTTTTCAAAACGCTTAATCGCTACAGTTTCACTAATCAGGTTTTTTTTTTTTACAAGCTAGCGATGGAGGAATAACATTAAACAAACTCAGTTTTATCTGTTTATAAATGAAATAAATTATTTATAAATCTCAAAATTAGTTTTATTCTGTAGAATAATTCACTTAAGGTGTGATGAGTCTATATATGAAGTTGAACTAGACATATTAGTCCAGACTATAGAAACAGCCCCTATAAATTTAGCATCAAGTTACATGACCTACATAAGGCTTAGAAAACTCTTTCCGGTCACAATCCCAGGTCTTGTTACCTTTATCAGAAAGCCACATCGCCCACTATACTTTTAAGGCTCTTGAGATTTTAAAATTTTACTCTGGCACCAAAACGTCAGCTCAATAATGGGGCTAAAGTGCGAAACAAACGAGTTAGTAGATTTTAAAAAGACATCTAAGTCTATTAAAGCTATAGTGAAAGGGCGAAGCTTGTTGTTTGCATATTGCACATTATCATGAATCAAATAAAATCTGCCCGTCATTGTTTCCATAAACTTATTTGGCTGTGAAATATTATCAATCAGATAATTCCAAATCAATAATAAACTCTGATTATTTTCCCGCTCCGGACTTCTGCGACTAAAGGGCTCCTGTTTAAACCTCACAAACACACTCATTCAGGGGGAAAGTAGGAGTGAATTTTCACAGGAAACTGAATGACAGGAGCGATGCCAGCTGAGTGAATTACAGCAGAGTGAGTGACGGCTGTTGGTTCTACTCCAGCTTCATTACCCAGACACTTCCTGTAAGCTGTTTGCTCATTTTGACCAGCAGGGACCCGTTTCCCAAAAGCATCTGAAGTGTTAAGGTGACCGAGGTCCCGCTGGGAGATATTCTCACTGTGATATTTAGAGAAATTGCGGTAATCATATGAGGTAGATGATTATTAGAGATTCCTTTAACCTCTTAATGAAAACAAAAGAACATTTGAGAAAAAGGGGATGTTGATGTTTCTTCAAATTAGGTCCGTTTTCTCAGTGTATTGGTTTATAAAGAAGCTATTTTAAAATGACAAAACAAAACAGGTTTTTTTTTCTTTCATTTTAATAAACCACAGACTTTTTTTTAATTCATATTGAAGGAAACTTCTACTTCATTTCATTAGCTACACTTGTTCAGTTGCTTAACACAAATAGCAAATCGTCAGCAACTTAAAACATCCAGGCCGCTAGAAGAGGTGCCTACGATTTACTGAAGTGCAGGACAGGGAGGAAAGAAGATTTATGGGTTTTGGATGCTGAGCAAGATGATCTGACAATTTCGGGAAATGCTGATGTGGGATTTTCATTCACATTTTTTTTTTTGTCATGTTTTTAGAGAATGGTGGAAAAATAGAACATTTCCTGTGGATGACACAACGTTGTTGGTGTCAGAGAGGACAGACAGGAGCTCAGATAACAATTTATTATGACCAAGACATTGAGACTTCAAATCCTCTCAGCTCACACAGCTTCACATATGCTTTTCACATATGATCAGACCATAACCAAAAGGAAGAATATGGGAGTTCAGGCTGGTATTGGAGATATCTCCATGACTTTGGACCATTTAATATCAGTTTAGCGTGATATAAATAATCCACCTTAAGCCAGTTATTTTAACAGGATCAACCACTCAGAGTTCCAGTCCTTTACCACCAATGCGTACCTACTGAAGTGGTTATAAAAGGTGTATAAAGATGCTGTTAAGTGCTGAAAGACTGCTGGAGGAGCCTCAAAGTGGACCTGATTCCTCAATGTCTTAGTTTGGAGGTTTTCTCAGCATATTTGACTTGGAAAAGACCCAAGAGGAGACAAGCTACTCTTCAAGTCAGGGGTCTGCAATCTTTATATTTCAAAAAGCTACTTTGGCCCTCTTTACAGATAAATAAAACCAGTTTGGAGCTGCAAATGTTACATGATCCTTAAAAAAAGGCCAACTCAAATGATTAATCATTGCATTGGATTTACTTTACATTTGTGTTTTTGTTTTATATAAGAAATGAAGAAAAAAATGTGCAGAAAAGAGTGTGGATACATTTTCTTCCAATGTTTGCTGATATTTGTAGAACATCGTGTAAAGTGGAGCACATAGTTTAAACTAATGACAAAAGCAGATTTCCAAAGTATTACTTGTTCGTTTAGTGTCTATTTAAAAAAGAAAATACTATAATTAACTCATGAAAAAAAGAGAAAAACTGCTTAAACTTGCTTCTGTTATTATGTCTAAATTTAAAGAAACGTTAATTGATTCTTTATGATTTTATTAAGTCATTGCAGAAGGTCTAAAAATCCACTTGCAACTCTGGAACCGCAGGACGGATGGATGGATGGACGGCTGGACGGATGGATGGATGGATGAAACACAGTTCCTTCAGGACTTTCTGGTGATGGTAAAGTTAATAAAATCCACTGTGATGCCAAATGATGCAAAACACTCAGTGGGACAAAAGAAACAGATCACATGTCTCTGTTTTCCAGCCACCAGACTGGATCTGATGCCTCGGCTGGTTGTCAGAAAAACCTTCTCACCTTAAAGAGATGCACCTAGATGAATGGAGGAGGGACTGAAGCAGTAAAATGAGATGGAGCTGACCCGTCTTGACTCCTGCCTTTAAAAGGATGCATGTTTAAAACCTGAAAGAGGATCTGGCTTAGTTTGGCTGTGCTACACACTGTTACCATATATTAAACTCTTCTTCATAATTTATTTACCCCAACTCCCACCTTCTCCATCTGTCCACACCAGGAAGCTTTATAGTATTATTAAAGTCAAAAGGAGAGATGACAGAAAAATGCATCACGGCCCCCCTGCATTTTAATATCAATACGGTAATAAACACCGAGGCAGAGAGCTCACAGGAGAAGAGTGACTATAAAACTCTGCATTGTCTAATTTATGAAAGACATAAAGAGGGTAACAAGGTGAGGTTTCCACTCCTTAGGCAGAGGTTTCATCACACAACAGAAAAGCTTTCGGCAATGCAAACATTTTGTTAAAGTACTGATTAATCTCTTGATGTTACCTACTTGGCACTTTTTAAAATTTTTTTTTACCAAAAATCAAGTGAAAGTGTAGAAGCAGAGTGTAAATGTAACCACAATGACTTTAACGTGAATCAAGGAAAGTAACTTTCTGATCAAAATGCAATAATTTACTGACGTAGAGGAAGAGTGAGCCCTCGTCCAAAAACAAAAAGATTGTTTTAAAGTGTAAAATATACTCTACAGACTCCAGATTTGTCACGGATGGACACTGCAGCAGGTGTACCCCAGTGATGGACTGCAACATTAAAAAAACACCAACAGATTCTACCTCAGACCCAAATATGCCCCATCCACTACAATATGACCTAATGAAAGCAGCCAATGCGACCACAATAAGATTTTTCCAGGCATTTGTTTTGATAGTCTGTATTTTTGGAAATTTTCCATGTGTGCACATCCTGGTCTAAGTTAACCGCCTTGGCCAGGCACTGCAGACACTTACAACAATGCAGCCAACTTTCTCATTAGTCTGAACCATCACAACCTGCAGCTCACTGAGGCTCAAGGTACCTGATAAAAAGCTAATGTAGAGTAAGCAGCAGAAAGCAGTGCCCTCTCCAATCCTGTACCAAACGCAGGCTACCATTTAAACAGATTAAGAGCTCAGATGTGTGAGAGGAAAGTAGCAAAGTCAAATGTGATGCATTGACCAAATATGCAATTGATGCAACCAAAAGAATATGTATTTTTACTTTATAATTTTCTACCTAAAAATGCAGATATAATGTTTGCTTAAGAAAGCAAAGAAGAAAGAAAAAACCCACCTAGTATGTGCATCACTCAGGAAAGTATCAGAGATTTGATTCAGTCAACCTGAATCTTCTCTGCCTTGATGCCTGTCTGCTTTAATAAGAGGCTATTAATCAGCATTGTGTGTAGTGGAAGCGACTGCTTTAACTATTGTAGCATAAAAATCTGTCACACAGTGAGGGCTGAGCGTGTGGTTTTGATAAAGAGAAGGCCACGAGTCCAGGGAATTCAAGGCAAAGTTTCAAAGAGCACAAAGCTCAAGATCAAGGATCACTTGTCCTTCAGTTGAGCTTGTTGTAAACACGACATCAAACCCATTTTTTCAACATGTCGATCCATTCTTTTATCCCCCGCCCAGCTCACGATTCGTCTTTCATCCCCCTCATCTGATCCCCTCCTTCCAGTCCTGTGGGGGCCCTCGACAAGTGCCCACTTCCAAGTGTACGTGTGAGGATGGAAGAGGCCCCATGAAAGCCGATTGCGTTTTAATAAAGTTTATTATGTGCAGGAAGCTAATCCTCAAGGGTAATCTCTCCTCTCCAGTCCTAAAGGAAAGCTGGATTACTCACTTGCTATAATCCCAATGAAATTGTTAGGATTTAGCTTGCAGTCTACAACAGATGGCAACAGGCTTTTTCCTTCAACCTTGGATGGTTTAAGCCCCCATTTCTACATGTAACACCCCGATCCTCCTTGCCTCTTGTTCCTGTAGTCTTGGTCAAAACAAAAACAAGATCTGGTGTTCCTGAATATGCTCAGCAACACTTCATTGACCAGTTGATGACACGTTGTCGCAACTGTTTTGATTTCAGGGGTATTTTTGACACCAAGGCATAAAGAATTAAATTAAAAAGTTGAAACAGTCCAAGAACTGTTCAAATTGACTGGCAAAGACTGAAGAAAAGCTACATATTGTTAGTTTGCAAAACATTTTTTGTAGCAATACCTGGATGTTGCAATTGCAATAACCACAAGCTTTGCGGTCAGTATGAGTAAAACTCACTTCAGAGGATAGGATATGCCCGGTGACATGAGCGGTTCAGAAACTGTGTGTTAAGATGCTGACTATTTCCACAAAACTGTGAATTTGAACAAGAAGGTTTTTAGATCTGGAGAAAACAAATGCAGTTTTACTGTGAGGATTATCAATCTAGACGGTTTTATGATCCACATAAAATGAGGAAATGCCCTCTCAAGTTTGTTAAAATCATTTGTCATAAGACGAGATTTGAAAGGATTTCAAAAATATATGGAAAAAGGTATCATTTGAGAGTCCAGTGTTTCACTTCTCCGATTGTGGTCAAAAAGTCCCGTCATAATTTTGACACCAGTATGGATCAGTCCTTACTTATTATTATTGATACAAAGATTTTATATCTATAAAAGAGTAACTTATGAAAAATGGTAATATAGTCTTAGAATTAGTAATATAGCCCAAAAACTGTGCAAATAATTCAGTTTAACTATTAAGACATGAAGCACAAAAAAAGCAAGAAACATATCAAAAATAATTTTATTGATTCAGAGTGGTAAATATAAATTTTATGTGAGATGACCAACAAATCAAGTTTTTTCTGAAACATTTTCCAGTGTGAACTTTTATCATTCCACAGCACAGCAGCAACCAGTTTATCCCACCATGTGGACTAGGAAGTGTAATCTTTAATTCCAAGACATCTGATAAATATCATTGAAAAGCAGAGAGACGTACCGCACTGATCTCCTCAGCTCAAAGACTGACTGGTCCTCTTACAGTACGAGACGACATAAACCAAATTAAGCATTGAGAAGGCTGTCGTAATACAATTAATTTTAAATAAACACTTTGAAAGATAAATAGTTTTAAGGTGGCTATTGTTCAAGACAGTTTACTATTCGCATGGCTTATAAACATGTTTATAAGTAATCTTAAAGGGGTTATAGAAGCATTATAAAGATGTAAAATAATCAAAAAGCATGGAAAGAAGGGAGAACATTTTAGCTAAAAAAAAAAAAAAAAGTGGATCTGATTTTTCTCAACTAGTGGAGGAAAAAAAAGGACAAAAACAAGTTATCTCTGAAAGAGTTTCAACGCCCCAAACAGGAATATGTGGAAGTATATATTTACTGTATCTGCACAAATTTTACACCACTAACCATCTCTCTGGAATGAATCTGGAAGCTACCTAAAGTACTGTCTTGATTTTTTTTTAATTAAAGCAATTCGCCACTATCCCAAGACATCCACACTTACAAAGTTTTAAAAATAAGTCATGTTCCCACAGGTTGACAAATTCCCTTTTAACCCAGTGAAAGTGAGATGCTAGGGTGAAATTTTAGACGTTTAGTTCAAGGCAGAGCGAATTTAAACCTACGTCTCCTGAGGCGGTTTCTAAAGAAAAGGCACATGGCTAGAAGACACGTGAAAGAAAGGGCATAAAGAATGACACACAGGCTAATGTCTAGTTTTGAGAAACCGACGCTAATCACAGACATCCAGTGGCCTCTATGGTTCAACTCAACCTCCCTCCTGAAATATTGCCCTGCCAGTTCTCGCTTTTGCAGCCCCTTTCCTTGGTGAATTGAATTCATCTGATTGAATTCATCCAATGGCTCCAGGCCCACCATGCCGAGTCCTGCGTCCAGCTCCATGCCGAGGCTGAACGCTGGGCGGGGCTCCTGCTCTACCTTTGTTTGCAGGGTGCGTTGCTTAATCAGGCTGGAAGCAGCCAGTTGCAGAGCCTTGGCCTTAAAATGCTGGTTCACGAACGAGTCGAGATCCACGATGTCTTCCCTCCGCGGACGCAGCCTCATCCCAATGATGCTCGGTATTCGGTGAGCCCGCTGGTGGCCGCGGTCGCTAGCTGCAGGCACTGGATTTTCCTCCCCGCCTTCGTTGTCCTCCTCATAAGCCTCCGCTTCATCCTGTGGTCCCTCTTCTTCCTCTTCTTCTTCTTTTTGGGGTCCCTCGACTTCCTCCCCTTCTTGCACAGATGATGGTGGAAGAGAAGTAAAGGCGTTTGAGGCTTCCCTAACTATTCTCTCTGCATGTCTTTGAGCCAGTGACTCTCGTAGTTGATGGGAATGTTTTGCCCTTTGCTTTTCCAAAATCTTGCTTTCATTCTCAAGATAATCTGAAACACAAAGAAATTTCAATAATTACTGCCTTGCAGTAGTTTTAAACACTTCAATATGCATCCTGTTTCTATGATAAGGCTGATGGTTTGAACAGACTTAAACACACTCTGATCAGTCCATATGTACAGCTGTGACTTTCTGAAGCTCTTGAATGTAAAAGACTTCAACGTTTTTGTTCTTTCCTAAAAAAGACACCACTAGATTAAACAGTACCTGTTAGGATGTGGCTCGAGGAGAAGTACGACTCGAGGAAGCGAATAACCTGCGCCTTGTTCCAGCTGTGCTCTCCGTTGTCCTTCACCGTGTGGCAGGATGGACACATTTCCGGGGACGGCCACTGGATCTTTGGGAAGTAAGGGTCTTCACTCAAATCACCTGGTGGGGACGATCACAGACACACAGGATTAAAGCTTATCATAATCTCAGTCACACAGGAGAAAAAAGAGGAGCAATAGCTAAGAAATAAATGCATTGACAAAAGAAAGACCTGAAATTTGGGAGAATGTTGTGTGTATTTTTCTTTAAATTTCACAAATATCACATTAATCTGCTTATCATCAGTTTCTTATTGCTTATTTTTGCTATTTTTTTAATCAACATGGTTATATTGTGATAGCCCATGTGAGCATTTTTTTAAATAATTTTATTAACTGGTCAAAATGTTCCACATATTTTAAAATAGACTTCGAATACAAACAGTAGCAAAACAAAAAGACAGACTGCTTACGTCAAGAATATGGATTTAAACATTTAATTAACAATGAAGTCCTCTTGTTGCCGGCTGCTAAGAGCTTCTGATGTTTTACAGTATTTGAAGCTTTACAGAAGTTAAACTCTGACAATGTTATCTTTTTACATTATTTGTTTCTGGATGTGTGTGTGTCCGGTCCCATAATTTATGCAGTGATGGATTCTTTTCTATATTTACTTGAGGAGCAATAAGTTCATTCATCAGGGTTTTAAAATGTGCACTTGGTTTTAGTCATTTGTCCATTTTCCACACCTGCTGAATCCTTGGAACTTAAGCTTTTCTCTGGACAGGTCGACAATTCATCACAGGGTAACACACAGACAGACAAGTCTGCCGGCACAAACTTAGACTCAAGAGCAATTCAGCTAAACTAAAATGCATGTTTTTAGACTGTGGAAAAAAATCCACACATGCACAGAGGCAAAATCTGCACAGAGATGACTTTCTTGCCAAGAGGCAACGTTGCTAATAATTGCACCATCAGTGACAAGTTCCTGTTTAATTTTTTTTCTTGCTTAAGTCTTGTTGAAGAATTTTGACGAAATGTGACAAACTGCAAAGAACAGGTCAATTTGCACTTTTAGTTAAAGACAGTCTTTCTGAATTAACAGCTTAGGAATGAGAAATATTTAAGAATTACTACAGAACACCTTACCTTCTATACAGATATAATCCGTATAAAACAAAATGTAAAATATTTTTGATACGCAGCATCTTAATTTAATGTTTTAAGTGATACATCTAATTCTACTTTTACTCTAAAAAAACTAAATTATTTCAATAACTACAGCAGATCAGAAAAAAAAACCAAAGTTTTGTTTCCAGATAGCCGCTTCCTCTATTGTCACCTCTTCTCCTCTCCTTGTTGACTGAAGGATTTAAGTGCATTGAGGACGGGATGCAATCTGTGGTGAACCCATTACATCTTATCCCAGTGCTCGTAAAAACTAAGTGCCCATATGCATATGTGAATGTATCCGTTTGAGTGTGTATATGTAAATCACCCGTCAGCGTTTGTCTGCATGTAATCTATGGATTGATATTGTGTGTGTTTGTGTGCACGTCTGCGAGTGTGTTCATATGACAGGGTCTAACAATGATCGATGGGCTTCTGGGGGTGTCCCAGTGGGAGGGATGGTGAGATAATAGATGTTACCAAAGTGGACAGCTTCTCCCCTCAAACAAACACACAGCTCTGCTGTTTTCAGGCGGCAGACCTCTGTGCTCCGAACCACCTGTCATGTTTCTCCACAGACCCCTGAAAGCAAACCCTAATCTCCAAATTGAAGATGGGAGCGACAGAAACTCAGGCGGGAGCTGCCCTTCTAATGAATTGGAAACTTTCTCCTTAAATGTGTTCTTGTTTGTAGCTGCTGCACACCTACAACCAGATTGGCAGAACAAACATGAGCACATGTACGCAAAAATCAAGCTTAAAAAGATGCCACTGTCCACAAGGACACAGAAACACACACAATGAGGGGAGCATCCAGTAATAAATTGCTTGTCACCAGCAGGCCATTGTGTGTATTGGGTGTGTGCGTGTGTGTGTGTGTGTGAAAAGAGAATAAGCAGAGCAGCAGCAGGTTTGTCACTTTACAGCGCTGTCAATTTACATCCTCCACCACCTCCAGATTAATCTCAGTCATGTGTGTACGTACTCTGCATACAGTGCTTTACATAAAGAATACATCAATTTTATAGTATCTTGGATTGACGGCTGCTAGTAGGCATGTGTGTGTGTGTGTGTGTGTGTGTGTGTGTGCTGCTTCTTAGCTGGTGTTAGTGAACGTTTCATAAGCCTCCCCACCTCCTCCTTTATTCTAATGAGGCGCCGTGTTTGGGAACAGAGTGACTTCAGTGACTCCAGCTGCACCGATACAACAGGAGCCTGTTGCCGAGCGGCCGTCAGATCCAGGCAAACGTTTTTATAAATATGCATTGTTGAACCAGCTTCATCAGCACTAAACTAGTGAACAGGAATCAATTATACCACAGAGTAATGCATAGTAATGTAGATGACTGCCAGGATGTCTGACTGATGTCCAGAGCAAAAACTTTAAGGCGTCTCTATTTTTCTATTACGTGAAAGAATCAGCGCAGAAGTTATACAATCCTTAAATATGACATGAAAATGTGGTGTTTGTGCTCCTTCTGACCATATATAGACAGGTGTGTGCCTTTCCAAATTAAGTCCAATCAACTGAATTTACCACAGGTGGTCTTCATTTAAGTTGTACGGATAATAAGTGGAAAGAGCTCAATGTTGAACTTCGTAGCAAAGGATATGAAGACTTACCTAAATGTGATTTACATGTTTTCAATTTGCAAAATCTGAAACTTTTTCCCACATTGTTGAAAAAGTTTTTAGGGAAAACATTATCTTAATACAATATATAATAAGGCCGTAACATAACAAAATGTGGAAAGTGAAGAGCTGTGAATACTTTCCGGACTCACTGAACCCCGCCAGCGAAGGCAGCCGATCCTGCTGCTGCAGAGCTGGTCTGTCTGCAGAAATGTGTCTCGGTCTCAGCTGTTGACATGCAGCAACAGGACGGAGCTGCCACTAGTCTTAACTCAGCTGCTGCAAGGCCCAGGGCCCTGGGGCCTCTTTGCTGCCAGCTAAATTAATTGTCCGGCTGCTTTACAAATGGCTGATCTTTCATGCATGGCTGCTTGTAAAAGGAGGGGCGGGGAGCCGTGCTAAAGAGCTCCACTTCAGGAACAACGGAAGAGGAGGGGTTGCCTGGATAGGGAGATGGAGTGTGCTTGTCCTCAGGGAAGACGCCGCCACTCACTGAAACAAATGCAACCAATTCTGTAATTCCCACAGCCTCTCTGCTGCGGACCTCACAGCTGACCCGCCTCACAAAGGCAGAGAGGATGTTCATGAGCTGCTTTGTCGGTGGGCGGGGCGGGGTACAGCAGGGGAAGCGTGTGTGGCGTGTGTCAGGGTGGTTGCCACCTGCAGTCATATAATAACTTGGGAATAGTGAGTGTGTTTGTGTGTGTGGGCAGATCTGTCTCTCCTCAGGGAGCTATCCAGCAGGGATGCAGCTCTATTGCTTGTCAAGCGGAGGCTATGAGTCCCAGGGGACGGTGAGTGGAAAGAGAGAGGAACGACAGCCAAAGAAAGATGGATGGGTGGAAGGGGGACGAGCTGCATGGTGTTTCAGTGTCAGGGGAGGAGACACTCAAAGGGACGGGTGTCCTTCTGTGTCCTGCTGTCCAGGACACAAATTGTCCCAGAGAGGGGGACAGCAGCACACAAACAAAAGATCATGATTTAACAAAGTAGGCTGTTAATGACATAGTTGTTCTTAATGAAATCACACACAGGCAGACAGGAAGGGATACTTATCAAAGTCCACTTTTATAATGAAGAATAATTTGCTGGAAGAGCACAAGTAGTTAATATGAAAAGTATATAGAGGGGACATTAAATACAGATAAATAGAGATACAAAGAAATCTGCTGGTGACCAGATAAATTATTAGAATGATTAGCAATAGCAGGTGGACCAGTCAGAAACTAAGTAAAATAAAAAGACAAACTGGTACCATTATTTCCAGCTAAGCTACTTTAAATCTGTGAAGTGTGTTAAAAATGAAGTTAGAGGAAATACAAGACGCCATTTAAATGGCAACTGAATTTCTGCAGCATGTTGAGATAAGTGTGTGTGTTCCTGCAGGGTAAATGACAGTGAGAGAGAGTGAGACTTCAAGGTGATAACAAGAAGGCTTCTACAAGAAAATTGCTCTATTTTATACTGTTGTGCTGAACTTTGCAATTATGAAACATTTACATTAAAACATTAGAAAAACCATGTTTTTTTATAGTGCCATCTCACACATGAATGGTGTGACATCACCTGTTCCCAATACTAATAATTAATAACTGGTCAAATCAGGAACACTAAAATAACATATTTTTAATGCTGTTTGTGTCATTTGATTTTAAAAGAGAAATCTGGAAAATTTGCTTTAAAAAAAGACATTAAAGTACCACAAAAAAATCCTTATTGGAAATGAACTACAAAATTCTGACTTGTGCATCTTTATAGATGAGGAAACTTCTCATGCAAACATATAAATAATTTCATATTAATTAACTGAAGGACTAACACTTACATTCCTGCACAGATAGCTAGGGCAAATTCTGGCAGATGAGTAAGAAATGGTTGAAAAGTTTTCAAACAGTAGTGGGGGTCTGCTCAATGCAGGGGCAAAGCAAAGGCAGAAGAAGCCCAAGAGGGGGTCAGGAGAAAATGGGGGTGGCTGCAGCAGCTAAAAGTTGGAGGACTAAGACGGGATGACAGCTGGTGTCTGATCTGGGGATCCATCCTCCTTCCCCTCACCCTCCTTTAATCCAATTAGGACCCAGTCATCTGAAGAACAACCCGAAATATTGGAAGGTAAAACTTCTGATCCCAATTGGTGTTGGAAACAGGGAAATACAGGATGGGAAAATGAAAAGGCAGGAGGTGAATTGGTGAAAACAAGTGCAACATTAGTTTTAAGTGTCTACTTTTCTTTACAGCTATAAACCAGAGACCGGTGTTTTCCACTAATAATCTGTTAGTGAAGAGTTGAGATCATAAAGAAACATTAGATTTTCTAAAAAGTGTAGGCAACCTCTTTTAGCTTTCATATTTGTCAAACTACTTTAAACCTAAGAATAATTAAAATGCATAAAACAAAGAAGGTTTCCACAATGCTAAAGCCCAGAAATCTATACTTGCTCCATTTTATACAGTTATGATGAACTCTGCAATCACAAAGTTTTCTGAGACAGCAAAAAGCCACCTGTATATCTGAGATATTTAATCACGTGTGTCTTGTAAAGGTATATTTGTCACATTATATGCAAAAACTTTAGTGTACCGTGTAGAAACCTTATGCACAATGTAGTGAACACTTGAGAAATTGAGGAAAATTATACTTGAAAATGTTTACAAATAAAAATATGAAAACTGTGGCATCTCTATTCAGTTATGATATGCCTAAAATTAAGTACAACTAGTTGGCTTCAAATGGAATTAGAGAAAATTTGAAAATGTGTCATTTTCCTTTCACTTCATGACATATTACTCTTTTTTTTTTCATGCGTGAACCTGAAAACAATCATTGTATGGATAAGTTAATGTGTTTAAACTCATAAATTTGTTAAAGTACAATCTTAACACAAGATCAGTGCAGGCTGGGCATTAAAACCATCTAAAACATGGTAGGGGGTTTCTGGTCCTCTAAAGCAGGAGTTAAATGGTTTTAAAGATGCGTTCCTGATTTGAATCACCTCTAGTTCGAATGGATTCTCCAGCAGGTGGTGTGAATTCAGCTCACTCAGTTTTGTTGGTGCAAAAATACAGCTAAAATATAGAGGACATCGTCTTCCAAGGACCAGAGGAGCTCTGGCATTAACAGTTCAGCTGCTGTGGCGACTCTTACCTGCAATTCTGTTATTGACTCGATTGTGACGGTACCACAGCCACAGGACTGCTGACGTCAGCGTAGTCACATCCTCCAGGTCCTCCCTCGCCATGTTCTCAAAGTGCTCTGCGCAATATCTGCAGCCGAAGAAGTTGTGGATGTAGTTTCTCATTGCATTTAGCACCTCCTTTGGATCTGGAGGAGAATAATGAGTTTACTCAGTGAGATCAAGATGAGTACTTTGGTTTTAGAGACCAATTTTAGCCTTCTAACTTAGCATCCGCTATTTTTTAAGAAATTAATTACTACGGCCTGAACAACAGTGAGTCTTCCCATGAATCTGTGGGCCCACAGTGACATGCAGCTGGGTTAACACCATATTGAGGTGAATAATCTCTGAGAATGGGATAACCCAATCTGCAGATTAAATGTCGTTAACACTCTGTGTGAATGGTGCCCGGGCTGCTGTCTCAGGACCTCAACAGTCCAGAAACATATTTTCCCTTTGTCATTTGCTTTTGTTCTGAGCTTAGCAGGCTCTTTAGATGAACTTAGCCACAGGTTGGGGTGTGCAAAGACACCTGCGTGTGTTTATCAGGTGCATAGAAAATAAAGACAGTATGGGCACCTTTGTATCATTTGCAAAGTGTTGATAGAAAAACCCTCAAATGGTAACAACATGTGGAGGAACTGAGCACATGGGCTCATTAGGATCGTGGTCTTTGGGGGTCCAGATGGACACCCCTTTTGACCGGTCCATCTGCAAGTTGCATGATGGTCTATAAACCTCGGGATTAACCTCTACGTGCAACTCATGTGTATGTGTGTGTGTGTGGAGGGGGGAGGCGTCGGCGTGTGTGTGTGTTTGTTTAGTGGGAGATTAAGGTCCCTGCCAGGAGCAGAGCCTCTGGTCATCTGCCCGTTTTATTACCCACTCACATTCCTCTAATCTAATATAATCTCTTTTCACACAGTCCCAATTAGGCTCAATTTCAGATGTTATAAAATGACACAACATAGGAAAATTTTAATAAGCATAAAATATAAACCCCAATAAATCTTCATGCTTCCTGAGGTGCTGTTTGTTCAGCTCCCACAAGCATTAAAAACAGAAACTTGTTATTCACAACAATGCAAAATGTTTTGCACCTGAGCCTCCAGTGTTGCTGGCCTGGACAGTGAGAACGTGGAAGAGGGTCCAGACCCCACAAGGGTAACGTCTGAAGTGGGGTTGCGAACCCTGGCAGCCCACCCACCTCACTCCCTCAGGCAATGCAGCGTCTGGAACCTGACAGAAAGGAAACACAAGGAAAAAAGGAGAAACGGAATAAGAAAAACAATCTACAGTGATAACGTTTAATAAATTAAATATGATAAAGGAGTTCAAAATGTCACGTTGCAGTAATTAGCAAATTTGCAAATATTTCTATTTTGTTAGCGTTTGTAAACTTGCTATGCAGGTCTAAATGTGAGGAAATGAACAAGATTTGTTGAAAAATCAAGTTATTTCATAAGAGTATGTTTATAACTTTTGATATGCTCCGAATGTGAATAACATGTTTGTATTGTGATCATGATCATGACGTTCAAAGCAATCAAAGAGTACGTCAGTTTTGTCATAACATCCCCATCTCATTTTTTCTCCATATTTACACATGACCCAATCATCTGAGATCTAATTTTCAATGTCCTGAGTGCCATAAAGTGTTCAAATAATTATTATTCAAATCATGTTATCTCACCAGTTTCCAGCATCCAGCATGCTGAGGTGGAGGACTCTTCATCAATGCAGACAGAGCATTTGCATGATGTTGCATGAGATTAAGTAATGTCATAATTGTGTCACTGCTGCAACTCTGTAAATAATCTAGTTGTGGTGCACTTGTATGCTATGACTGACTGTGGCCCTCATGCAGCACAATTTTTCCAACATGTCCAAAACATCGGCAGCTGGTGATGAAATTAAGTATGATACAGGGTTAGGTGGTATGATACAGGGTTAGGTGTGTACAACAGAGATGTTGGAATGTACCGTAATTTTCTAAAAGTGCATCTTCCTCCACTGCTGCAACACAAGGCAGATGTGCAACCAAGATACAATGAGATACAAGATACAAAACACATCTTATTTCACTTGTATATGTTGCTACAGATTTAAACAATCTATAATTTAAAAGTAAAAGTTGAGTTTTTTAAGTGAGTTCATTGCTGATTGTTGCTTTGACATGTCAAAAAGGTGTCTTCTTCAGAACATTGGGAATTTACGGTTTCCACAGAATTACGAGAATCCTCTACCAATTAAAGCGTCTCTCCAGGAACTCCCAACCTGTTCGACTTAATGAAGGCCGTTCCACGCAGTTTTCCCAATCAATGAAAAGTCAGACTCAGGTTAATGGCTCGACCCACCACTAATGAACAGAGGCTATCCAGTTCTCTAACCAAGAGCTGCAGCTGAATCAAACAACATATTTTCTCTGACACAAAGTCGTTTCACTCACTGTGCTGCATCGCCATCACTGCAGTGACTGACAGGATTACTCTCTTGTCAATAGTAAAGATTTTGTGTGTGGACGCTTGCGTGTTCATGCACAATCCATTTCCACTGAGGTGAAGTCTATTCATACCTTCCCATTGATTCATTGATCCATTGATTCGTCTGCTAAAAGCTAATGATGTAAGTAAGTGACTCTTTCAATTTGCAAGGGGCTGCACACTGGAGGCATGCAGGCTTCTCTCTAAAGACAACAGATTCTCAGAAATTAAAAGGAATTAAGGACACAAATTTATCTTCAGAAATCTAGATTTTGTTCTGATCCTGCATAGAAAGACTTCTTGATATTTCAAATATGATAGGTTTAGGGTTTAAGTATTTTCTCTGAGAAATGAAAAGCCTTCTCACAGATATTTGACTTTACAGTCTGGGCTCATTTTGTGACAATTAGCAATCTGACACTTCACTTTGTAACAATACAAAGCACAATTTACAACATAAATGGTGTGCTTTATGCTTCTGTTAGTAGCAAAGTGTTTCTATACCTGTGCTGTGTTATCCACTCTTTCTCTAAAAGCTTCGTAGGAAATGGGACCTTCATTCTGGTTTCGTAGCCAAGAGTTCAGAGACTTCAACAAGTTCATCACCACAGGACGGCCAGGGAAGTACTGGAGAGACAAACAGAACAATAAAAGCAGACATTAGCCATCTTACTTTTTCTTATTTTAGATTATGTTATTTTTTTTATGCTACCCTGAATAAAAAACATAATCTAATACCCTGAGTATTTCTGATTCTGGGAGAAAAACAATGCAAGAGGAGCACTGCAACCAATCACATATCAACAAAGGTTTATATTCAGAACTATTTTGTAATTTTGTTGGGAGAAACCAGGAGAGAACTATATTAGCACAAGGTTATACATTTACCACAATGTGTGACTTAATACATAGGAGACTGTAGATTTAGAAACACTTTGAGTCTTCAATAGCTTTTCATTGGGGGCAATTATAAGGGATGTTTTATTTTAAAGTTTCAGAGAACTGAGGTCTCATGAACTGATGTGCCTATCATAGATTTATTGTCAGTCTTGTATTTCTGAGAAGCTACTAAGTTGTAGTTTTTATTGTTAGCAAGCAGACAAATAGCTTTATACCGTAGTAATCTCTGCAACACACCGAACTAAATATACCTTAAGAAGCACTATAGGTTCCAAACTGTTTATAACTATATCCACTGGAACTTGCAATTATTTTTGGTTTAATCAGAATACGCTGAAAACGGCTAAATATTTTAAATCTTATTTTATTTACACCACACGCCCAACAGGCTCTACATGCTGTGATCTGAAGGATGCGTCACTGAGCAGCCGAGGTAGGCGGACAAGAAGCAGCTAAAATATTCTTTTCTTCACAATAAAACACATTTATTAAGCAAATGAAAACAGACTCATGGTGAAAAGCAGTGAATGCACAAGCTAGTCACTGATATTGCTGCAGTGAACAGCTTTCTACTAACCTGGCCTACAATTTGCTTTCCTTTATAAACGACAACAACTCTGGACTGGAGAGCAGTGCGGCTTTTATGCCAACCAGAGGGTGAGAAGAGTTTAGCCTTTTGGGTTCCAGTCATTTCGCAGGAATACTTGTTAATATTTGCAAACAACATTCAAACATAATTTTTGTATTCAGCTCCAATGAGTGAGCAGATAGTTTAACAACCAACTGTCAAATCAAAATCAGATTAATATAGCGGTAATCTCTGAAACAAACAGCGCCTTGAAAATATATTCATGCCTTGTGTTCCATATTTCGTCATGTCATAATCACAATCGTGAAGGTAAAACTACCATGGCAAAGAAATGCACAAGTTAACGTTTGTGAAACAGGATTTTCTTCTCGTTTACTAAATTTTACAAATCAGAGAACTTGTCCGTTTTTATGAAATTGAATAACATGCCGGTTTTTTCTAGCCTGATGACTCCACCTGCATCTTTCACTCATCGCTTGGATATTTTCCCCCATAATTCATCTATTTACTTCAGACTTACATCACTATTTGAACACCTGGATTACATCATGTGTCCAATAATGTTTTGTCGGGCTTGCACACTGCTCAGACAATGAGGGTCGAGCGGTTTTCTTCTCCGCACCTTTAAAAACAACGTAAGTAAGTGTGACAAAAGCCGAGCTTAAGCCTCTTCCTTCATTAAGATTCACCTCCTAAGCCACTAACAACCACTTAGACGCGCCCTCAGCAAGCTTTCCCCTGGTGCGTGTTTACTCCTAGCCACGGTCACCACAGTAACTACCACAGCTGGAGGAAACACGAGAGGGCATCTAGCGAGAAGGGAGCGAAAACAGAGAGAGGAAATCCAGCTGATGGGCGCCTGAGACCACTGATGACAGACTGAGACATGCAAGTCTTCAAACGAACAACGTAACAAAGAGAACAGCTCATGCCTTCTGCTAAAAACATACAGAGTAAAAAGGTGGACAGCTTTTATGAATTCAGCTAAATGCCTTTTATAGTCTTATAGTAAGAGGTGTTCTGTTTTTGCACAATTGGACTGACTGCAAGGATCCAGTGTTTGTTCCCCAAATAGAATCACTTGCTTGGTAACGTTTTCACCAAACATGTTTTTTTTAATCCCAGATAAAATGGCAGAACCCTAAACAAAAATGAACTTTGTTTTCAGAATTATGACTTTAACATCAGATATTTCTCAGAATTCAGACAAAAAGAAGTATAGATTTTTTTTTTTTTTTTGCATATCAATGAAACTAATCTTCTTCCATATTAGCATAAACTCACACCGAGATATTGAGTTAATCCAGATAAAACGGAATTTATTCTACAGGTAGTTTTATAAGCTTACAATGTCAATGTTTTTAGGGCCTTTGGAAGAAAAAAGAGCATCACCAGTCCTCTACTTTACTCAACAGACAGTATCTGGAGTTTCACTACAGATTGATCCTTTATTTTACCCCAAATCTATGCAGAGTGTTTAAATAACCCTTAAAAATCAGTGAACCCAGATTTTCTAATCCTCATACAGCCACAGGTGTTGTAACTAAGAAATGATCAGTGTTCATAATATAATGCCTGAAATGATAATAAACACAAGGGTGAAGTTGGGATGTGAAGCTCACAGCATGACTAGTGATGTTTGCAGCTCACTTGTTGCAGTAATATAATAGGTTTGGGTGAGCATTAGATGTCTGCGTGCCAACCAGTCAGAAAACGTCCTTTAACATCCATATGAATTTAAGCAGACCAGAAAACGCAGGTGTTTTCCACTAACAGGCTTAAGTCTGGCTCACCAAGCAACAATATTCATGAGGATATAACCACCACCGACTTTCTTGAAGAAGAAAACAGTGTTATCTAAATTTGTCTAATAAACCTCTCCGTCATTTACTAAAAGGGGAAGCAGGAGCAGTTTTAGCAGATGCACAGTATTTTAAATCTGACATTTGGTGCCCAAGCAAAGTTATATTATAGTCTGCAGGCATTAATGTCAACAGTCAAGTCTTAATCGCCAGAGCTGCAAAAGTCACTGCAAACATTAATCCAGAATATTTCCATTTACACTAATAGAAGTTTACACTGATATGCATCTGCATCAACTATCATAGTTGTAGATAAACATTAAGCGAAGCAATATTTAACAAAACATGAAAAATATTCAGCTGACAGGACCATTAAAATGATTCATTTGTGGTTAAATTCTTTATTAGGGATCCTTTCTGATTATCAGGTTTTTTCCCTGCTGCTGCTTTTATCATTGCCACAATCTCTCTGCTCTACAGAAGAAAGCACCATCCATGTCTGATGTCGTTCAAGAAAACTGAAAACACACACAAACTTCACCTCCTTTAACCATATACCCCTACTGCCCCCACCATCCCATCCCAGTTGGACCATGACAATCCCATTCACCCCGGCAATATGTCATCCCTCATCCGATTAGTATCAGCAGCACTTGAGAAACCACAGGCTGTTTGTGGTGAGAAGGTCCTGAGAGGGTCGCATCTGTTGGCTGCAGCAGAGCGACCTGGCCTGTCGCCCTGCTGGTGGAAGGTAGGGGAAATAGGTTCAAATAGGTTCAAGAGTCCTACAGTTGTAAAAAGTAGGGGAAATATTTTCTAGTAGTTGCTCATACTTGCATTGACAGCTGATTTAGGTAGAGCGTGTCCGCCCTGGACTTGGGAGGCGTGAGACGGCGGAAGCATTTCAGACCCGGCCTTCCCCCCTCCCTCCTAATTCTCCGTTTTATTCCCCTGTCCCTTTGTCTCCCCTCTGAGCTGAAGGGCTTCTTTCAAGAAAAGCAGGATGGAGGTGTAATCCTTAAAAACCTTGCTGTAATGCTCCTGATGCCTCCCGAGATCCACTTTTCTAAATCCTCATAAACATGTAGCGCATTCAAAAAATCCGGATTCACCCCGACAAGACATGTAAATCGAGAAATATCACGATTTGGTCAGAAAAACACTACAAGACCACAGCAGCAGATACTATAATAGGGAGTACTGTAGTTCCTGGACACAGCAGAATTACAAACACGAGTATTAGGAGCATTTCTGCGGATTGGACAAAAGAAGATGATGACAGAAATCAAATTTATGTGTCTTTGAGATGAGCCAAAACGCAACAGCTGATTACTCATTCAATCAGCCATAAACTGGCTGCACTCAGAGCTCTTTGTGCTGCACAATCATTTACACACACATATACACAAACACAGCAACAAAATCCCACAAATGAGGTCCTGTTGGAGCAATGAGGGCTTCAATATATGACCCAAAGACCTTTGTGATAAAACTCAGTTTTACTGCCAGTGTGTCAGCAACTGGAACTCTATTAATTCAGTTTCTGGCAATTTACAGAAAATCAAGACATTCCCAGTTAGATTTTAAAATAACTTTCTAATAGCCTGGTCTTAACTGTCAATGATTTTGTTGTTGTTGTTGTTGTTGTTGTTGTTGTTTGCTTGCTTGTAGCTGAGTGACTGAGGCGATTCACCTCTTTAACATAGTTGTATTATTTTAAACTCATAAACACAAAAACTGATACATAGTCACTTGATTCATTTCTCTATTTTAGCATTAATTAGTCAACAAGTAATCAAAAAAAATGATCAAGTCGAACAATTTATTGTATTAACATTTTTAAAGTTGATTTTGTATTTTATCCTACTTCTATTGATGCTGATTTGGACTCGATATGACTAATGATGTAGACAAAACTTCTCTGACCTCCTGTTGAGGGATATTGTTTATTTGTCCTTTTTGTTGGACATAAATAGATTACAGAAATTGACTTAAAACAATCAGTTATTGAAACATTAAGAAAACGCTCCTGTGGTGGAGAAGGGAGGGAGGTGTGTGTGTGTGCGTGTGTGTGTGTGTGTGATGCAAAACAAAAAGGGCAAAAAATACAAAACATCAAAAGGGTAAAACAAACAGCAAACAAGTTGAATATAAAGACAAAAAAAACCCTCTGCATCCCTTCAAATCACACTATTACAATTTAACAATTTATAAAGTTATTAAAGACCATTTGGCTCTGAATATGTCCATTCTTTTTTTAAAAGATTTTATTGGCTCTAGTGACCTTTATTTGATAGTTAAGTGACAGGAAATTGGGTAATGAGAGAAGGGGGAAGGCAAAGGTTACCAGGCCGGGAATCGAACCTGCGATGGCCACGTCGAGGACTAAGGCCTCCTTATGTGGGTTGTGCTTAACCCCTGCGCCACCACAGCACATCCTGAATTTGTCCATTCTTAATAGCAGTTGTTTCTGTTTAATTTAAATCTGGATTACATCTTCTAACTTCTACCTCTGCAGTGTTAATGTCGGGGGTTGTGGCTTCAGCAATAAAGCTGTCATTGCTTTGTTTGGCTCCAAGCAGCCAAACAAAGCAACAGCACTATTTACTTGCTAATGCAAATGTCTACTCCAAAGAGCTCAAGTATATTAAGCAGCAGGATTCATTTCTTGGGTTTTCAGGTTTGTCAGTATTTTGTTAATAGATAAAATGAGAAGCATCTTATTAGCTTAGCAGTAATAGTGACTGTTATCTTAAAACAAGCATTTTGGAGAAACAAAATTAATGGGCAAGACAAAAACTACACTTCTGCTCTAGAAACAACATGACATGTGAAGTAAGTTATTCAAATACAATTTTGATGACTCGCTTGTTTCAGTAGAAAACAGCGTCAAGACATGTCGTAATTAGCGAGCGTGACGCTGGAGTGAAACGGCGACACAAATCCTGAAGTCAAACCGTTACGAGTCACTTTCTCTCTAATCCAACCAGATGAGTCACTCAGGAAGTTCAGGTGTCGGGTTTTACAAATGCATACAGCTTTAAAATGAGATAATTTAATTAACTAATAAATAGTTTATTGCTTTCAATTCTGTGTGTGTGTCATACTTTGTAACCATTGGCTGCTTTTAGATAGGAAGCTCCATGTTCTGCGCTCACTACAAGGTTAGAGCCAAAAGCATAAATTGGCTTATGAGGGCATCAGTTGTTGAGAAAAGTATCATCATTTACCATCACGTAGTGCTCACTCTTCTGCCAGTATGAATTATTTGTAGAGAAAGATGACGAACACCTCTTATTCTGAAATGTTTTGAAATGTTTTTGTCACGAGGTTTTTGTCAGCTTGTATCAGATTTGAGGTGCCCAGATGAAATCACAGAGTACAGGATCACCACATCACCACAATCAACAACAAGCTTTTGAAGTTTTATTTCAACTTCATATTATATGAAAAAATTAACCTGCTAGGAAGCGCTTTACCACGGACCATGAAAATCATAAAATCTGCTGTAAAGATTTAAAGTAATCCTAATTTTATCAACTTTCTTTCTTTCAAACAGAAGTGTGGATGTTTTGAATCAATGAGATTTTCTCATTGATTATTAGAATGAAAGATTTTCGAGATATAAAATGTAAATAAAAAAAGACAAATTTCCCAGGTAATACTCTTTTTACATCGACTCATTTCCAATCAGAAACAAACTTCTTGGTCCCCTGAAAAGCATTTTAAATCTAAACTTGCCAGAGGTATGAATAATTTAGCTTCATTTTAACACCAGACATCTTTGCATCTTATAAAAAATGGCCTGGATATCAGATCTTTGTTTCATAATCTACTTGGCATCTGATCTGCTCACAACAAAGCCTGTTTGAGGTTTAGAGCGCTCAGTCAGAAGTCAACAAGGACGGTCAGAAGTCGCGTTCAGCCGTAACAATGACATCCTCCTCAGCTACACAAAGCCCCGCTGAGCCGCGGCCGCTCTATTCTTGTGGGGGGGGAGAGACAGGCTAAAAATACCACTGGGACCTGCTACCAATGACTAAACAAACCGGAGCTAATGGGAGGCCACGGCGCTCTGCCCTCCACACACACACACGCACCCACACGCAGACACTGACTGAAGCTGGCTTACTGCAACGCCTCCCAAGAGAGTGGGATATAATCAGAGAGATTGGTGGCAGACTGGAGCAGTGAAGCAGCCTGGTGCGCAGCCAACAGGGACACGGCTAGCAGGTCAGGCCTCATCATCACAACATGCTGGCTTGGTGGGCACACACACACACACACACACACTGAGGAAAGAGGTAAAGCAGGAGTGTGTGATGTGTAGTAAGGAAAAATGTTTACGCCATAACAAAGAAAAGAAATGAAATATAAAAACAGTTTTCTTTAAACCACACAACTTGTGTTTATACAGCGACATTAAAAAATCATAGCTGCTGCGTAGACATGAGGAGGGGGCGTGTTGGCTGGTTTATCCTGTTTAGACTAACAAGTCGCTGTGGGCTGCATGTGGGTGGCAGCCACGCTTCAATCCCACTGGGATCCAGCATAAAGAGGGCCAACCATCCCCACAGGAGTCTTTGTGCTCCTTCCCCACTGAAAGGCATCCACTTCTGATTTCAAAAGGGCGAGTCAAAGTGTCGCAACAGCGGCAATAAAAAGCACACAAAAACACAACATCCTAGGCAACAGTATTTAGGCAAAGCTAAACAAACACAAATTAGACAGAGGAGGATTAAAACAACAGTAGCTTATAAAGGGGGAACATGAAGCTCACATCTACACATTGTGCTGTCTCACTCTCCATCTAGTGGTGACCTGCTGCAACTGCTTAATGGGTAAACATGCATTTGTGAAGACAATTTTAAATGTCCAAATTAAGCATTTAAAAACAAACTTTGTGTATGTTCTTTTTTATTTTTTTTAAATACACCAGAATTTGTACTATCATTCTTGTAAATTTAAAAAAAAAAAAAAAAAAAGGTTATTGAAGAGTAAAAACAGAACTGTGTCTTACACTCCTACAGCATTTGAAAATAAGAAAATAAGAGTGGATAAGAGTTGCTTTTTAATAAAGTTTTTACTTTAAAATAGAAATAGTGAGAAATGTTTTAAAACTTAATGCAATTTATTTAAATGGGAAATGTTGTTTAATCTTTTGCTTGCTGTGAGGAAAAATATTGTAAGTCCTTGAAGGCAACAAAGTATAAAATAATTTGCCCATGCAGGTTTAATAATTATTTTAACTTTCCTTTAAGATGACCGCTTTCTAGTTCAGTAGAACCTATGTACGTATACTTACACTTTGAATAATTAGTGTCACATTTTATTTCTGCTGCAGGATGTCAAATAAAAGTCCTGATATAATTTGGGTTTCTCATATCTTGATTCAATAAAAACATCACCCACACTGGTGTTTTATTGAATATTTTTGTACAGAATGCTGCCATCTCTGATCATAAGTGCTGTGTGCTGTGACTACCTTTGCCAGGACAGAGACGTAATCTTTCAGAGCAGTCAGAGCATCTCCTTTGATGACACTTTGGAGAGCCAGCTCCACACGCAGCGAATGATGCAGCGCCGACTCCAGATCTGCCATGTACACCCGGGAACTGGATGTGCAAACACCAGACACACACACACAGACAGGAAAAGATGAAGTAACACCTGCAAATAATAAGAATGAACCAGGAGTGTCTTGTTCACACCTGTTGAAATCTCTCCAGGGCTCTTCTGTGCGGTTCTTAAGGAGCGCTAGGAAGACGGGTGGAGGTTTCCCTGAGCGCACCACACCCGGCAGCCTCTGGAGGGCGTAGAAGTAGAAGGATCGTACTTCAAACTTGCTGTGGGTGAAAGAGGTTAAGTGAAACTAACACCTTGGGTGAAACGGTGACAAAACCAGCTGGAAAAGTGTGGGGAGACAAAGAGGACAAAATCTGCAAATGATAGCGCTTCATAGAAACTTCCTTATTACAACAAAGTAAGTAAGTAAGTAAGTACACCTCAGCAGGAAGCTCTGCTAGAGGAAAATGAATGTCTTTGAAATACACAAATCGACTCCGTTTCATTCTAACACATTGAAGGTTTTATCACTTATGTGTGATAAAACCTGAATCTATTCACACCCCCAACAAATATAAATCCTAATTGTTTTCCTTCTGCTAATAATTTTTCTGAAATGAGAAAAGGAAAAGAAAAAACAATTAAAAGCAGGAGAAGTTTTGAAAAAAGGAAAAGAGTCATTTTAATGTACATTTTATTAAATAAATGACAAATTATGAACCATTTACAACCCTCAAGAATCAGTGGAAAAAACATCCAGCCTCCAAGCTATTCTTATAATTACTGATCAGCATTGGGTTTCCACTGTATTTTGGATTTATTTTTACTGCTAGTCCATGAGGCTGGAAGGCCTCTTCATCATCACCCTAATCTTTAGCACCCAACACAGAAGGGAAAGTGTGAAAACACAATTCAATACTTATTAGGTTGAAGTCATACAATCCTTTCTACTCAAAACTCGGCTTTAGGATAAATTCTTACAGTCAGACTCCCGAAAACATCTGAAATCCGGAACCTGCAGGCTGCCGTAGACGTAGAGAAACTGAGATCTGAGGACTCAAGGAGTTCCAACACTTGTTGTTATGAACATGTCTTAAACTGTAAAACACATGCTGTTATCTTTAATTTAACCTTACATTTCATAAATTTACAGCCAGACATTTTTCTCACTTATGAGATTAGTTTCTGAGCACTGAGCAGATGGTGCTGGTGGTACTGAGAGAGATTGCTGATTATTTTTGCCATGTGCTACCCCTGCAAACTGGAAGCCGGGCCGTTATTGTGTTATGCTCCACATCCCTCCATCCCATTTGCTTTCTCTCCTCGTCACAAGCCGAGAGAGGGAGAGAAGGAGCGCGGTAAACCTCGGGCTGGATGGTAATAAGGAGGATGGATACTCTGGCCCTACGCTCACTCATGCCAGCCAGGGACTCAATTACACCTGCTTGTCTGGTGGGAGTGTAGAGATGTGGAGGGAGAGCCATTCATCCACTGATCCCCAGGGCCAGCGGGCAGGCAGGCGTCAGGGTCGGCCGAGAGCGAACAGATTCACCTGGGAGCAGCACGCATTACATGCATGACGAATGTGATGAACACACACATCAAGATAACACACACACACACACACACACAAAGACGAACTCTGCTCTCCCAAGATCAATCAGATATTCAGCGATGATGGGAGGCCATCTGTCGCCGTGAGCAGCCGGGTCTTGTTTGGCAGGTGAAGCCAGGAAAAGCAATGGCATTGTTTTTATGCAAGAAATTAAAAACCCTCCCTTCTGTACAGTGATCGAGATGAGGGGGGTGGGAGATGGAGGGTGAATAAATAAATCAGCAATAAATCATTTCCTTTTTGCATTTGTCAACTAAAAAGGAGTCCTCTTTGCATGCCAAGTTATTGAAACGGCCAAACAAAGAGGCATAAACAGCAGATGAATTTGCAGGGTGAGGAACGATCAGAGCCGCTTTATGATGGTGAATAATGGCAGCAATTTTGATGTTCTGATCCCATTAAGAGGCCAGATGTTTAAAAGTATTTTCATGAATAGGGTTCAGCTAAAGAGCTCGCAACAAAGCTTTTCAGCAGAAAGCAAGGCTGCTTCATGTAAAACTATTGATGTTTGTGCAACTTAGAAAAAAAAGTTGAAGATGTTGGAGTCGTTTATATGTGTGAAAATGATTTAAACAAAATGGAATATCTGCAAAAAAAAAAAAAAGAAAAACAAAGCTCCTCTCTAGCTTACACTTTTGATGGAGGACATCTTGTCTTGAATATCCAAGAAACTCAGATGATTTAAAAACATTATTTACATTGGTGGAGAGCTAACAAGGAGTAAGTGGGTGCAGATGGGCAGTAAAACTGTTTATACAGCCTTTAACATTTTATTTTGGGTTCTCAACAGAGTGCGGCTCTTAAATTTTCACATATGGTCGCCTCACAACAAACTTTAACATATTTTATTTGGATTGATTAAGGTAGACCAACACAAAGTAGTGCATGTAAAATATGACACATGGTTTTCAATGATTTTTACTAATGAAAAAAGTGTTTTGTTCATTTGTTTTCAGTCCACCTGAATAATTACTATGAAGACTCTCTTTATATGACAGCTGTAACTCTTTTGAGTTATGTTTCCACCTGCTTTGCACATCTAGAGATTTAATGCTTTGCCCATTCTTCACAAATCACTCAAGAGATTAGGGAAGAATATTTCTATCCAAGACATTGCATCACATGAATAGGATTTGATCCAGTGGCTGAATTTAGTGACGTTGTCTTTATAGAAGGTGAACTAGGCCAGTTTCAAGTCTTTCCTAATCTCTAATAAAAGACTTGTAAGTGATGCTAGGTTTCTATCATGCAAAGAACATGTAGGCCAAAGAAAAACATTGTTTTTAGTCTCGTCGTCCCTGATTACCTTCTTCCACATATTTGTTGTGTGTCCTACATTTTCTGCAGCAAACTGCACATGAGAAACATGAGAAACATGAGAAACATGAGAAACATGAACCTTTTTTAAAATTCTTCTGAAAGCCTGATTTGATTGTTTCCAGTTACCGGATTCTCCCTGCAGAGTTTCCTCTTCAACTCCTCCAGCGTTATCACTGGCCTGCTTTTAGTTATAAATTACTCTCGGATATAAAGCTAAAAGATGCCAATAATTCTGGTTAAAAGTTGAGTAGATTTTCTCCAAAATGTTTTGGACAAATATACTTCTGCTGACGTTCTTCTTAAATATTTGAAAAATCCTTAAATGGTTTCATGTTGCACATGTGCAGGAACCAAGTTGTTCAGTTTCACTATTCAATTTTTAAAAATGGCTTAAAAAAGGCTATTCAAATGTATTGTTTAATACATTCATGACATTTTGTTACATAGAAGCAGAAATGAGATGCATTTAGTAAGATTGTTGAGCTTGCTGAGGACTAAAGGACAGAATCAAATGTGTGTTTTAGCCACAATGTGCACTGTGCTTCATGTAGGCTCACAATGACACTAGACCCTGTCAGGTAAACTGAGGTCCAACGTGATTACAAAACAGCATGTTGCGTAAAAGGAACTCTGCACAAACACTTACACCACGAGTCTCTGGAACCTCCCATCTGGATAGTAGAGGTAGCAGGAGGGAAACTCTGTCACTCCCAGTTTGGACACCAGACGCTTCTCCGTGTTCAGAACCCTCCTCACAGTAATGTTCTCAAACTGCAGCAGGTCAAGGGTCACCTGAAGTATACAACACATGCACTGAATTAGTTTTTATTTACATGCAGTTATATTGTATTGTATTAGCTCAGGAATATTTGTGATTTATTTGAGCTGTTCTTGTTGCTGCTATTAATGGACACATACAGAAAATAATTGCAAAGACTTTCAAAAAAATAATAATTGAATGAACCAGTTTGAATTAATTTAGAATTTTTTCTAAAATGTACCTTAGCAAGTTGCAGGAAAAACGCAGACTTAGTATCTATAAGGACATTTCTGACTTGATGTATCAATTTGTTTTGTTTTGTTTTTGTTAGAAATCCCACTGCTGTACGGGTTTCAATTATATATGGAAACATTGTTATGCAGTCCTTCATTTGTATACTTTATGCAATGCAGCAGCAGGGGCAGCAAATATCCAAAACAGATATCAAATATGGTTTTAGAAGGACAAAGTGTACAAAAGGTTAAATCCTCGACTCCGTTTAAAATGTCTGGATTCTCCTCAAAAACCAGATCAACGGCAGGAAACCAGCAACTTTAAATTATTTCTACAAAAAATATTCATGGGTGCACAAATCATGTGGATTTTTTGCAACTTGCAATAAAACATATAACCAAAAAGGTTAGTGGAGGTAAATGAGGCTGGAAGTATGATTTAGATCTTGGTGGGCAAAGAGAAAATTTTAATTTGTCATTTGTAGTTTTAGAAAAATTATTGAATTTCAATAATTATACCACACTGAAAAAGACAAGTTCAAATGCGCCTTAAAGATTCAAAATTACCATAATATTTATGCCTATATATGATTCATTGAAGAACAAGTGGTTTAATGATTCATTTCTCTGCATAACACATGTTCATGAGCTCAAAACTAAATCGATTCATCACAATTTGTTACCTCTCTGCCAACGTAGGACTTTTCATTTTCAAAGATTAAGGCCAGGTGTTGAACCGTGTTGGTTTCAAAGAAGTTGTCGATCTCTGCTTCGCTGAGAAAAACAGAGAAAACAAAAGAGATCTGGTCGTCAGTAAAATACACCGATAACATCACGGCTAAAACCCTGAAGGGTTTCTGATCAGCTCCACATGTACCTGTGCACTGTATGTGATTCAGTCACATATCTTGTAAAAACCCTTTTCTTACTGCCACATCCTCACACAACAGTCACTGAGAAAGGAAACAGTGTCTTGAGGCCTGCTATGAACAAATGTCCCTTTGAGGAAAACATCAGACACTAAGTCAGCTCAAATCCAGAAAGAGAAAACAAAGATGGAGCAATGATGTTTCTCGTTAATGGACAGAACAGAAATAAACTCCACTTCCTGCTTGGTTTTCCTGCTGAATCGTCACAATGAGCTGCACACAGGCTGCAGGGCTTGTGTCTGTATTTGTGCAGAAGAGTGTCCAGGCAGGGCAGGGGGCCTTTGTAGCAGAAATAAACAAACGAAAACTCTGCTGAGAGGAAACTTGTTGATCGACTTCTAGCTTATTCCAACTCTCAAGACCGTAAAATTTATTTTTAAAGATAAACGACAAAATCATGTGTCATGGTTTTTCTATGGTTTTAGCAAACTAGGTCTGGCAGTAATAAATATAAAATATAAAAAGGGGAAGTCTGGTTTCTGTAGCTTAAAAATAATAATAATAAAACAAAATATATAGAAAATAAAGTTGAGAATGATAAAATGGAGAAATTATACAACCATGTCTGACATATGTTTTCCTCTCTTTTGTTATTATTGTCACGCAGTTGTTTCAAAAAGAAACCACAAAGTTAACAGCAACTGGAGATGCTTGATATTGTTGAACATGCTTTGATGTCATTATTAAGGTACACCTGTAAGTGATGTTAGGTTTCTATCATGCAAAATGGCCTACATTTTGCATGTAGGCCAAAGAAAAACACTGTTTTTCCTTACCTGGTGGGCTCCAGCGGGGGGCAGGCGGGGGGCCAGGGATCACCAGGAGACTCCAGACTGTCTATGATCATGTGGCGGAGTTCTTGAACATCACGGGAAAAACCTGAAATCGACAAGCCGTGAAGGTTTTCTGCAGGCACTCCAGCTGGATTATAATTCACTGAGACACAGAGGAGACTCCCTGAACAAAAAGACTAACAAACGACTCTCCTGTTAGGCGACAATATCATAAATACTGCACATAATACAAAAACATGTAAAGGCTAATCTGTTTTATCTTAATATGGTACTTATACAATATGTAATGGACTATTCAAGGTTAAAAGTAGATTCAAAGAAATGCTCCTTTATTTGTTTCAGTGTGAGTACAGGTACCTCTGTAGGGCTTCCCTAATGAATTTGCAGATGAGTTGACATGGAAGAACTGTGAAGTTGAAAAAAAGTTAGAGCAGATTAGACGACCCTCGCATGTGACCACAAGAGATCCTAGCTGAAGTTTTACAAAGGAGGAGGGGCTTCTCCCGCTGCCTGCCTTGACCCCCAAATCCCTCCTGCTTAAAATGAGTCGCAGATGTTAAAGCTGCACCGTGAGCACAAACAGGACTTCTTTGTTTCATTGGTTTTCACTGGACAACGCAGAGCAGAGGCTTTATAACACACTGCTGCAGGTGGGACTGTTTCTGTTCCAAATCACCACAAATCTGTAAATCCTGCATAAACAATCTGATCCTAATCACCACACAACTGTCTCTCATTTCTCAAGTAAGACTGTAAAGATAATCAACAGAGCACTATCTGTCCAAGAGATATGACAATAAATATCCCCCAAAAATCCTAACAATACAGAAAAATAAAAACTACACACTTTCTGTATCTGATATAAAAAATATTTTCTAAAATGATGTGGAATGCAGATTATTTGCAGAGAAAATCTGGAAAATTCAAGACATGAATGTTTAAAAAGGGGAGCTCACAAGAAAGTAAAAAACTAAATGTGGAAATTAATGATTTTATGACTGCTTTGAAAAACAAAAAGGAAATGTACTGAGGCATTCTAAATACTTTAGTACCAAAATAATGCATCATATCACAGCAAGACACAAATGCAGGAAATGCCAGTAAGCTAGTTTTTTCGACTGACTGCTTCTCTTGTAGATCTGCTTTTTTCATTTTAAAATAATTTATCAAATTTTCCTTAAATTTTGAACGTAGCTCTAACTGGGTATTCTATCATTTAAAAGGTGCCAATGATTAATTCAGGTCTTTATGTTTGTATTTATACAACCAATTCTGCAGTTGTTTTTTCTGTTTTTTTTTTTTTTTTTTTTTTTTTTTTTTAGCTTTGATTAATTTTACATCTGGTTGGTTGACTTTTTTAATTTTCTCTAATCCTCCATGCATCCAACATTCTGCATCTTTTGCATCTCTTGGAACAGACACACCTGCTGGAAGCGTCTTACTCCTTTTGCTCTGATCCTCTGTAGACATTTTGTTCCTTAACGCCTTTAGTTACAATAGTTGTATTGTATGGTGTTTTGTGAGTCTTAGATGAATACATAAATAAAAACAAGATGTATTGACGTCTCGCATGGGTTCTGTATACTTCTGCAAACCAGACATGATTGTAGTTTTACTAAAAAAAACAAAAAATAAACCAAGTAAAGAAGCACTTTGTGTGGCTGTGTGCTGGCAGTTTAAATACCTTTATGGTGGGATATCCTCTGATTTTGTACTTCGTGCAAATTTCTACATTTTCGTCAGCAGCACAGTCTATAGCAGCCATGTTCACTGCTGGTTTCCACTCTGAACAAGAGACAGAAAATGAGAGAGGAACAGTAAACATTTAGTGCGGAGTCACTGTGCAGTGTTGACTCTGTACGTTTGCACAGGAGCTGATAAGACATGCTGAGAAATGATCCAATCACTGAGTGCAACTGACCTTTCCACACTTCCTACATTTGAAAAAAAAAAAAGTACTAAATGCATGAAAACATAGCTTACACTATAAAACTTCAGATAAAATGTCAGAAATAAATAACTCAGAAGATCACAATCAGGTTTCTCTGCTCTTTTTCAGGGCAAATGACCTTAAAGTGCACTTTTCTTATGTAAGAATAAGCACTGGAGCCACATCTCTCTAGAAAGGAAACCCCATTATCATATATTGGTGATGATATGTTGTCTGGAACAGCATTTGCAAGTTTTTTTGTTTTTTTTTCCTGATTAATAAATGACTTTTAGAGAGGGGGGATATGTCAAACGGATGCAAGGCTGCTTTTTGGAAATGCAGACAACAGATGGATGAGTGAGAAATCCTACTTCCACCCAGATTTCTGCATAACACTGGAGTGTGGACAGAAAGAAAATCTCTCTGTGTTAGGTAAAGAATCAATCCAAAGTTGGAGGTATGAGGAGAAAACACAGATGGAGTCAGGACCTAAAGCTGACTGGAGGACTTTGTCAGCATAAAGTTTTTCCTAAAATGTGTTTAACCATTTCCATTTTAGTTTTAGTGTATCGACTTTGACTAAAAAAAAAGTCAAATGATGTAGTAACTTTTTTTTATTTTTGCGTCTGAGCCAAATGAATGAAAGACTGTATCAATAACCAGCACATTGGTAACATTAGCCTGAACATTGGTCTAGCAATATATTTTCTACTTTATACATTGACATAAATGTAGCCAAATAGTAAAACAATGTAAAGTAGTAGGATAACATTCAGATATTTAATAATGCCTACATGTCAATATTCATTCCTACAAACCAAGTTGTCAGTGACAACACACTAACTCCAGCCTCATCAGATTCTTTATCCTTTACTGTAATTCTATTATTATTTGCTCTCACTCTTCTGTAAATGAGCTACAGAAACAGTCCTGACAGGATGTTATTTAGAGCCACAATAGAGCCCAGAATAAAAACTATTTAATTAGATCACATGCTCTACTTAACAGACAGACAACAACAGCTTGCTGCACCAGCAGATGCCATGCTGGTAGAAGAAAATCCAGTCCAAAGAAAGACTGAAAGAATGAATTATGCATTTTTAACACTAAATAGTTCACTGAAACTTTCCAATAGCTTATCTGACTAAAAATACACTTGAAAGAATCTTCTCAATAAGAAATCTGAAGCAGCAGAGAAGGTCATTATCCAAATGGTAAAGTTGGGAGCTGAAAGAAACATTGTCAACTTTCTATTTCAAGGACATGGGAGTCGTTGCTTAGGAACAAAATGACCAACAGCAGAGCCGATACATGAAATAAGAAAAATTTGCTGCTGCTACTTAAGGCAAAGATAAACTAAATTCTCCCTGGACTTGCTGACAAAAGTTGTACACATATCTTCACATATGACAGAGACATATCAAATATATAGTACAGACCAAACGTTTGGACACACCTTCTCATTGAATTCAATTAGAAAGTGTGTCCAAACTTTTGGTCTGTACTATATATATATATATATATCATTTAACTCAGGATCTCATTTAACTTTGGCCTGCCTCTGCTTTTAGTTTACTGCTTTTATAGTATCCACCTCATTGCCAAGGGCCATGGCTGAATGAACCACAAGCAGAATGTGATTTACTTCAAGTTAACCTCATCATCCAACAGCCAACACACCATCTTTATATCACCTTGTGCTGAATCATTGTTGTTGTTTTTTAAATCTAAGAGTCAAAACAAGATTTTTCTTGCCATTGACAAGAATTTACATATTGTTGATCTATTTCTTGTGTTATTTTTTCAGAAGTGTTTTTCTTTTTTGGCTTGTGCATGGAGAAGTTAAGAAATGACTGAAAGATAATCAACACTTAATCTCAAACCCCAGTTCTCAAGAACCAGGGTCCACTTTTTTTTTCTTTTAAATGGAGTTGTATGGTGAAGTTGTGAGCAGTTAATATCTTACTTCTGGTACATAGACCTAACTTTCTATGTGCTTCTATTTAGTATGAATCAAGTAGAAGCTATTCAGTAATCGAAGCTGTTCCAGGATCAAAATGGACATTTACCACCTTAAAAAAAGAAAACTGCCAACTCTAATTTTGTATTGATTTGTGAGAATACTATTACATAAACCGCTGCTATGTCTGCACTGCACTTAATTTTTCTACACAGCATGTTAAAAGTGTGCACATTTTTAACATGCTGTGTAGAAAAATGTCTAATTGCCCCCTGTTGATAAAGGGATCGCAAACAGCCTCCTATTCCGCATATACCTTCGGCTGGCTTTGTATCACCCTGTAGGTAAATGTAGAACATTATTTGTATTCTAATAGTATTTTCGACATCTAAACAGGATTGCATTAATGTTCGTTCATTTAATATCCCAAAGTATGTCTAGTTTAATTTTGTGCACTTACTACTAAAAACTATTTAGGAAAAAGTTACATGAAAGCTCATTAGCCCATTACACCAGGCAGTCAGAATAATATAATTGTGTAAACATTCTGTGCATCCGGGTGAAACAAGCAGCAGACCCACCTTTGATGTCTCTGGCCAGCTTTTTATAAGTGGGAGAAAATGAGATGCAGTGTCCGCACCACGAAGCGTAAAACTCCACGACCATAGCAGCGGAGGAGTTAACCAGAACCGAGCCCACATTCTGCTCTGACAAGAGCACGATCTGGTCTGAAGCCGTGTACAGTCCGGCCTCGGCGGCGGGAGGAAAAGCGAGACACAAGCAGATGAAAAAGGCTGCAGCCGCTGTCATGCTGACAGGACTCTCGTGTTCTGCACTAAACCGAGACGTGGCACGGCCGCAGCGCCGCGCCATCTTCCCCATCCGAGCAACAGCTGCACCGCTAGCCGCGAGTCTGAGCTGCGACAGTCTCTGAACCACTGTCCCAAACTTCACTCAACTTGTTCTGCCCACTGTTTGTTTAAGGTCAGAACCCTGAGTGGGCCCTCCCACTGCCGAGCGAAGTGCCAAAACCCACAGCGCAGCAGACACAAGCTCTCCCCTTCCACTCGTCTCTGATAAAACGGAGATAAACTATGAGGTGAAGGCGCTGTGAAACCGACGTGGAAGAAACACAGTGCTTCACGCACACAGGAAGCACACTGTAAAGACTGACGTCGCAGCAGATTTTGTTATTATTATTATTATTAAAAATAACATGTTTTACCCAAGAATCTGTTTCAGGTGCTCGGTGACTAAGAGTAGGAAACCAATAGCACAAAATACCTGCATGTATTGTTAAACTAAAAGGTTTGAACACTTTTCTTGACACACAGAAATTCAGTTTTCATGCTACCAATTCGCATGACTTTATGTTGCTATTAAGTTTACTCAGATGGAACGCAATTTATTGCAGAAGTTAACAAAACTCAATAAATCCTAAGCTTTTGTATACGTCTGTGCTGGTGCATTAGTAATCTGGACAAGATGTTTATTTTGGGTTGATCTTAACCTTCTTCTGATAATTTAATGTACTAAATTATCAGAAATACCTGGAAAACATTTGCAGTGCATTCAACAAAGCAACAGAAAACCTGTTCAAACAGCTAACATATATATATTTTTTCTTTAAATCTTGGTCTCTTTCCACCCTGTGCCATTTGTGCCAGACCCACGATGAAAACAGGAAAAACAAGCAATGTAAAAATGCATATTATAAAAATGTGAAACAGTGTGGCAAAATGTCCGTGACCAAGAACTGCTGTTGAACACGTGGGACTCTTGGACCCCCCTGGTTGATTTGCATGAGTATCATGTCACAGAGATCAATATCACCACAATTACTCAGACAAAACACTGTCACTCATTCTACCCAACACAAATGATGCAAAGAATTGCACAAGGAGGAAGTCATACCACTAGTACATCTCAAATAACCAAGTTCCCGTGTCGCTCTCTCTTCAGAAATATAAACATGAAACTACGTACCAGACAAGAAAAACAACATGGAGTTCAAAATGAGCCAGAACCAGTGAAATCTCAAACCCCTGTGGAGGCAGAGAGGTGTAAGGCGAACCTCAAGAATGTTGATTTACATATTTGGAGAAGTTCAAGTTAATGAAGAGGCTCGACCATTACTGGTTCTTGCATAAATGCCAGCCTGTGCCAGTGTCTCCTTCTATGCCTGAGAAACTGGAAAGACATTAGATAATTTCAATAACTTTTCTCCACAGGTTTTGAAATCCCAAACAAAGTTTTCAACGCTCCAAGGTTCATACAGAAAAACTCAGACTGGGTTTGACCTTGGGATATGTTGACGTTTTCATGCTAGCTTCTGCCTAAGGTTGTGTAAGATGCCAAAATGTAGTTTTTGCTGGTTTTCATTAAAAAAAAAAAAAAAAAAAGATAGTTTTCATTATTTTAAAGCCAGTTTCAATCTATTTACAGCTGTGCAGTTTGAACTGCATATCAGCTAATTCAGTTCAGTCTGCTTTCACATGTACACAACACAGCAGGGTTCATTTTAAAATCTTATTTTTTCTTTATACAAACCCAATTTTAAAGTATTAACTCAAGCTTAGACAAACTCCTGCAGCAAACGTACTTGTAGTATCCATACTGTACCATAAAAAGACACTTGATGTTTGTCAGTGAAATGCAATTTTAATTTAGAAAGAAAAAATATAACATGTTCATTGTCTCACACAAAAAGGGGAAACTTAAATAAAATCCATTTATAACGCTTAACTCAACTAACTGATGCTCCATTTCCACATAAGATGATCTGTTATGTGGTTTTAAAACAACTCGGTATAATGCCACAATGACAACATATAATCCTGGGTTTTACAGAAACCAGCAGACAAACTACAACATCCGACTTAAGTTGCGAAAGTAAACATGGAGGGGAAAGCCCTGCGCTGGCTGTCGGCACTGAGAGAACTTGAGGTAATTACTTTTGCACCCAGCAGAAAACACGACGGCACGACTGGTTCATGTAGAAACCAGTGAAAGCTTTATTTACACTTCCAAATTTTATTTAGTTAACAAATATATACTATGTACATATTTGCAAAGTAAACAGTATTTTACAACACTCGTTCAGGTTACAGTAACAGTGGGTCAAACTGGATCGATAGAATATTTACACCCATCAGCGTCTTGCAAGACATTACAAATATTCACAAACATTTCCAAAGGTAGGGCGGGGGGGGAGGAACTATGCTAAGTCACTGTGATAAATATGTTGAATCAATGTAATTGTTTTTATTTTTACTGTTGTGAAACCAATTTCATTTTCTAAGGGTTAAAGCGACATTGTTATGAAGAAAACTGACCTCAGACCAAAACAGACGCTACAACTTCATCAGGGGTTTAAAATCTGCTTGGTTTGTACATCAAAACTACTGAAGATGACCAAATACTGCATAGATACAGACGGGAAATTAACTTCATCCCAAACACAATCAATTAAAAGGGACAATTCCAGGGTTTTCCAGAACATCCTGCAGGTGTCAAAATTAAATAACATTCCTTTAGAGCAGATAAGGACCTTTACAGCATGGCAATTCTGGTATCAAACGGTTTTGGTCTTTTTAATACATTAACTATACACCAATTGAACAAAAAAAATAAAATAAAAAAAGATAGAAAACTCAGTTTAAGGTCACTTCCACTCTAAACAGTCAATGAGGATTAGAGAGCTCTGCATCACACGCCACACACAGCCTGTACAGAGTTTTGTTTGATCAAAGCCGGAGAATACAAATAAGCCCTTGGATGTGCTCAGAGGCATCAGCGCAGCGACTCGTGCTGTTGTTTGGAGTCACTCATGAGTGGACTGTCGGCTCATTTCTTAAGTTACGTCAGTAAGAGTGAGTCGACAAAAAGACGGCGACTTTTAGGCTTCCTCAGATCGCGCGCTTGGCTCATGTTGAGGCGCAGGGGAATGACAGGGATATGAAAAATGTTCTTGGTAAGGCAGAACGTTTAGGACGGGAAACTAGGAAGAGCATTTGGAGGTTTCTTTAGCAAAAATGGTAGAATACAGATGAGAAACGACACATTCAAAGAAAACAGGTCCAGAGGATGTTGAGGGATCAACACACAGAGTACTAAACGCAAGGAGGCACTTAAATGGAAAATGGAGAATTTTCTCTGAGCAAACAAACAGGGTGCTTTATAAGGCTCGTCCGGAGATGCAGTAATTTTGCAGGAAAACACATGATGCTACAAAATCACAAGTTATTTGTGGCGGGAGAGGTTTCTCTATGTTTGGAGAAAACAAATCGGCTGAAGGAAGAAGAAAGGTTCACATATCCAGCATTTCAGTACTCCTCCATAATTGATCAATTATCAAGTCAAGCCTGCTGCCAGTCGTCTGTGTCCCACTTGCATATTTTACAGCTTTATTAACTTCCACAAAAACCTATTATAATAAAGCAAAAAAGACTCCATAGAGAGGCATTTTCATTCAAGGTCGAAATCCACACCAAATATTTACATCCAGTATGAAGGTGGGGCACAGTGATTGCACTAAGTAACTGGACAGCAGTCAGTCAGACAGCCTTAGTTAATTAGTAACATTACAGCTTCAAGGATTAAAACAGTTTCTCTCCGTTCTTCTTCTGGTTCCTCTAACATAATGTATTGCTATATTCACATTCACATTTTCAATTGTGCTTCAACAACAACTTTAGATTCTCTTTATACAACGTTAAAAATATGTCCTCTCTGCATGTTGACAACCATTTACATTTCAGATTTCGTTTTCTCCACCAATCAAGCATTTCCTTAAAATAAATAATTAAGAAGGCAAAAAACACTTAATAGATCAGATTGTTTTTTTGTTTTGTTTTTTTAATGTGCCAAAACAATGCAGTCTGATCGGAGACGTGTAAGGGTTTTCACATCCGTGGTGTGTTGCACTGTTTTTACCGTAACTCTAAAACCTTCCAACCATTTTCTGCTGTCTTCAGTGCAACTGAGCATGTGCTGGTTTTGCCCAAGTCCAGGCATGGAGTAAATTACACTACAGTGGGAGCAGTGCAGATCAAAACTTCCCACAATATTCAGACAAATACTTTCATATGGACTTGAAAAACCAAAGCTTATCATCAAATAACCGACTGCGCTATGCAATTTTATTAATTCAATTATTAATCTATTGCTATTTTTTTTTTCTTATATTCCACACAAGTTCAGTTAATGCATAGTTCTTCTACGTGGAGAGTACATTTAGATCCACGGTGGAACAACCACTTTAGCAGCACTCATGGAGTTTCTCATGGCACAGTCCACCCCAATTAATCTGAACTGGGAGGAATAAAATGACCAGTTAATGAGGTGAGAACTGAGACTGGGTGGCTCTGTGGTTTAGGAAGGCAGGGGTTGCTTAAGAGGCATTCTGTGTGTGAAACAAATTAAACCAAAAACTACAGTTGAGGAAAATTCAGCAAGTAAAAGCTACAGTCGCAGTCTGCGCAGCAGTAAGAAAACAGCTGAGCAGAGAGTTCCTATTGGAAGATGATCAGATGAAGTCTTAGAGTTAGGTTTGAATTTCACAGTGGCGAGGAGACACCAGGACTGAGCAGGAAGTCATGTTTTAAAATCCAGGCGGTCAGGAGAGAGCTCCTCTTTTGGCTCTCTTGTCAGAAATTAGTGTGAAAGTGTTTACAGTGTCCTTCAGCAAAGCCTCAAAGATGCTGTCTGCCAGCTGAATCTTGACAAACAGTTCGTCCTCGTCGTAGTTCACCCACTGGGCCTCTTCCTCGTGGAGCTCCTGGACCTGACAGACAAAAACAGGCTCAACTTGAAAGACGAAGAGGGAAAACCAGAACATAAGCTTCCTTCATTTTTAATTCAACTGCTGAGCTTACAAAATGCTGTCAATAATAAAACATTTTTTGCCACTTTTCCCCTTTTAGAGCTGAGTGTGAAAAGGTTTAAACAAAAGCTTTGGCCTGTCTTCTGAACAAGTTGAAAAGCTGCTGATGGAAGCATAACTATTTCACTAATTTGCATAACAGCAGTACAACGATTTCAAACAATGAAGAAAAAGTTTGTGACCAAATTATGTTCCACAATTTAACTTAATCAATAAGGATTAAAGGCTCTACTTTTAAATTTAGAAACATTTTGATATCAAATTTAAATTTGTACAAAATAGCAAAACATAAAATAGGTAATCCTTTTTAGAGACACTTTTAAGAAGTTAAATTAACAACACATGAGAGGCAAACTGGTTTCAACCCAGAGCAGAACATAAAAAGGCTTTTTAAATTGAATGTAATATTTTATGTTTCAAACACCCACAATTTCAAACAACACAGAAATGTAAAATATTTAGGTCCTACCAGTATGTGATCGACTCTGTCCCGCTTCTTCCTGCCAAATTTGAGCATTTTCTGCCAGTCAGTCTTTTGATTCTCATCTTGTCTCAGACCGTACAGTTTCAACACTTCTTCTGTGACAAATTCCTGTGCAGCATAATAAAGTGGGAATAAAAATCGTCTTAGGTTACCTCAGGTCTAAAAGTCTCAAACTGCAAAATAAGCAAAAAATAGATCAAAATAAGTGTCACTCAAAATATATGAAAAGTCAGACTGGGTGGTGCTGTGGTTTGGTGCTGTGCAAAAGGCTGCATAAGCAATACAGTAGTATAGCTCACCTCCGACAGATCACTCATTATTAAAAAAGGAAAAAAAAACAAACCCATTTACAATAGATCAGAATTAATGCATGATAAAGTGTGTTATTACTTATAAACACTAATATGGGTCCTAAAGTGGTCTAATTAAACAATCTTGTATTGAAAAGTCACACAGGATATTTGGTATCTGCTGCAGAACTTTACCTGAATTTTGTTGATGTCTCCAGATGTCTTGACTCTGTGAATGGAGGAGGACTTGACTTGGCGTGGTTTGACCCACTGAGGCTGATCAGTATTTGGGTCTTCAGCAAAAATCTCCTTCAGTATCTCCCATGTCAGGTCATATACAGCCTACGGAAAAGAAATGACCAGATAAAGACGCTTAAATGTGTCACTAAAACTCCAGTGAACCTTAAAGTGGCTCAGCTGCTATTATTTTAATTACCCAAAGAGAGAGGCATGTAATTCCTGGATCCACCAGATCATTTAAAGGTTGCTTTAAATGATCTTGATCAGAGTTCCTAATTACGCTGAACTCCTGGTTCCTGTTGTTTGATTTTATATGATCCCACACCGATCCATGTAGTTGCTTTTGCACAATTTGTTTTTAAAAGTCGTGGGCCATTTCCAAGAGTGCGCTTCATAAAGCTTCAACTCTCAAAATATAATGGAAATGTATAAAAGGGGTACCAACATAGAAAAAAATTATATGGAAAAATCTTTACTGTCACTACTGCAAGCCAACCTTCATTATAATTGGTGACCAACTTTTGCATGCTTCCATTGGTATTTTGACTATTTTTGGTGGTGAGTCTTTGAAGTTGGAAAGTCTCTTTAATGTGACTAACATTTAGCTCCGTTCACAGATTATTGAAGAGATCCAAATCACAACTCTGGCAGGGCCAATCCAAAACACTATTCTTTACGGACTCATTAGTAAATTAGTAAACATCTGCTATGAACAGGAATAATTCTGAGCTGTACTAAGCAGGAGACTTTTTAAAATAAACTTAGTGTTAGTTTTACCTTTTTGTAGCTGCTGATGGACAGGGCTTCCTGGTCCTGGCTGCTGGACTCTTTACCTAAATACTCCAGAGAAGGCGTCGGCTTTGGAAGATGTTCAAGGATAAGAGACCCCTCCCTTCCCAGGTCAAAGGTCTCCCAGATCTCCTTTGTGGCAGAATGGACCATTTTCTCCACCTCTGTGGCCGAGTGGGGCACAACCATGGCGGGCTGCTCAGGTAGTTTGGGAGGTAAGGGGAGGGGTAGCTCAGGTCTCGGTGGGGTCTTCACCTGTGATTCCCCACCTAACGATGAAACCATCCCCCCCATGTGCGGCCCTGACGATGAGGCTGACCTCCCAAGTTCACCTCCCAGCTCTTCTTTCTGTTTGAGTCTCTGCTGCTGTCTCCGTGAGCTGAGCCCAAAGTCCTCATCGAACCAGTCCTGATCATCACCGACATCCTCCAGCAGCTCACGACTCAGCTCCAGCTCAGCCAGACGCTTAGCAAGCTTCTCTTGACCACTGGGGCCAAACACTGGACTCTCCTGGGGGGAAGAAAATACTTTCAAATTAGAGAATATCAAAGATTTTTTGTAAGCACAAGTAACAGGTCAGCACTGGTCCAATCATATCCATGTATTTGATACTTTTACAGTTTAATCGTTACTGTGCTTTCTGCTTCCAAAGATAAAACAACTTTCAGTTTTACCAGCGTATCAATAGTCCGTCAACACAAGGCTGGACTTTGACTGTACACATTAAAAAACCTCCAGCTCAAATAAACAACTTCTATTTGCCAGAACTAGAAGTCATATCCCAGCTGTGTTTTCTCACTGATTTGCCAGAGGTCATTATCCAAAACTTACATCATCGCAGGTTATTTGAGATTTACTTCAAGTGTTTTAAAATGCTTCTTAAACAAGTTTCAGAAACACACTCACTGATCTGTTGCACAGTTCAGGAGAAGACAGCTCCTCCTTCTCAGCTGGCAGAAAGAAGGGTAGGTTGTCTTTTTGCTCCACTGAAGAGATCCACTTTTCGTCGTTATTTTCAACAAACAAAGGTCCATTTAACTGGTTGGCATTTTTGATCTTTTCTTCTTTAGCCCTCTTTATTTCAGCACATTTCATAAAGGAATCTTTGATAAAGTTGTTGATGAGCTCATCTGTGAATGTCTCCACCAGATCCTTGTTCTTCTGTTCTCTCTTATCAGTCTTGATTCCATCCGTAGGAATCAAATCCTTCTCGATACCAACATCGTTTCTCTCAATAATGGCGGTCGTCTTCTCATTCTTCTCCTCCATTCTATCTTCGTCCGGGATGAGGAATGTGCGGGATTCATCAGTAAAGTCCAAAATGATGTCCTTCATGTTGCCGTTACAAATCTGATGCTCAGGTTCTTTCTGGTGCTGTGAATTGAGCTGGGCTTTGGTCTTGAGTGGAATCTGATCGTTCTCATCCAAAACCATTTCATCTTTAGATTTAGTTTCCCTGTCAGATGTTTGTTCATTTTGCATTTCTGGATCTTCCCGTTTATGAGAACCGTCTTTAACCTTTTCGTGCTTTTTCCCGCCTTTATCAGATAAGTCGTCAAAGAAAGAGTCCTCATCTTCTGTGGTATCTGCATAGAGCTCAAACTTGTCTGGGAGGTGGGAGACTTTGTCTGGAGGGGCAAAGATGCCGTGCGATTCCTCACATTCAAAGTAAACAACTCCATCATAAGTGCCATTGTTGCTCCCCTCAGATTTGTCCAACTCCACGCCAGCCCAGAAGCCATTGGCAAAGCTGGTCAGACCTTTAAATCTCAGTGTGCCCGGCTGAACACCTCCGACAAGAACCCGGTCTCCAACGTGGAAACCTGGCATTTCATCTTCCATGGGAGGAGAAGAAGCAGGTGCATGGCTGGAAAACTCTGTCTTATTGTCTAATTTTATATCTTCTTCCTTCTGCTGGAGTTCCAGTAACTTTTCTGAATGGTGGCTTTTTTCATCGATGCCAGAATGCTGACTCATCTCCTCAGGTATTTCTTCTTCTTCATCACCTTGATGGCCAAATGGAGGGGTTGCCCTGGATGACTGCTTAGTTTCTGTGTGGGGAATGGAGGTTTGAGACTCATGCTTAGAAATATGTTCGTCCCTAGGGGAAGAGTTAGCTGATTCAAAGTCCTCCTGGTAACCGTCTGTTCCAACAGAAGCCTCAACATCCTTTATGAGTGGATCTTTATTGAGCGAGAAACCCACTGAGTGTGGGGGGAGAAGGTGCTCAGTGGGTGAAGGGCTGCGGCTTAAATGTGGTGAAGCTTCCATGTTGACAACAGCTGAAAAAGGAGCTCCGGGTGTAATATTATTTAACGTCACGGCTTCCTCCGCCTCGGGTATTTTGTTTTGTTTCTTCAGCTCTTCCTGATCTAAGCTGCCAGACAGAGACCGCTCATGTTCCTCCTTAGCGAAAGGCGGAAGGCGTTCAGATGCAGTTAAGTTCTCCTGAGTGTCGAGTCTGAGAAGGTGGTGAGGCTGTTCATCCTCAGACCTGGAGTTCACTTCCACATCCAACTCTTCCTCAATGTCAGATCTGTGATCAGACAAAGCCTTCTCCTCCTCAGACTCTGGCTTGAAAAACGATGTTGAGAGAGGCTTTGATAGATGATCGCTCTCTGGTCTGCTGTACACGACGACACTGGGAGAATCTTTGGGCAAATCTCTGGATGCGGTTCTGCTGTGGTTCGGCTGAGGAATGCCATCTGCCACAACAGGAAAACAGCATTATTGCAGGATCTACTTTTTAAATAGATTTCATATGGAAGCAACTCATCGATAAACTACTCACTGTGATCTAATGATGCATCGATAAGCGTCCGGTCAGAGGTGGAGCTTTTGATTGCGTCAGACCTGGGAAGGAGTTTGCATTAAAATGAATCCCATGTTTTTTTTAAAATATAATGTACATAGGGTGGCTTTCAAAGGCATTTATATTTCATTCTAATGTGACGTAGGAGATTATACATGGTTTTTTACAAATACAATGCTGAAAATTATGATGTAAATTTGCTTTCAGTCTGCATTCACTCAGACATTCCTGAATAAACTTCAGTGCAACTAGTTGTGGTCGGAATTCACCAGATTACATGAAAAATAGCATCAACACAAAGTACAAATATTTATGCAGGATTCTGTATGTTGTTGCATTTTATACAAAACTATACTGAAGGCAGCTCCTACATTTTGTTCCTGTACCTGAGTGGAGAGGGTTTAACAGATGACTGCTCCAAAATGTAGTTGGAATCGTTTATGTGTGACGTCGTCTCAGGGGTTGAGTCTGGCTCTTTGTTCAGTTCCGCCTTTGTTTTCTCAATAAAGTTGTTGTAGTTCTTAGAGGGAAAAAAAAGGACAAAGCACAAATGAATTGGGTGTAATTTTTAAGAATTTGCCAAAACAATTAAAAGAGTTAGAGATTATTTCAAATGTATATAAGATTATTCAAACATATTTACCTCCAGTTTCTTCAACAGAGTAGCCTCCTGTGCCTTCAGGCGCTCCTGGTGCCGCTTCTTCTGCTCTTTTTTCAGCTGGTGGGCCATGATCTTACGTTTCTTCAGCTCTTCCCTCAGTGCCTTGATACGACTCTCAATGTCACTCTGGTCTGAAATGTTTTCTACAAGAAAATTCAGATGTAAACAATCACATTTCGCTCAGAGAAACTAGAACAGATGTTTGGGGGTATTAGTGTACCTTTTCTTTACTGAGAGAGAGTAAAGTTCATTTTCATAAACACAATGAACAAAGAGAATTATGCAGCTTAAAGGTTTATGCTTGTGGCCTGACGGTGAATTAAATGAATAAAACATTTAACTGCAAAACTGAGCCAGCAAAACTTCAGTTGTACATTAAGCAAAATGTAGTTTTTGCCTCTCCTATCCCAGAGCGAAGCAGTTAGGCATCAGTAAAGTGCTCGCATAATGTACTTCTGGCAGCATCACATCACATTCAACAACATGGTGCCAGGAATAGGCTGCAATATGTCCGCTCTGTGCTTAATCTCTCCCATATTTATCTAAAGACAAGTTTAAAAAACACCAAATCTCTAAAATGTGTTTCTTTCTGAAGAGTAACTTACCAGACGGCATAGCTGTGGCGGCTCCAAGGACCTCAGGGAGAACCTCACTGTGCGTCCGTGAGGTGGAGCGGGGTTGCATCTTGGTCTTACTGCTGCTGTTTAATGGAGAGGCAGCAGGGCTGCGGCTGCCTTCGACTGAAGAGGACTGCAAAGAACAAACAGGAAGAGGAAGAATGGAAAGAGGGACATTTACTACAGATAAAATATGTGCATCAATTACTGATGTGTGTGTGTGTGTGTGAACAAAACATTCTTAACATTTTTAAACTTACAAGTGTGGCCACAAAATATTTCTTTTACCTCTACAGCAGGTAACTGTGACTCAGTGTAAAAGTCCTGTGTGTAGGCAGGATGGCTGCTCTGAACTGAGGCCAGAGGAGTTTCAGCAACTGAGGCTGGCTGTGCTGAGGACGCACTGAGTGGGTGCTGAGAAGTCGGCGCATCTGTGTGTATACTGGACTCGGTCGTAATTGAGGAGCAATTGTCCTCGCTTGCAAGCTCTGAAAAGTAAACAAATTTAAATTTTAAAGATATGTATATGAATTTTAGAAAATAAATTTATGGGTTCTAAATTCACACCTGAAACTGTTAAGCAAAGCTGCAGAATTTATTGTTTCAGAATCAAAGATAAGCTTGTTTTATGGTAATGAATAGAGGAAATAAACTAACTGCTTTAGGGTTGAAAAGTTGTAAAAAAAAAAAAAATTACAAAGTTGTCATACAAATCAAACTCCTCCAATAAGAACCAGGAAATAAACTGATTGAAAGCGCAGCCTCACCCTTCTCACTGTCAAATCTGGCCTCTAAGCTTTGGTTGTGAGAGGCCTGCGGTCCAGTTTCACTGATCTCTTTTCCAATGCTCTCAGGTGTTTTATGGTCCTTCTCCCGGGGTCTTCTCTGGTCCCAGGCAGCCAAGGCCTCTTTCTCCATCCTTCGAACCTCCGCCTCCTCCTTATCCAGTTGCTGTTTCCACTGGAGCAGCTCCTCTGCATGGTGTCGCCTTTGCATCAGCTGCTGCTCGCGCTTGGTCAGAAACCTGCAGAGGCGCAGGGTTGAAACAAAAAGCAACAGAACCAAAGGATGAAGAGGAAGTGAATAAATAGATTTAGAAAGAGGATGGAAATGTAAGGAGAAAAGATAAAATGAAGATGGGAGTAGAGTGAAAGAAGAAAATGAATTAAAAATAGCAGCATAAAACGAGGTAAAAAGAAGAAACGAGACAAAGAGAATAAATGTTAATCAGGACCTCGAATGAATCAAAAACACCCAAATCACAAATGCATCCCAGTTATTACTGCAAACTCACCTCAAACCTTTGTGCAACACACACAGGAAAAAAAACAAAAAAACACACACATTCAATACATGCCTAAAATATTTCTCCAAATAAAAATAATATACCCAGAAAGTAAAAAAGTGATGAAATGTTGCTCAGTTTGAAAGAGGAGTTGAAAAATAAGGGTGTAGATTTCAAATTCATGCATCAACTCAAACCTAGGGATTGGTTGCTGTTCTCTCACACACATCAGGTATATTTAGCAATTACTGGAAGATGAAATGAAAATATATGGAACTCACTGACAGTTTTGTCTTTTTGAAAAACGCCTGCGTTCTAATATTTTATTATCTGTTCTGAAAATGTGTCCTTTTCTCCCAAACCATGTTATACTCTATAAGCGCTACATGCAAAACATTGCAACTGTAGATAAAGGCAGAAGTCAAGTATAGATGTGTTTGCAGTGTTATCTACCACAGCTGTGGATGCTATTACAATGCAGTATTATTTAGCCGTAATCTAATTAGGAAGCTTTTCTCTTGACCTAATGCATACTGATGACAACTCGGACACTAAACTCCATTACAGCCAGGCACCATCTGTACTTATTATCCATTCGATGCAACAGTTGGATAGTAAAGGAGCAGGATAAGATTTACAGAGCTCATTACAGAGATGGAGGACACCATCTTGGATCTGGTTTCTATAACATCTTTCACTTGTGAGCCAAAGTGTTTCATTGCAAAATGTGTCTGTCATCGATAACTGGGCCGCAGCTGAACAACCCATTGATGTGTAGCAACTAGAAAGGGCCTCAGATTTTTTTTAAACATAATTCATATAAATAGAGGAAAAAAGGGGAAAATACTTAAATTGAAGAAAAGAAATAAGTGAAGTTCCCATCCAACAAGGAAGAATCCTATTAGATAAACATAACCACAGACCATCAAAAGCAGCAATTAATTTGTACTTTCATGTATATTAGACATACAAAATAAAACTTAAGGATTCCCTTCTCAGTAAATGCTGAAATACTCAAAATAAACATAAATAATTTTACTCAAAGTTGAAACTGTCAGAAGATTAGCTTTTTTTATTCTAGCAGCTTTCCATGGGCACCTTTGTAGCTTTCATTTCAACTCTTTTCCCAAAGACCCTCCTAAGACCCCACAAAGAAGAAAAACACACACACTCGCACACATTCAATCAGGCATTAACCAGCAGCCCACCCTCCACAAAGTCCCAGTGGATCACACAAGCATGTTCCCTGGAGTGGGGGGTGGGAGAGGGAGTGGAGCCAAGCAGAGCTACGTAGAGAAAGAGAGCACTGTACAGTACCTGACCAACTGGTTGTAGATAAAGAGCTGGAATTTAGGGTGGAGGTTGGGAAGACAGACACTGAGGGAGGCCCAGTGGTGGGCCGTGAACACAGAGAAGAAGTAGTGGACAGGGGAACAGTGTCTACAACACACAAGCACGCAACAGACAAAGTCAAAAGAGCCACGTAAAGGTACAGAAACACACACGCACGCACGCACGCACACACAGATTGTGAAGAGATAAAAAGGGGAAAGAACATGTAGAGAGAAAGGGAGAGAGTAATATGAGTAAATGTGGTTCTATTGCACAGAACGTGTTGAGGAAATGGTTATGTGTCATTACAGCTAAGTGTAAAGAGATTTATTAATATTTCTTTGGTAAAAACAAATATTCAGCTAGCATCAGCTTCAGACTGGGGAACGGCAGTCACTATTGTTTATTATTATTATTATTATTGGGAAAAATGTTATTGTGGTAGGAATCGTGAGTTAATGTTATAACAATCTGATAAATCTTTTAACTGATGTGTTTAAATACTAGAAAACTACCAGTATGGTTGGAATCATTACTTTTACCATTTTCTTCTCCACTGTTGACTCCATGACATCATTGATAAGTAAACATATATTTGAAAATAGAATTAAATCCAGGTATTATGTGAGAAATGGTTTTGCTTTAGCACAAACTGGCAACAAGGCCTTTAGCCTTTATAGCAGAGGTCTAAATGTGAAAACTTTAAAAAATGCAATAGTTCAGACTGCAAGGTCTTAAACAAGACTAAACCCTATCGCAGGGGTATAAAACCTTTAGCTGTGTCCCTGATCCAACACGGTTCAACTAAAAACTGTGCAAGTATTTATGTTTGTTAGTGACTTAAACACAAAGTGATTTAGTCACACACCTTCAATTCGTCACACCTTGAATTCTGTGTGGAAGCAGAGTTATATGTAAAAGTTTGATCCCTGTGCCCAGAAGAAACTATGGGATTCGTTTTGATCTTTATCTGTTTTTAAAATATGAGCAATTAATATTAATTGCTCATATTTTAAGACATATTCATAATCTCTCACAAAGCTTTTTTTTTTTTTATATGAAAAGCTGTAAAAGCTAAAGTTAACTGCAGCAGTATAAGTGCAAGAATAGAGCAATATCAGCACACTAAAGTAAAGCACAGTAAAGCACAAATGAAATGTTAAAGTTGTGATAAGATGGAAAAAAATTATATGAAAAACATAAATTATAGGTAGTGGACTATTCCATAATATATAAATAAAATCTTGATAAATGGTACCAATAAAAGTATAGAATTGAAAACAAAATCTTTACTTTTCATCCATGTGAGATTGCATTTTCCTAAGCTTCTGCATGATGCTGCTGGTCTCACTTCCAGAAATGGAGAGCGAAGGAGAGGGCGTGCGGACTTCAACAGGAAGTCTCTGTGAGGAGAGTTCAGACCCTGAAGGCTCTGACACCGGCATCTCCTGCAGATGTTACAAGAGACACACAAAGGGAATTCCTTTATTGCTTTAGACTCTTACTTCTGTAGAGCAAATACTATACGAATTAATACTATACAAACATATTTTCTATACGTTCTTTCTTCCCTCTGCTGAGGGTAATTGAGTACTTACAGGGGGAATGTCTCCCTCTGCACACTTGAGACGCTCCTTCAGTCTAAGTGTTGAGCTTCTCATCCGTTCAATCTCTTCCTGCTGTTTCAGCAACAACTGCCTTTCTTTTCTAGCTGCTCTGTTGGCTTCCTGGAGTCTCCTGATCTCAGCCTGTGAAAACATTATGGTGCATAATAAGATAAAACACTGGCCCCTTATAAGAGAAAGAGGAGTAATAGCCAAAGCACCATTTTTATCCCAACATACCTGCTCCTGTTGGAGTTTCAGCAGAAGTCCCCTCTGCTTCTTCCTGATTGGTGGCATTTTGTCATCCTCTCCTTTATCTCTCAGCTTTTTCTTTTGGTGCTCAAGCCAGGCTACTTCTGTCCTCGTCTTTTCCTTAAGAGCTTTCCGCCGTAGATGGAGCAGAGAGCTCTGGTGCTGCAATCTAACCTCTTCATCCTTCATGTACTGACGCACCATTTCCATTGTGAACTGAGAAAAGCTGTCCTGCCCACCAGAAAAGGCTATGTGTGCATCGTGAGACTACAGAAGGCCCAAGAGTAGGAAGAAATGTTATTGTTTGGGGTTAAAATAAATTAAAACATGTTCAAAAACACAATTTAGGTTTTTAAAATAAACAGAATGGTAATTATTTGCAGTGATTTTTATTGATAACGGAAGAACAAGAGTTTATATGGACGTCTGCAGCATCTTCTCACCTTGAAGGAACTGCATGACCCCGTCTCTGGGACCAACGTTTCATTGGGGCAGACTGCGCCCCCCTCCTTCTGATGATGTGACTTCTTCTCGATGGTTCCCCGACGATGAGCTTCGGATGGCAGCAGAGAACGGAAAGAGCGCTCCTCTATCTCGTCCTCTGTCATGGACTCATCAAACTTTAGAGAGTACTCAGTGGCCACAGATGTAGTGTCTCCTGACGGACCAGACAAGATTTGTACATATTATATATTAAGGGCAACAGTGCTTTTCCGTTGGGGGATTTTATGCTGGTGGTAGAGATTCATTAGCTTTTGATTACCAAGTGGATGTGTGGACCTACAGGCTGTGCCTGTTGTTCAGTACCTTTCTCGTCCCCTGCAGAGGCGATACTTTCGCTGCAGAGTGAGTCATTTGCTGCTGTTATAACATCCTCCTCAACAGAGCTGCTGGCTGCTTCCGCATTTATCCTCTCCTCAACTCTCTCATTGTTCTGTTTTCTCTCACTAGACTGTGTGTTTGGCCGTTCTGTGTGGTCAAATGGAGCGTGTGATGGACTGGTGTGGATGCTTCCATATGGAGACCCACTGAGGATGGAGAATTAAGCAGGTTTAGTGTATTTTGTTGCTTTTTGATGGAGAGCTACAGAAGGAAGGTGTTCGGTACCTGATGTTTGGTCTTCTGAAAGATGGAGAGTCAGACTGACTGAGGCTGTTTTGTGAAGCAGAGGGCTCTCCAGACTTGGTCCTGAGGTCTGAAACCTCACTTTTAAATCTAAAATAATATCCAAAAAGGAAAATTTGTTAAACAAAAACCTATTTACTGCATCAAAGTTAAGTTTGTGAGATGGTTGGAACAATTTAGGAAAAATTGTGCAACTTGTTGAACAATTCTTAGAATCATTTACTCAATTTAGAATTTAGTTTAGCCTAGATGTAAGTATAGATGCAGCATGACTTTAAAAGTGCAGTATTTTGTACAGGTGCACCTATTTATTGTCCAGATGAGTTATCCGTGCTAATTCCCTTAAATTTGGGAGATCGGTGATCGACCGATACTTACACGTGTAGCTAATCTTATATACCTCAGCAAAGGTCTAAAAATCAACCTCTGCCTCTTTTGCTCTGCAGTAAGAGAAATTCAACTGATAGTCCGGCCCACCAGTTCATGTCTACAGTTAACAATAGTCACCCCACTGTTGCCAGTTCAGCGACTTTCTTGCTATTTCTAGCGAGATTTCAGAGAAAAAAATAAAATAAAATCTGCAAAATCAAAAACAACAGGTCAGGCTTTTTAAAGATCAGTAATCGGCGTTTGGCCAGAAACTGCGATTGGTGCACCTCTAGTATTAAGTGTTTTCCATTTTAAAGCACTATCAAGAAACTATCTTAACTTCATCTGTTATAAAAATGCTATCTACATATATATAGATTTGATGCGCAGATCCACTAGGTGTTTGCTAATTGCTGCTGGCTAATCTGAAGGAGCTGAGCGAGGGAGTCGCAGGGGAGAACTGCACTGTAAGGCTGAAGCTCAGAGGCTTGGAAACAACAACTTTGAGCCTCACACCCGCCGGGCGCTTTGCACAGCTAAATGGTCGCAATGGGAGATTAAAGGATTTCTCAAATATGCATAAAATAATCAAGGTAACACTCCAGGTATGTTTTTAATGAGGAAATAACGTTAGAACACGCAAACCTAAAAAAAAAGTTGATTTTGCATAATACTGTCATTTTAAACTAGCAATACAAATGTGGAAATGTGTAAAGATAAATATTTTCAGTTGAGGGTCTGCATGAACTCCGAAGAATGTTGTGGTTTACCTGCTGGAGTCCGACTTGTCTTGTTGCTTTGTGTAGGAACTATTTAGTTCTTCCTGCTGGACCAACATCGCAGAATCAATGGCAACGGGTGGGATTATCAAATGCCCCGCAATCTGGGACCGTGCCAGGTCTGTCATCTGACAAGCCAGAAACAAAACGAGAAACCAATCATTAAGTAAACATTCAACTGTTTACATAACATTCTTCTGTCTCTCCTCTGACTTTTTTTTATGTGATATGAACAATCAGCTTTTGATGAAAAACTGGAACATAAGATGTTTTCGGGCAAAGAGGAAGGAAGAAACTGCTAACCTCCTTAATGTGTCGGGCAGCATCTGCTGTGTATCGTGCTGCTTCAGTCTGTTGGCTCATCATCTTAGAAGTTGACTCTTGGAGACCTTCCAAAGTTTGCTTTTGTGATGTTGCCAAGTTTTCCTGCAGCTCTAAATGAGCCTAGACAAAAGTCACACATGAACATTGCACACACATCAATATAAACATCTACATTTTGGAATTGAAAACATGAAAAATAAGAGTGAATCTTCAAAGAAAATATGTATAATGGAAAAAGGGAGTATTACTCTGGCAACCCTCTGTCTGTTTTCTTCTAGTTGGAGTTTTGTCTCGAGAGCTTCTCTTTCAGTCTTGATCTTCAGCTCATAAAGCTCCTGCTCATGGCGGTGCTGCTTGGCCTAAAGGTTAAAGTACAAGGAACGAGCACAAGTACAGTAACATTAAAACAAAATGTCTTCAAGGGACAACAGATTTTTTGCAGCTTTTGAAAGGCTGTGATTATTTTACTAAACAAAATAGCTAAATCAAGAGCCAAAAGATCCATTGTATCAAAAACACCACTGCAATATTAATGTGTGCAAAATCAAAATAGCAAAAAATGCTTTGTTGGGATTTTTTTCAGCTATTATACTTAAATCTATACCCTACTATTCTCTGAATACAGCATAGCTGAGTTGAGGCAACAGTCTACAAGGAGCCACTATTTTATTGATAAAACTATTGTACGTAATGACTATTATCTATACATTAATGATGCAGGTAATTACACAATAGAGATTCCCCTCCTTATCTTCTCCAACTGGCAAATGTTCTTTATTACCTTGAGCATTTGGGTCAGTGATGCACTCTCCTGTTGTGCCATGGACACACCCATCAGCTTCTCCACGTCTCCCAGCTGCTTGATTGACTCTTCAATGGAATCCAAGTAATGCAGTTCTGCTGCCATGCGCTGCTGCAAGACAGCAGGTGAATATTGTAGCTCACCTAGAAGAAGGACAAAGAGACACAAGATGAGAAATATCTGAAATATATTTATCTTTCATTTGGTTGAAAATAAAAATCCATAAAACATTTTTGTGCTTTTCATGTACCTGTGGACCATGACTCTCCTCTGCTGGATGTTTGTGGATTATGAGAGCTTCTTCTCACGTGCTCACTGAGAGAGTCTGCCGTCAGAGAAGAACTGCGGTCTGGAGAGCAGGACAAGGAAACCAGTTTGGATCTGTGAAAACAGCAAATCAAAAATCTGTTATTGCTCATCTTAGGAAACCATATAAGTAACTTGCAGGTGTTTGATGGCAATTCCTCAACATGAGGTGAATCAATTTTACATTTTTAATCCACAGAGATCTTCTAAGAAATAATATAGGAAACAAAACAACATCAGTTATATATTTTAAAAGATGTTTTCTGTGGTTACACAGCAGATTCAATCAATCTTTTTTAAAATTATAGATTTGAATTAAATTTAAAACACCACTACATACTTTCTAAATTTGACACCAAGTCTTTGCAGAAATGATCTGGTTGGTTAAAAGCAGCTCGGAGGTGAAAAGAATGACAGGAATGCCATAAACACTTTCAGGCACACAGCAGAGAAAAAGGAAACAAGAAAATGTAACAATGTTCCAATGAAAGAATAGAACTACAGATGGATAATTTAATATTCAAATTGTGAAAAAATATAATTAAGTTGAACAGATATTGTTTATTGCTGACAATGAATCAATTCTCAGTCTTTAACACATTACTTTTGCTCTTGTTGCTTTAGCATTTTATAAATTATTTAGTTATTTTGCTTTCAAATTACTAATAAAATGCATCTTTCATGTGTTTTTCTAGCCTGGCCATTGCCTTCCTGTCCTATTCCGCTCTATTCACAGCTCAGTGTAGACTTTCTCTGATTCACTTAGTTTCCTTTAGATTTCTTTTTACCGGCCCAAACAGAACCAAAGGGGAAGTTGTGAACGATGACACTGATTTTCCGCGCAGTTTTAGAATTGTAGTAAAAAGAGCCCAAGCCTCCCGGAACAAATAGTTTTTCAATGGCCGAGGCTCCAAACCCCCTGGATAAAGCAAAGCACAGAACAACGGCCTGGTTTTTACCAGGCTAGTGTTCATCAAATTTAGATGCAATTTACCATTAGCAAATGAAGAAGCCATTTGTAAAAGCAAACATTAGATAATATGTCAGAGAACGTACAACTTATATGTAAAACCTTTTAATCAGAGACAAATTTAACAGCTGGTTGTCATAATGTCAGAATCTTGCCAGAATTTAAAGCCTTCACATCACAGAAAATACAGACACACCCCAGAATTCAAAGAATCTGCCACCTGGGTTTCATGGTACCAGTATGGGTTCATGAAGACAGATTAAGAGGAAAAAAAACTCCTTCTCTTTGGCATACCGCCCAACCTGCAAAACAAAGTGGCCACTGTTTGCTACACTTGTGTTGAACTGCTGCTTGCTCGTGTTGCTTGGCAATAGCTGCTAAACAAACACATCCCTGTTTAAGTGCATTTTAGTAATTAGCCGTGCTTTTGTAAATTTCACTTTGGTGGCAAATAATATTTACCAAGAAGAGATTGTGGAGAGCCTGGAACAACTTTAAAATCAATTTAACCTGAGTGCACAGGGAAGCCTATTTTAGCTTAGGAAAGTAGAAAAGGAAGTTAGACTTTTATTTACAACAGCTTGATTTACATATCAAGTTCAAATCTCTAGCAACAACATAGGAGGTTTCCTGACTGACCAGCTGTTACATGTGGAAGTAAACAGTCAAATATTTGTTGTACTTTTGGCTGTTTCCAAACACTATAAATACTTTGCGAAAGTCCAAATATAAGGGAAATTACAGCACCAGTGTTTCTGTCTATTAACTATCAAAAATAGTTAAGTCTATCGCTGCAGATCTGAATGCAGACCTTCGATTCTGTCCCTGAACCTTTTTTCTTTGTCACACACACACACACACACACACACACACACACACACACACACACACACACACACACACACACACAAATACAAGCATAAATTCAAGAACAAACACACACACAGAGACACAGCTGCATTAGACTGGACTCTACCCTCTTTAGCACAAGGGATCAATACACAACCTTGGTTATTAGATTACACTGTCGCAACAGATCTGGTAGTGTTCACAATTTTTTAGAATTTTTCCACATAAAATGAATATTTTACTTGTACATAAAATTAAAATTACAACTTATTCATGTAATCAATTAATTTGATTGTGTAGCAGCTTGTCACTCTACAGAGCAGCAAAGAATTTTGAAAACTGTAGGGAGGTATTTTAATAAAAATAGATTGAGGAGGCCTGACACAACGCTTGCATACTTTACCATCTGGACTACATCAATGATAAAAAGAAAAATCAAGTAATTTTAAACAAAACAGTTCAATCTATATATACATACATATGGCAATAAGCCATATTACTCTATGAGGAAGCTTTATGCATTTAAACTTAAGAATAAAGCAAGAAAGCATTTCAAAATAAATGTTTTCTTTAAACTCAAACTGAAGTTTAGGTTTGTGTATAGTGGTTGAGTTGCTCTAATTCAGCTGAATAAGCATAATTGTTTCTTCCGATGAGCAACATCATCCTTTTTTGAGGCCGCTATTTAACTATATTCCAAACTTTTGAATTTGACTTGTTTACAACATGAAACTAAATTTGAGTAATTTCAGGAATGTCGGCTAATTAGATGACTCCTGCTTTTCAGACGCTGCTGTTCCTAGAAGCACTGAGGTCTTATTATATTCTATGGTGGCATAGAGTTTTGGTAGTAGCTCATGTTTCAGGTTTACGATGAAGTCAAACTGGTTTTCCCACCAAATGTTTTCTCAAATGAAATACCAGCGATTCCACTGTTTCCTAAAACATCTCTTTAAGAACTTCGAATGATTCTAATAGAAATACATATATTTGGAGCAATACTTAAAAAAATTAATAGCCTAGAAAGCTAACTACAATAAAAGCAAACTCATGTTAACACTCAATTTTCATGAATGGCCCACTCCCAAGACACTGTACAGAACACCTCATAAAGATCAGAATAATACACTGAAGAGTCGTACAATGTCTCTCACAGCAGTCCATTGTGAATGTGATTATGTGTTTAACAAGAGGAAACTGTGTGTTTATCGGTCTGGAGGAAGGCAGTAAGTCTACTACAACACAAGGTGGATGAGTTTTCAAGAACTAAAGGTCTCCTTGAAGAAGCGTGTGAATGATTTAAGGCGCATGTTGTACAATAACAAATTAAACAAACTGATTTCTTAATTGTAATCTGCATGGGACTTTACCTTTGAGGAGAATAGGCTGAAGGTTCTCCTAATGTGTCAGAATCTGCAATTTTGGCCTGAGCTTGACTCAAACTTCTGTCGGAAGTTCTCTTTTTGTGGTCAGAGGAGAGAGTTTCTAAAAGCGGTGAACTCCTCTGTTCTTCTACAAGAGTTGCGTCACTCTGGTCTGAAATAGTTGCTGTGGATACATAAAACAGTTTATTTTATATCATAGAAACTCTGTTAAGCATTTAAAAATGGGCACAGTGATTAAAGACAGCAAAATGTAATTTTTATGCTTTGTTACTAATGCTAAGACAAAATTCTATTTCAATTTCTTTAAGGTTGCCTCAATCCACACCACTTGTTGTTTCAACCCAACTTTTCAAACCCATCTTTTGTGAGCCCTCGTTATGGACGACTCTGCACCAAACTTTACAAGTAAAAGATAAAACTAAGCTTAAAAAATTCAGCTCAGTTTAATTTGTTGTTAAAACAGATGCTTAAACTTTGCTAATTATATAATGATTGATTTCCAATTTGGTCAAATCAGAAAGAAGCCAAAAACCAATTCTACCTCTTTTACTGGTGGAGTGCCTGGAAAGCGGTGAGGAGCCAGGTGTTGAACCAGGGGAAATGCGCTGTGACTGACTGGATGAATAAAAAGATTATTGTTAGCAATAAATCATTTATGTTCTAATATGACTTCAACAATTGATCAGCTTTTTAAAGTGATCATGCTAACACAACACAGGTAAAACCAAGAAACATTTGCCACGACAATTAGGATAGATATCTATATAAATGATCAAATTAAATTATATTTTAAATAAGATGTATATTATTAATGAATATAATTTATGTCATTACCCAAACTCAAACCTATATGTGGCCACATGGAAACGTCATTTGCATTATAATACGCAACTCGCTATAACAACCAGCCAACACTTTCTGATACATGTGCAAACACCAAAATACAGAAACAATATATCTAATAACGCTTTTAAAACTCAAGGAAATATTTATATGTGCAAAGTTTTCATTCTTTCCAGCTGTGTGACATGGATGCCACCCAGTGGTCATGCTAAAGACGCCTCAGTTTTTCCTGTTACCTGGGTGACTTGGGGCCTCTCTTTAGATGGCTGCTGGTTTTGCTGCTATGTGATGAAACAAAGTCATCCTCATAGACCGCTGCTTCAACTTGGCTGTTTTCGGAGTGTGAAGAATGAGGAAGTGGAGAATTATCCCCTGAAGCTCTCTCACTCACTAAAATATAAAGTGGAGAAAAGAAGATATCGTGTCACTTCCAACTGTGCGCGTCTCATAAATAAACTGGATTTTACAGTGAAATCATCCTACAACAGAAACCACTGATGGATGAATTTACCTTGAACATGGCCTTGCACATTTTTTGTGAAAATATTGATTACGCTCAGAGGACTTCCTTTGTTCAGCTCTTCCCATGGTGCTTTGCTGCCATTAAGTTGTGTAAAGGGTGGGCTGAGGGCTGTATACTGTGCTGCCTCCCTCTGGAACTCAAACAGACGCTTGTTATGACTTCTTTTACCTGAGCTGTAGTCCTCAGCCTCCAAGTAATCTGAATTACACCCATGGTTACTGGTGTAGTGAGGAGGACTTTCATCTTCCTCAGAAAAACTTCCTTCACTAAGAAGAGGACCCTCACTAATGGAACCAGCACTTGAATCGTGGAGATCAGTCTGATACGGATACACCAGATTCTCCGGTTTTTTTGTTTTTATTCTTTGTACTAGTTTTTCTGTTCTCTCTTCCATGTCCAAGTCACCAAAAATCCTCCTGTCTTCTTGGGTGTAAGTGTTTAAAGGCAACCCATTTACACCAGGAGAACCAGTATGTGGATTTGTCAAACTGGTGTGTGTCTTTTCATCTAAGTCGTGCAGATTCCCTGCTCCTGGAAGAACTGCGCCAGTATAGGAAGTATTAGCTGCATTTGTGAACGCTTTCTGCGCCCTAAAGGAGAAGTCGCCATTTTCTGTACCATGAGCAACGGTTCCTGTCCAGTGATCAACATCAAGGCTAGAGGTTCTGGGTTGCAAAACCGTGTCAACATCCATGGAAGTTGCTGCACCATAGTTGATCCCTTGTCCTGCAAACCTTCGGGCCTCCGTTTCGATACGGTTTGAGAGGGATGTGGCCTTTGCCTTCAGGGCTTCAATTCGAGACATTCTGGTCGGGGACAGGAGGTGAGACGCTGCAGCCGGCTGTTCAGTGTACTTTCTGTTACTAGAGGCCAATGCTGCCTCCAGCCTTAAAAGCTGAGAGAGAAGATGCTGATTAGAAGCTACTTGTACACCGCTGGTGGGTTGAACAGCTGGATTCAGATGATCAGGATGAAGCACAGAGGTAAACTCAAGATCATTCCTGCGAGGGATTAGAAAAGAAAGACGGCTCACAAATAATCAGAACAAAAATAAATCAAACAAAACGCAAGAAAACCAGTTCAAACACATACATTATGACTATTACTCAATATGAAAATTTCTTACTCTACAATGTAAAGGAAGTTCATACTCAGATTACCAAACATTTTGCAGCATGTCAGTACCTGAATAATGGCAGTGGTGGCTGCTCATTTAAAGACTTGTCACTGCTTGAGGGGCTTTGTGAAACCCCGATTCTTTTGTTTTCTTTATCCGACTCTCCTGAAGGCTGGTACATGGGTCTCTGGAAAATAATCATTGTTAGTCATACTTTCACAATTTTTTGTCCTCAAATTAGCTTTGAAATATAAAAAAGAGAAGCTTTCTTATCTGAAAGCCTAATACCATTTGAATGAAAGGTGCAGAATGTTGTTCAGGTGTTGCCTCGCTGAATCGGGCATCCTCCAGAAGCAGTCTGGTGTAGGTCTCCTGCAGTCTCTTTTGAACAGGAGCCACAACTGCCTCAGAGGAAAGGGTCGCAGTTCTAACTACTTCTTTTTGTTTCTTGTACAGCTCCTGCAATCTCTGATTTCTTTTTGCTGTCTCCTCTTTTACTGCTCTCTTCTCTTCTGCCCGTCGCCTCTTTCGCTCCTCTTGTTGTTGTGCAATGTATTGGCGAACTGTATCTGCGTCGTAGTGCCGGTTCTTGACACTTTTGCTTGTTTTGTCAGTATTCTCAGGCTGGCGTGTGGTGGGGCTGGCACTCCGGCAGACCCTGGACGTGGTGTCTGCCACTCCCGTAGATCCCCAAGCAGAGACTGGGGCCCTCGTCCGAGAACCTGACCCTCCTCTTCCTCTTCTACTACCACTGACACCCCGGGATCTTTTACGAGCACGCTCTTCCATTTCAGCTGATTTGCGATCCAGCTGAAGGTCATTAAGAATCCCCTGGATGTCTACTGACAAAACATCTGTCTTCACTCCCCTTGGCTTCTTGTCCTGAGCTGAAGAAGAGGGCGTGTATGAGGCTGTAGGGCGGCTGGCCGTTTGCTCCTGGAAAGCACTGCGAGACCTCTCTGTGCTGTCTGGCCGAGAGCGTCTCCTCTGTTCTGAATGCGAGTCTGAGTGGTGATGGGAAGCTGGTGAAAAATGTGAGGGGGGAAAAAAAGGAAAGAGGTCAGATGCGTAAGTGAACAGTGCACAAATGTTCATGTCAGTACATCCCTATCCAGAATGATACACCTACCACAAAAACAAACAGGATACTGTTTAAATCAGTTTAGTTCTGAGTTTGAATTCAAATATGGAATTAAAAAGTTAGAAGAAAACTTTATTTATTGCTTAGAAATGTAAAATTATTGAAATTTAAACAGTGTTTGATGAAGCCTACATGGCCTCTACACCTGAATGCTCAAACAAATGACTAGATTCTAAAACAAAATGATCTGAACAGTAGCACAGATCCAGAAAGGATCAACATAATGAATGAGGCATGGCCAGAGGGTTAACAGGAGCGACTTTAATCCAGGCCAAATTGAACATTCCCATGGACCATCTAATCCAGATAGATTTTTTTAGAGCATGTCTGTGAAGAGCTTTACTGGACTTCACACACACTAGATGGCACATGCACTTGGGCAGTCAATAAATATCAATCCATGTATCATTGTGCATTCAACTTGACAAGCCAGTCAATCTGCATTTGTTCCGGTCAGTGACACGCACTGCAGGCATATTCAAAATAAAATGGAAGGCAACGGCTCAGAGTGTGTGAGTGCAACACTAACACTGAGTCAGACCTGAAACAGCTCTGGATTTTTTTCTCATGTCATTTTGGCTTATTTTGTTGAAAACCAATGCCAAACCTGCATAATTTAGTGTAAATTAAATTTAAAATTTATGCTTAACATAATAAATAATGATATATAAAGTAAGTTCCCAATTTAATAAACAATCCAGGACAATCTGTCCTGGTAGATAGTATAATGCCAAATGCCAACTTCTTGCTTTAAATTGTAAAACCTTGTGTTACAGCATGTCTTCTCCCATATATAACTTTGTTCTTAAAATAAGAAATAATGATTGGGAAAAAAAATTATATATTTTTAGATTAAAAAAAAACATGAGTCATTTTTCATAGTAGCCCTCAAAGAGAATTCTGAGCTGACTTAAAGTATTAAGAGGTCAACGTTTTACCAAGAACAAGGAAAGTTCTGTTTTAAAAACCTAAGAGCATCTGTACTAAAAGGAGGAATAAACTGAGGGCTAACCCAGGGCTCTACGGGGGAAAATGTGACAGAATTTATGACATAAGCACTCATGCCCAATGCACTCCAAAGTATCTGTATCTGTACTGCAGTGTTTTAATTATCTCAGCCAGTTTTTGATGCACGACTTTTGACAAGATCGCACTTAATAAAATAGAATTTTACTGATATCCAGATGCAATATGCATGGGAACAATTTTTAGAAACAATTACAGCTAGCTAGTTTATTCACAAGGTTTATAAAATACTTAAGCAATAAACCTTCTACCTCTTAGTACAATTAACACAGACATTATTGCTAAGGCCAACACTTAGCAATAAGTTGGATCGAGAAAGCCGTTCTGAATTGTTGAAACCACACACACTGTCTGATGTTTGCCTGTAACCACTTCAAACAGCAGCTCATGACAGAACATTATGTGCTGGTATGTATAGCGGGTTAACAGTTCATGTTCCTGAGCCCCACCTGTTCGGGTCTGTCTGCCAGCTGGATGGGAACTGTGCTCTTCACTGGGAAGCTTTGGAGCAGGACCTAGTACCATCTTTACCAGTTTTTGGCCCTCACGCCATGATGCAGGACTAATCACTGCAAAAGGAACAACATACACAGTTCAGATGGGAGTGCTAAAAATGGCATTATGATAAAGCAGAATGACAAAGGTAAAACAAAACATAAGTGTATAGCTCTATAAAGATCATTAGCATTTAAGGTAAAGTGGCTAGAAAAAAGCTAAAATAAAATGAAGTTTTTTATATTTTTTTATGTAGAAATTAGATTTGTTAGGTCGCCTTGTTGACAACCTAACACCTTTGTCCTGTCTAATAGGACTTCCTTTGACATGGTTCACCTGCTCTGAAGGATGACTCAATGCATTGCAATGTCTTGTGCACAAAATATTCAGAACAGTTCCAAGTATTCTACATCAAATAACCAAGCAGCTGTTTGAGCAGAGTTGATGAGCCAAGTGAACCTGGCCACAGATCGCAGACGTCTATTTATAGTAGCGTCCCAACATGAAACACAGACCAGTCAGACTTGAAGGACTGCACACATATTTCAGAGCAATCTGTTGGATTTCTCCAAAAGATAACTGTCAGTTTCGTACTAACATATGTTTAGAATTACTAACACAGCAAAGTAACTTTGGTTATAATTTCATTTACTCGAACTTTATGTGGCTAGATTTAACTTGGACCTGACTATTCTTGCTTTAGAACTCCCTTATATGATGTGCTCTGTGTAGCTGCTAAACAAATAGTGAAACTCAGGTGAACAGAAAGACAAGGAATCACCAAACACGGCGTAGATGACAAGAACAACAGAAGAGATTGTTCACAGCAGGTTTTTACAAACATGACAGCACACTATGCACCCTAACCGCCTGGTCTAACAACATAAGAGAAAAACAAAATCTGACTTCTTCCTGTTGAGTGAGACCTTTACAACCAGTAGAAACCAGTTAGCTTCCTAGCAGTCTTTGCTCTTTTCTGATAAAATGAAAATAAGGGGATTTTAAATCACAAATAATCCACTTTTGTCAAACACACACTAAACAGCGACAGAAGTTGAAATAAGGAGCCAGAATATTGTATGCAATCTATTTCCAACAACTGTCTGTCGTGTTTCCAGCCATGCAGAGGCAGTTGGTGTTTAACCAACAAAGATTCAAAGATTTTCTTTTGTTAATCCTTTAAATGTGAAGCTGTATTCAGAAATGTTCATGTCAATTTGCCAAACGCTCTAGTCTGACAAAAGCTACTCAAGGGAGGCACTTTACTCATAGATTCCAAAACTCTGAAAGTGTTAACACCAGGGGAAACAAAATGAACAAAAGCAGCACAAAGAAGCACAAAAACCGATGAAGATGGTAAATAATCACATGGCTGAAGCCTGGTTGTGTCTCTTGTTGGTTTTAAAGCACATATAATGCATAATAGAAAACAAATCTATGGGGATTAGGGTCATAACTCTGTGTCAGTAGAGCAGTATCCCCGGTTAAAATAATGTTGTGTTTGGAAAATTGCATGTAAGACAAATCTAGGTCAGCAGGATAGATCCCAGAGCCCATCGTTTAATCTATGAACTCATCTGATATGAGTACAGACTTTTCACATTCAGGTCCTCAAAAGGGTGAAGTGCAGAGCAGACTGAGGGATAGCTTTTACACACAACACACAACCAGAACAGTTGAAGACTAAAATAAGACATTATCAAGTCAATTAAAAAAAATTTATTGATCCCAAAGGAAAATTAAATGTTGTTGTAGCTCATTAATTCACAGAGTTGTATTAAAAGGTCTATAGCTGAGTATATACTCAAATATACTGTGCATCTATATAACAGATGCACAGCTGCACTATCCCTGTGCATCTGAAAGATCCCTCTGATTCCTCCATTTATAGGGTTTTATCGTTTGTTTGTCCATGTTAACATACTGATTTGATCTTTAAGCTTGTATTTATTTTTGCTTCCTAAAATTGTTAATACTTTCCCTAATGGTATTTCAAAAGTACGCAGACCACTTCTATGTAAAGTGCAAACTGGCACTTCGTATTTTTAAACATTGGCATGTGGCAGGACTCATTTTATAGACATTAATGGAAGTCTGCTTTGGATTCAGCAGAAGCTCACCTAAAATGTTTCTAGCAAGAAATGAAAGCCAGAATAGAAGAGAAGCATAAAGCAGAAGTCTGGTGGCTTTCCACTTTTCATCATAATTAAATGTAGATTAAATACTGTGTTAGCCTACATACTGAATAGTAAATAGAACTATACCTGGTTTAAAATTCTGCTCTACCGGGGCAACTTTTTGGACCTTCCTGACTGGTTTGGATGGCCTCTTCTCCTTGGACCGTTCGGTTCTCTGATGCTGATGCCTGAATTTGCTGCTCTCTATACAGAAAGGACAAATAAAGAAAATACCCAACAGACTGAATAAAATAGAATTTCTTATTTTGCATACTATTTGTGTACAAAAAACAGCACAACATTTCCAGCTAGCCATAACCAGATAACTTGTACCAAGGTATAGTAAGGTTTTTTTAAAGACATTTCTTTTATTAAACTCTAACATTCAAAGGCGTTTCAAAATTAAAAATATCCTAACCAATCATTGATTTAATAGACATATTCATCTCAAATATATTAAAACCCACCACAGAATCCTAATCAAAACACAAAAACAACAAAGTTGCAAACCTGTCCAATTAATCAGGACTAGGTTTTTGGGGTCTTGACGGTTATAGTAAGGTAAACTAAAACACTGAGTGGCCTTGTAAATATATTTACCAGGAAATTGGTGAGATATGTCTCTGTAAACTTTTCTGTTGAAGTTATGAAATTCCTCCTCTTTCGAAACTTTACCATCAGGAATCTTGACCTTTGTCTCTGCACTGTTGAAACCTGTGGATAAAAATAAAAGAAATACATTGCAAAACTTTACTTGTTACTGAAAAGTACAAACATTATGCTAATGTAGGCAGTCAAAACATAAAAGCTTAAGGAATGAGAAAAATGCATTTATTAAAATACCTTTGTATATAGGCGCTGGCGGTGCTGCTGTGACTTTCCGTATCTTTGCTGCTGGCATGCTGCTTGAACCAACATTGTCACTCTCTACAAATGCAACAATAGGCTTCTCAAGACAACGCTTAGACTTTTCCTTGTCTGCTGTCTCCTCCAAATGTTGCCTCTGTCTTCGAATGCGCTCCTTTAGTTTTTCTAATTTATCATCCGGCTGATGTCGCCTCAGGTTTTCCAGCCGTTGGGAAACTGAGCCCGGACTTGAGGAAGGAGTGCTCTCCCCTTGGCGTGAAGAGCTGGGTGTCTGAGCAAAACTCTTTGATTCACGACTATCCATGACAAGTTGTGCTTTGTGCTCTGTCTTCAGGCTGTCCAAGACCGGCTGGTCATTGAGGTAGCGCACCTCAGCACTCTCCAGTGCAGAGGAGCGTGTGCTGTCCAAGTCCCCGTCAGTCTGCTTGTCCCTGGTGTCTCTCTGGTAGATCAGCTGGCTGGGCAGAGGATCTGAGCTAGGCAGAAAGGATGTGTATGAAGACCCTGGCACAGACTGCAGATTGTAGGGCTCCAGCTGAGAAAAGGGATGTGAAGGCGGGGTGGCCTCTCTGGACGTACACCAGATTACATGGGATCAAGAAGAGAAACAAGATTTAGTTTTAATTTACAGCTCAGTGAGCTTACAAATGAAGCAGAGTTTAAAATTATTTCAGTGTGTAGGAGAGAAAAGGCAGGAATAAAACTAAATTTGAAAAAAAAAAACCCCATCAAATTCAAACTCTCAGAGTTTTGTGAAAGAAAATACATTCCCCATTGCACGCTGAAGATTAAGGCCATGAATGGTCCTTGAGAACTCAATAAAAAAAACCTTTACAAGTTATCAGAGTTTGCCTCAGCTTATATTTGAAAATAATTTGTCACACAAAAATGCTTTTCACACACAGTCACCCAATCACATGAACCATTTTCCAAATATACCCCATTTTTTCACATCCAAATAAAACATCAGCTGATTAATAGGTTTGGCTACATTGCTACAGGCATCTACTTCAGATCTGCTTTACTTTGCACAAGTTACGTAACATTTGGTAAGTGAATCATTACCGGCAAGTTCAACTTAGAATTAGCTGGATGCTTTATTGTTGTTACACTTCACTGATATACAGCTTTACTTTTCCCCATCAGTCAAAACTAATGGGCAAAACTAACAGCAAGTTGCTGCAATGAACTTGCTGTTAACTACAGCAAGTTCCCTGTTGACTTGCTGTAGTTAACAGGGAAACGATGTTTTCAAACAGCATACTTCAATGACAACAGGGAGTGCTCAAACTTCATGTTTAGCTATAGCTTTTAAAGGTTGTGTGGCACAAATGTATATATCTCTGTACTTTAGCTCAAGAAACCAAATGTTCTGCAGGTGTGTAGATTTAAATCATCAATCCTTTGGTACAGGTGCCCCCTGAACCGACAGGAGTGGACTGAAAATGTCTGGCATGAATAAATGTACGGCTGCTTTCCAAGTTTTAAAATATGTCACATTTACTAAAGCCATTTTCGCCACCATTAAACTTAAAGTCAGTGTGAAACCAGGGGAATCTATTAAGATATTTAACATTAGTCAACACCAAACTCAAATACAGCAATGTAACAGTAATTCAGGCAATAATTGTTGTTAACTCTCTTTAGCTCACCTGTATGAGGCCAGAGGTTCTCTGAACTCCACATTGCTGTTCTTCCGTACATTGCTGTCCTGAGTGGCATTTCTCAAAGGGCTGCGTGAGCTGCTCTTCGCTGGACTCTGCTGATTTCCACCTCTGGGTTTTGAAGTACCTCTAGATTCATCACCTTGTTGCCCATCTATTAAAAAAAAAAAAAAAAAAGAGGTTGGAACAAGTAATCACAACTCTAAAAACCACGTGTCAGAATGCAGCTGATACATTTTGAAGTAACTCACCCCTGCTGCGAGATGAACTTGATGTTTTCTTCTTGGGGGAGATAGGGATGGAGTCCAGAAGAGCAGCAGTTCCTGGAGTGGCCTCCAAGCGATTTTCTATATGCCGCAGCTACAAAACAGGAGCAGGTAGGAAACACTGTAGTCCAAGGTAACAGCGACAATCAAAGAATAAATGACAAACAAATATCACTGTTATGTTTACTTACAGCAGCTTTGGATTGGGCCAAAGTTTTCCATGCAGTTGTCAGCTCTGAAAAACATTTTTTTTTTAATCCCAAAGACAAACAGATCAAATATTACTGTAGGACTACTAACATAAATTACATCTACAATTCCCCAACACACCTGTGCCAATATTGTGATCAGTAAGCAGTTGAGCAGATCTTGTATGGGGTACTTCAGTCCTCCTGCTGCTCCTCATCTCTCCCACTCACCTGCAGTCAATATTAACACTTTTTAAAAAGTTACAAATTCAATTTATTTAGTAGATTGGATTAAAAAATTAAAAAATAAAAAAAATAACTGAAATCATGACACAAAATATATATGCTAGGCTTCAAGGCAGACAGCCTTATAAACTTTTTACAAAATAAATTCAAATAAATCAACAAAAAACACATAATTTGTAAAAAAGAAAAAAAAACAAACAAAAAAAAAACAAAAAAAAAAACAGAGCACTCCCTGTTGATGAAAGCAATCATCACCAAAGCCAAAACTGAAAGCACCTGAACAGCTGAGTCAGATGACCGGTTCAACCCACGTACTGTTTTTAATCACATAAGAGATGCTTATTATTTAGCTCTAATTAGGGAACCTCTTTTACATAAAATAATAAAAATTTTGTGTTGATAAATTTGTAAATATAATCCAATATAAACACAACTCTCTAATAAAGTCACTACTGGTTAGTTTATTGTCAATCCATTAAACTACCCAGAGTCATGTGATTTTTTTTATAAGTCATGCCTTTTACTCATACCAATCAAGTGACACAGCCAAGAGGTGAAACCAGTGGAAGGAAAACAACTACTTTTGGTCTCTTTGTGACAGCTTTTTCTTTTAAGATGTGGGATATGACCAAACAAAAACCAATAGGTTCATTCACTAGAACTGAAATACTCATGTTGTTCCCTGAAATATTAAAACTGACTCATTTTGGCTAAGATGTGAACTGAAAGTGCATACGTCTGCATTGTCTAACACTTCTTGTTGAGCAACTAAAACACCATCCTGGTTGCTTCAAGAATAAATGCAGTGCATTTTCTTCTTAGAGTTAGTTAACAATTACTATGAAATGGTAAATGTCTATGACTTCATCAAACATCTAGAGTTTCTTTTAGGAAAAGTCTTGCATGCGATGCCAACTTGTCCGATCATGTACAGCTTATTAAGCAGATAAAGTGAATAAAGGAGGTGAATCCCTTAAATGCATAGGCAGAAGGGAAATGCAAGTTCTGTGTTTTATTAAAACCTTTTACACATGCTACACATTCTATTAATGTGGTGGAAATTCAGGTGTCTGTGTCAAATGTAAACCACTCTTCTCCTAACTGTTGGAACTAAGGCCAAACAATAACGTATATGTGTTACTTTCAGTGTAATACACGAGGGAGCGGTGGGTTTATTTGACATGACCATCTATAACAACTCCAATCTACTGCTTTGTTTGACACAAATGAATGTGTCAAACAAAGATTCAGTTGTAGTGCATCATTCAGTTGTCAATTATGTACTATTTTTAAATAATATTTCATATGCTAACATACTGTGGCAAAACAGTTACGAGAAATATGCAACTCAGTCCAAGCAGTAGTTAAATGCTCTCACATTTGGATAGACATGCATAGAGAAAACTGTTGCAATCTAAATGCAAACCACAAATGGCATAATATGCAAAACACAACTTCACCTAAGCTTATGAAGAGGAACTAGAGGTTGGGGTTTCCTTTTTACAGGAAGAGTAACCATTGTTTTCATTTTAATGTTAATAACTGAACTATTACTGTGTACCTACCAAATCAACAGAAAATTCATTCACAACAAGGTACACTTATTTTACTTAATTCAAATGTATTTAGCATAACACAAGCAGCTAAAACATGCAACTTGCTAGTTACATTAAAAACTTACGACTTTAAAACAACATTAAAGCTAAAGTTAGTGGGAAAATACTTCTTGTTTTAATCTACAGGTCAGTATCTAAAATTGATTAAGGGTATAGTTAAGAACTAACAAAAGAGTCGGGTTTGAATACATTGTCATTTAAACAGATTCACTTTCAATAATTTTTTATTTTAAAAATGCATTCGAGATTTTCTAATAAATTGCTGCACGTATGAAAAACTAAAACAAAACGGTAACTACTGCTCAGCTGGCTGCGGACTTCAATTGGTATAAATTCAATCCAAGCAATAGTCGGTGCCGCAAACTCGAAAGAGTTTCGCTAGGTGGCAGGAAAATCATTAACTTAGCCTAGCAACTTATTTGTCAACACTTAAAACACATACCTTTAGGAGGACGACCCGGTGTGTCTAATTGTCCACATTTACGCCGACGAACTCATAATACGAAACTCCTAAAATCTCCACAGTTCTCTTTTGATTTCCTTTAGCGATCTGTTTGCTACCGTTAGCGTTAGCCAGCTAACGTTAGCTAGTCAACTAGCCAAAAGCTACACCAACTAAACTATCAACTTTTTCCAGCGACATATATCCATTATTTCAACTTTCCTTAGAAAAAGCCATCGTATCCAAAGCAGCTGTGGAGTTTCCTTAAAGAAATGTGTCGTCTTGTCTTTCAGAGGTCGCCTTTCCCGGGTTACTATGTTGATGTTTTTCAACGGTGAAACTAGTATCCAAGACGGGTAGGTAACTGACACCGAAATAGCGCGATAGTTGGCCTGCGTCATTTGTGACACTCCCCTTCTGCAAATACGAAATTAACAGCAAAGTTTGGTCAGATTTCTCAGTTAGTTTAGTTGGTTAGTTATATTTTTAAAATATTTTATTAAATAACTTTAATAATTGTTTTTATTATAAAATTCTTCAGATATTTTTAGCAATTTGCGTAAATAAATTTAGTAAAGCGTGTGATCTACACATTTACGGTTTAGTTGAAATGACACAAGTATGAAAGAAGCTATAAGATTGGTAAAACAATGTAAAACACATTTACCCCACGCTCATGAGCGACAACAAAAAAGAACGACCTTTAGGCTTTACTACCCTCTTGTGGTCACAATTAGTATTGCATAGAAAAATACCACAGATGTGTGGAAACATAGAAGCCTGCACGGCATTAGTTTGTTTGTTTCCTGACAGTCATCGCATAAGCTAGCATCTGGTTAATTTATGCAATTTTCAACGCAACAGTTTTCTTTTTTTGTTTTCCCACTGATCCAAACGTAGTTATTTACATAGCTTAGATTAGTCTTAATGGCAATAAATGTTCACGGTGAAAGACTTTTTTTGGCAGCATGTGCGCTCAGTGTTCACAGGTGAGTCATAAATATATAAACCGCAGTGCAGCAGTCCGTTATGAAGGCAGACCCTCAGGTTTCCAGGTTATGGATCCCTGTTGAACCATACAGAAGGCAACAAGTAGGTTTTTGGTCTGGTGTTTTATTGTGAAACAGCAAAAACGCTTCAGCCTGTAGCCTGGATTATATCACAACCTTTGAGTTTAAATTTAATTTAAACCTAAAGCTATAGTGTTCCTTTAATGGTGCAGCTAAATAGGCAAGTCATGATTTTTCTCGGATTTTAATAACCTGCTATAACCCCGACTCCCCCTACTCTCCTCCCTCATTCTCTCTCTTTTCCTCTAAGGACTCGAAGAGGAAATACTACCGCGGAGCTGGTCGTTTCTACAGACACATTTTCATTTATTTTGTGGACAGAGGACAGGAATGGACAGTTGTTGCTTTTTAGGTAAGAAATTCTGCCTTTCTAATAAAATTAGATAGTTAGTTCTAAATATTTTTGCAGTTTTGCAACTGCACACAACTAAAATGTTACTATTATTATTATTATTAGTATTATTATTATTATTATTATTATTATTATTATTATTATTATTATTATTATTATTATTATTATTGAAGAGGGAAGAGGGAAGGAGTAAGGAAAGAAATTCTTGTTTTGTATTGTTAACACTTCAGACCATTCAGAAATTAAGACTTTACTCACATTTTCTTACTGCATTCTTATTGTGCATAACATGTTCAGCCATTGAAAGTGCATAAGTCATTCTTCACTGCATCTTTTAGGTCTTTATAGTCTGACTTGTACTCAAAGTGACAGAGCTGGTCGGCACTGTTTGAGCTCTGCAAAATCAGCCTTCAGACAGGAGATTCTGACTGTTAAGAGTGAGCTTCACAGAGAGTTTTTTTTTTCAGTGTTAGTTTGACTAGTTGTCAATGAAATAACATCATTTTCAGATTTCCTGTTTATTATCATGGTCTGGGTTTAAATAAATTGGGTGTTTTCATAATTATCTTTAAAAAATCAATCCAAACTAGATGAACTAATCACCCATACATCTATTTTTTAAAGTAAAACAGTTTGAGGAGTGTCTGTGATTCAGATGTCAAGACAGGGAAGAAAAACAGCGGCTTTCCAGATGATTTTGTCACCTCACATTTCTTTTTCTCATCTACCCTGTAGGATAATGGGCTTTAACTAGAATTAATCTAGTGATCTTTTATTTTTTTTTTTTTTTGCAAGGAGAAAATGGATCTTGGCTCTGATCGATTCCCTTTTCTGGACTGCCTTGTTAATTATTTAATCATATGAACACTTACCAGTTACCACCCCCGGTGTCTTTATTTCCTGTTTTATTAATCGTTTCTTGTTGAGTGCTCTGATTGGCCAGACTAAATAACACCGTTCTCCCTGACAGGGGTGTAAATTGCTTTTCATGGTGTATAAATTAGTGCAGCTGTTCAGCTGAAGAGTCAACGGCAGTGCACTTCTTAAAGCCCATTTTAAGAACAGATTCTATGTTCGTTGACTGTGCTCTGTTCAATGCCAGATAAAGATTGTGATCAATTTGCTCTCAAATACTATTTATCATTTCACATTGCAAACACATTCCTAACCCTGGAACTTTGTTACATATTGTCACATTACAAACTCAAACTTCAATGTATTTCTTAATGTGACAAACCAACACAAAGTACTACATACCTGGAAATAATGGCAACAAACAACAGAAACCTGTTTTTTCTTTTTACATAGACGTGAATTTACCGTCCTCCTTCAATGTGTGAATGTTTGTGAGGTTTGTTGGAAAACATTAGTGGACAAACAGCTTAAAGCCAGACAGGTGAGGGAGAAATCTGTGAATGAGTTTAAATCAGAGTTAAACTGTAAAACAATATTCCAGGCTTTCATCATAGAACTCTGTTAATTCCATCATTAGAAAATGAAAAGCAAACCTACTAAAACATGGCAGACTATCTAACAAACAGGCAGAGTGAAAAGAACATTACTCTGCTGGTGCTGTGCTTTTCTTTGACAGGTATAGGTACACTGGTGTGACTGCATGGGAAGGTAGAGGGAAATAATACATACAAATCTGCCTACGGGGACAATCAATCACGTGGCAATGATAGACCAGGAGTGGCTATCAGAGAGATAGGGATAAGTGTTAGATGGAAAGATGGAAATAGTACTTTAAAGAGCTGATGAATAAGAAAAAAAGATAAAGAACGTAGAGTAGAAGAGGTACTTGCTGTGGATTGGGACGAAGTTAGAATTAGTAAGGAAGGCATTTTCTAGTTCCATCTTTTTAAGAACAAGGGGGATGGATGGGATCAGGAACGAGCACATCAGTGGGACACCTCAGGTTTTATGCTTTGGAGATAAAGTCAGACAGACCTGGCTGAAATGGTTTAAACATGTTTAGACGAAAAACAGTGATTATATCAGTAGAATAATGTTGTAGCCACAGGAGAGGAGGCAACAAGGAAGACCAAAATGTAGATTTATGGATGTAGTGAAGGAGTATATGAAATTAGGTGGTGTAAGGGTAGAGGATATATTGTTATATTGGCACGACTGAGCCTAGAAAGTCATAAGCTCTTTCTAATTATTTGTTTTGTAAACAGTGTTTCTCATAGGGTTAGATTCATATAAAAATAATCAACAGTAATACCTTCAGTCACCTTAAAAATAATCAAGTTTTTGAAACCTTTCATTCAGCCTTGGTGAAGAAATGAGACTCAGTCTGCTCTTGTTGAAAACAGGAGTTGGTCTCTTTTACGTTGGATGATGACTAATTCCTGCATATTTATTTCAGTCTTCTCCAGTATGAAGTTATTGTTGAACAGACAACCATCAGTCCTGCAAACACTTGAATTTTGCAAGTGGATAGGTTATAACAAAAAACCATTTCTCATTTCTCTGAATGTAGTTGCCTTGGGCATCAAGAACACAACCTTTAAGGGGATAAAGTGGGGAAAACCAAAAACACGTACAGTGTGTTGTGCAAGCTGTAAAATGTGATTTGTGTGGTAAAGGTAAGTTTACCTTGAGCGCTTTGTTTTCTTATAATCCCATGCAGACAAAGCCTGATGAGAGATGGGATGTCAAATCTTTATCGGTATTCTAGTTCACCATGTGTCTAGACATAATTCAGACTTCATTTAAAAATTGACACATACAAGGCAGCAAGTAGTGGACAATCCTTTGCTGTAAAATATTTGAGATAAATTTTAATATGTGAAATGCAAAAAAAATATCTAAATTAAAAAACTGACAAATTAGGGAAATTTTTGCCATTTCATTTTCTTTCAGTCTGAGCATTTTAAGACTTTTTAAGCATTTTTAGTTAAAGCGGGATTAATTGGAGCATGAAAAAGAAATACTGGCTTCTATTCATTTACATTTTTTAGCAAATGTAGCAAACACATAAATCCAGTAAATTCAAAACCATATAGTGTAATCTTGCAGTCTGACTTTGTGCTAAGATGTGCCGTAAAAGAAGAGTCTAAGAACTCAATTTGAAATAAATCCACAGAAACAGTTCCCCAGTATGTTTACTGTCAAACACTTTGATCTATTCAAACTCATGGTTGCTCACAGTTTACTGCACAATACTTACATAATGATGGTATAAAAATTTAATGAAGCCTGCAGGAACATGGGGTTGTTGCTTCTGCAGAATAATATCACAGCACTGGAATAAAGCTATCAAACAAATAAAAATAATATAGCATCAAAAGGATGTGGTAAATGAATTATATATCCAATGTTCAGCTCGTCACAAAGGTTAAAACCCCTGAATGAAAAGCTGCGTGGAGAGGTTTTCACAGCATTTGCCAACCATAAAATAGAAAAAAATTGTAGCAAAATTGTACAGGTTATTTAAAGATAAATGCAAGATATAAAGGAAATCTACCCTTTCTTTGCAATTTGCAGAAATTATTAGAAGTGACACAAATAGGGCCCTTCAGGGAAAATTCAGTATGTCTGTCATTAAAACCATCTGATTACTTTAAGATACAAAGGAAGGAAATTAATGATTAAGAGATAACAATAGCAACAGGAATGTGACGGTGGGCGGAACGAACCGAAGTCTCAACCATAACATTTCATCATTTGCATATTTTGCAGCGTCTGTCTGTTCATTAAAATGGAAACAGTGTGTTATTGAAAGCTCTAAATTTATTATATAGATTCTGGCACCGCTTAATGCACTCCATATAACACAGTTGAGTAATATCAAGTGATTGTATTTTACAGAGAGTAACTGCTCAGCGTCCGGGGGCCTTAGCTGAGCAAGGGGAAAATTAGACTTCTGCATCTGCTCACTCTTTTAATGTAGCCTTCTCAGTCTCTAATCTGCAACAGTCAATTTTTGTTACTATTGACCTAAATGTTCATTCGGTCCCCTTGTTGGGCAAAACAAGGTTAAAAAAATGACAAACCCATACAGAAAATCGCTGAATCTGATAGAGCAAAGGTTAAAACTTTGACACCACTGAGGCTTTGGTGTATCTCAATGAATTAAAACGTCATCAAACACTCTATTTTTCATTGATTCAAGAAGTAAAATAAATATACAGATAAATTAATGTATCTTAAATATCTGTGTTAGTTAATTTGGGTGATTATGGTTTACAGCTAAAAACAAAATGCCCAAATTCAGTGCACGATTGGCCAGAAAGTCTGTCTGACGTAAACCCCACAGATAATCTGTAGGTTATTATCAAGAGGAAGCCGAAAGGCAGCAGAATCAACAACGCAGATGAGCTGAAGGAAACTATTAAAGCAATAAGGCCTTCTTTACAATTTAAACAGAGCCACCGCCTAATCTCTTCATGTCACTCTGGACTGATGCAGTAATTCATGCATGAAAAAGGTTCTGATAGTAGATACAGTGCAGTTTATGGAAATTTCAAATTGTTTTATTTGTATTGGACTTCATAATGTGAGACTGAATGTATTAATTAACAAAAAGAGACCATTTTGTTTGTACAATGTCTAGAATTTGTTATTTATTTTAAGTTGAAGTGCATATAGTAACTACAGTATTCTAATGAACTGAAAAGTTTCTCCTGTTTCTCTTCTTTATTGTGAGCTATGCGCAAAACATTAAACTGTCTGACAAATAGAAAAGAAGATATTATTTTCAGTTGATAAGAATTTTTACTCTGCCTTTATTGCCTTTCGTTCCCATTTTAACATTTTCAGACATCCTCAGACTGTATTTTTTTTATCACTGCTGCAGATTAACTTGCCATCTTTATTATGAGCGATATTTCCTTGACTTCCCTCCTAGAATATTAAAGTTGAACCTCAGGGGTTTCCTGAATCTATTTGACGTCTCTAAAAACAACGTTGTTATTTTCAGCAGGCTGAAATTTCACACCTGACTTGTCTTCAAATACATTATCTATTAGCTTCAGGTGACATAACCCCTCCTGACACGTGTTTGGCCACTCACCAGGTTGACATCCAGGCTGGGCGGCGGATGGCTGCAGTATGATGTGTAATTAGGCAGTCATGCGGCCTGTTAGTAGGGCCCCAGCAGGTGCGAGGAGGTGCTTTCGCCTGCCTCAGCCTCGCTTTCACTCCTCGTTATTAACTTTGCAAACACCTGGCTGTCCAGCGAAGAGCGTGAAATAGCATTTGGCTCCTGCAATCCAGTGATCTAATTTAAATGAAGACCCATATTCTTCGTTTCTTTTCGTTTGACCCAAAGTGACTCAGAGGAGTTACTGCGAGGCTGTGGGTTGGATATTTATGAGTAATTCCAGGTAATGGTAGAGAAAGTTCGGAAAGCAACCAGGGCTAATCAGCAAACGGCCTCTTAAAAGCTAATGAGGAGAATTAGAACAAACCATTGTTGACCTTCTTGACTGTATGATTCTGATAATTGTGAGGAGCCTCCACAGGAGAGTGAGGGGGCCTTGATGTCTGACTCTGAGACGGATTTTTATGAAGCTTTGAGGTTGTGGTGTGTTTTCAGAGTGCTGGTGTCTGTAATAAATGTCCAGAAAGTAGCCAGATTAGTGCACAGATGGTTCATATCTATGTCAGATTATACAAATTGCCTTTTATTCTACCTCATTAATCTATTTTTCTTTTCATTTCAATCTTTATAAACCCTTGGAATGGCAGGTTTGACATTTTATTAAATGAGCCATCAGCAGATTTATACACACTTTAAAATGTTCAAGAAGCAGAAAAGTGAATTCTGTGTAAAAAGGTCACCGGATTCATCCCACCAGTATTTCTGAAGTCAAATAAGATATAAAATGTTAATTTGACTTCTCTAGGTAAAAGTTGAGGAGTGTAAATATGAGTAGCACCAGTTAATCCAACTTTATTGTTAAAAAGTATTTTCTCCCTTACAGTTATTAAATTATTTTTCTTTTTTTGTTGCACTGACATGTCTGAGGTTATCAAACCAATTTAATATCAGACACATATAAGCTTTATAAATACATTATTATTTTAAATCTTCTAACCCCCCTTAACCTAATAAATGGTTGCGCCACCCTTTTCAGCAACATCCATCATCAAGTTTTTGTGATGACTTTGTCAGTCATGAACTCATTAATGTCACTGTGGAGGAAATTAGAGTGGTTGCGACTTTGAGGAAATGGGTAAAGAACATTGAGAACATGCTGCAGAATAAAAAGACCAGCTCACAGCTGGAATACATAAAAACCATAAACGTCAGTGGAAAACGTTAGTAAGAAAAACGTCGGAGAAAAAAAAAACTATACAAATACCAATTAAACATGGTAAGACTGAAATGACAAAGCAATCACATTTAAAATGTATCTGCATAAATTAATAAAATGAGGAAAGGTTTAATGACTGAATCATTTTACAAGGCGCTGAGGTTCCAACTAACCGAAGCTTTCTGAGCTTCTGTTAGCAATAAAAAGGATGGACTACTGCAATTCAATCTAATTTATGTGCCGAATTTAAAAATTGTAATTTATGGATATTTTTGAGCCATTCAGAGGTGGACTAGCTGGTGTCCTTTGGATGTTGTGCCACATACTAGCTGATGGTCATGAATGGATGATCAGGCACTTTTCCTCTGGATTTTCTGGTAGAAAGGAGAACTCATAGCTTCATTAGTTATGGCAAGACATCCTGGTCTTGGAAACCATTAGAACCACAGTTCACCACCAGGAATGATCTTCATTTGATGAAAGTCTTTGTAACCGGACAAAAAAAATTCCCAAACGTTCCAATTCTTGTCATCAGTCCTCTGAAAATTTTCCCTAAAGTCTTGAGAATCATCCCATCAATGCCATATTTGCCTAGTTTCCTTCTCATTGTTGAATCATGATGGCTGACCTCAACAAAGGCCAGAAAAGCCTGTTGTGCCTTAAAAGCTGCTCTGGGTTCTTTTGAGAAGAGTCCTCAATGACGTCTGGGAGCAATTTTACTAGACTGCCCACATGGAAAGTCTCACCACTCTAACATGTTTCTACATTTGTTGAGAATGACTCTGATTGTGGTCTATAAAGTTTAACAGCCTCAGAAATAAGATTGTAATGTTTTCCAGGCTGATAGACATGGATGACTTTCTCTTTTTGAAGTTCTGACATTTTGCTTTTTCCACAATTTTTTGCTTACGTCATTCTTTCAGAAGCTTTCTTCGGATCTAGTTGTTATCAGGTCTGAATGTTGCTTGTGAAATTTAACCCAATAAGAAGAGGTTAATCACAGAACATGTATTTCCTTAGGCTGCCTTGTTTTGTTATCAGTATGTCGTTGATTATCTGAAACAGCTACGTCAGACAAACACACAAAAAGCAAATAACAAATTAAGTTCATCCACTCATCTTCTTTTCCTGCATCACATTGTTCAAACTCTGTGAAGGTTCACTAAGCAGTCTCTGTTCAGGAAGCAGGATAGTTTGTCAGTCTACAGCAGGGTCAGACAACTGTGATCTGTGCACACACATGCACACCAACACATGCACACACACACACACACCCCACAAACACACACAAACGCACACACAGGGGCAATTCAGATTTAGTCCCAGATGTTATTAAACCAAGGGGGGGAAATTGCTTGGCAACAGTGCTCCATGCACTCTAAAAGTAATAAAATTAAATGAAATTAAAACCACACACATAAGGCGCAGAGCAGTATTGATGATAATAGTAAAATAATACTCAAGAGCAATTTACGTATTTGGAAAAAATATAAAAATGTTTAGCTTAAGCAGATGTGATCAGACCCTTTGCAGTCAGTCTTGCATGTCTGGGGAGAAAAAGACAAAGTTGTTCAACTATGACTCAATAATGAGTCTAAAAGATCAATTAAATAAGATTCTGATGACATATCAATATGAAATTATGTTACTGGTTTGTAACACAGTTGTCTCATCTTCTCTTTGGGTCACATCTGAATGCCACAACTTCAGCATCTAGGCATTTGCCCCCATGGTTTTATATTTCCTTTTCTTTTTTGTTCTCAAAATTCATCGCTGTTGCATGCTGAGTTTCTGCCATCATGATAACCATCTGATTTTGACATTGCTTTTCCACTTTAACAGTAAAATGTTTTGCTTGGCTATGCTAAAAAGTCAGTTTTCTTTGGCAAACATTGTTATTTTGGAATCACAACAAAACAAACGATAATTTGTTGTAAGAAATTAGGACAGTTAAGCAGGTAATATGTAAAATGTAAGATAGTTCAAGGGCTATGACTATTTTTGTGAGGCACTAGAGTACAGCTGTGAAAAAACAATAAGAGAAGGAAAAACACCCTTTGCATATTAAGTGAACTTTGTCTGTTTTTCCACATAAATAACAGCTGATGATCATAAATCGTTATCTGCCTGAGCACACAGTAGGATTAATAACTGTACTGTGTGTACAGACAATCGCAGTCTTTACATGACATTATATTTGCACTAGTTGTTGTATATAGATGGTAATTTAAAGTCAACAACCATCACTGATCAAGATTTCTAACTTTTTAGATTGGGCCTCTTTGTTTACTCTGCTTTTTCTCTGATCATAAAGAAACATCTCCTCACTTTCCAAGTTTGGCCACAAACTTTGATTCTGTTTTATTGATGAAAGTTTCTCTGTTTTGTTGTGTTTTCACTTTTATGTGGCAGGCTCTGTAATCTGGGAGGATCATGCTCAGATCCATTTGTCTGAACTTAGAGATCATCTAATTGTGTTGGCATTTCTGTCCAGGCACTTTGAAAACATAATTCTGCAAATGGATAGGGTAAGATTCGATAAACACCAGATCAATGAGAGTTCCCTCGATATTTTTTTCTAATCCTGCCAGGAATCACGCAACATATGATTCCCTGTGCAAGCTCACTGTGTTTTTATGTTTGTTTGTTTTTGGTTGGCCTTGTACTCACAGTCTCAGTCTGGACGGTAGTTTTGTTTACTGAAGGGAAAGAATGGAGGGATTTATGTGGGCGGATTAGAGTGATGTGAAAAATTACTTGTTTTTTCCTTTTTCTTAAAATCTTTTCATTAAATTTATGCAATTTAAACCAGTTTAATTTCACAGTCAGTTAGAAAAACACAACAGTTTGTCTCAGACAAATAGTAAAAATTGTTGTGTAAAATTGATTTCGATTTATCTCTTATCAGTTTTTCCAAACAGTAAGACTCTCAGTTTCAATTTTAGATTCCTTTCATTCATGTGTCGCTGCAATCTTATTTATGTTTTCTGATCAATCCCTTCTTACATCAGCGATTCTGGTAAAGAAGATGTGTTAATGAAACATTGGATGTTTATTTATATTCCTATTGAATAACTTTATAGATAAAGATCCAACTGTAGTGCGAGTCCAGCAATGATAGGCTTTATCCCTTTGTTAAGCAACTTCAGAATGAGAAGATGAATAAGATGATTTAAGCAGATTAATCTAGTTGCCCTGCATCATCTTTAAAAGTGGTTGAATTAAATCACAAGCTCATTTTCAAAAATGTATTTAAATTCACAACTTAATGTGATCAAGAGATGCTACACTACTAAACATGCCAGCAGTCAGAGAAAATTAAGACAACTGAATTATGACAAACAAGTTCAGGCAAGGACTTTGGTTTATCTTCCTGTCATGCATGGAAAGAGCTGTATCAAAAAATCTCCAAAATAAATTCTCAGCAAACTGCAGCAATGAGTGGCTTCTTGTGGTGACATAGTCTTTGTAACAACTATTAAACACTAATAGTTGTCAACCTTTTCTGGGGAGGCATGCTAGGAAAAGCCTTTTCTGTCCCTTTATCGGAAATGTAAACATATGTTGTTGAGAAAACTTTGTTGGAACTTTAAATGGAAAAATATGATAATGTTGAAAATAGTGCTGCAAAATATATTGAATTGTCACCGTTACAAGTGCAGTAAGTGCAACACTGCTGTCACAAAGTGCTGTTTGGATGCAGTATTTGATTTGATGTGTTTGTGATATCAAACTCAGCATATTGACTATATTTGTCAATAAAATGTAACTCAAGTCAAAAAGAATTTGTTTTAAGGCTTTCTATGCATCATTCCTGTGGCTGCTTATTAACAGAAAACAGAGTAATTTTCTGTCTTTACATAATACAAGAGAATAATACGTAAAAGCTTTCGCTCTGGCTCTGACAAAGTAAAGAACATTAAGTCAGACACTTTTTCCATGCCTGTTTTATTTGATAAAAGAACGCCTTAGTGGAGGTGAGGGACACAATAATGTAAAAGTAAAGCTCTCATCTTTAGCATGAGGTGTAGAAGATCCCTAGTCATTAGTGTTCCATTCATAGGCGTACATTCATTTATTAACAACCAAAAATGTAATGACTTGAAGTCCCCTGATGGACTTTTGGGTATGCATATGCAAGAGAACCGAGTGGCCTAACTTCAGCTTCCCCCACCTTACAGCTTTGTGAACTGCAGGACTTTATTTTCACAGCTCGCTATCTTTGCTCTGACGTTACTTAGGAGCTTTCCTCTCCGAGGGGCTGTAAAACCAGAAATCCATCATTCAGGTAACTGAAATGGACTTCAGGAGGAGCAGTCGTATACACTGTTCTGCAGCACATTTGGAAATTAAATCTCTCCATTCTATCGCTTGCTTAACACATCACCAAAACCAAATAAGTTGTCACTAATTCTCAGATCTGATAAGGGAGACATAAAGATAATTAAATAAGGTGTCAGTGTTAGTTTTTCTTCTTCCTAACTGCATAATTAAGCATAGCTCTGGCAGTATTATGTGCTCATTTGTGTTGAGGGGCTGGGTTACAGCTTATATAATTGGTTTTGATGCTCAGAGGACTGGGGATATTTTGAACAGACTGAGGCCAGTGAGAGAGAACAACACTGCACACTGCAAGAATGGGTTTGCATATCAAATTTCTGGCTGCAGAGTGGATCTCAGGTCTTCACACTTTATACTAATCACCCATTTATTCAGCTCACTTACTGCACACCACACATTCTATGCACACTGTACAAAGTTAACGCATGGGTTTGACATTTTTATAAAAAAATATACATCTTAAAAAATATCTGTTACTGATGTTTTGCTGTCACCTTATTCTCAGCACGGCTGCTTTCATGAATGTTGACTGTCTTGGACTTTTCTTTCAGTATCTTGTCACATCATAAATGTAGTTGTACATTGTGTTTGTGCATGACAGGATGAAATTGAAAACTGTTCTGTGAAGGTCTCAGAGATTATAGACTAACAGTGGAAAACCAGATCGAGGAACAGTCCAGGCAGGTCAGGGATAAAGTTGTGGAAAAATGGATTTGAATGTATTTGCAAAGCCTTGAACATATCACAGAACTTTGCTCAAGTAATCCTCTGAACATAGAGAGAGCATAGCACAAATGTAAACCCACAATATTATTTCCGTTCTACCTAAGCTGACAGTCTGACTGGGGAGAGCGTAAATCAAAAAAGCTGATAAAGGCAAGACCAAGATGTTAGGATATTCTGTGAATGACCTAAAGGCAGCTATCGAAGCAAGCTGGGTTTTCATTACACCTCAATGCCACACACTGATCACCTCCGTGTCATGCTGCATTGATGCATTGATTCATATAGAAATGAACATTGATATCTCTGTCTATATATATATATGCACACCTATGCCCTTATAGACAGGTAATACCATTCCTTAACTGTAGATAGTACTCAATGCAGTGTAACCTGACTTGCTGTTATAATATTTGTTTTTGTTGTTTTTTTTTTGTTTGTTTTTGTTTTTTGTTTTTTTTTCTCTTATATTTTTGTTACTGGATTGATAAGAGTATACTGCTTTCATACAGAATTTTGTTACATACCGTATATACATGGATATATAAGTCTGCGTGTATATGTGCATATATATTTACTTATACTCTCATGTATGATTTATGTATGTTATATTCTGAAAACCTAATAAATATATATATATATATATATAAAATATCCTTTTTTCAACGCTCAATTATAATATGATTTATTGAGAGAAATATTTGGATCTGTCAGCCATTATAGTAAAGAATGCAACAAATAAAGGCCTGAAATATTTCACTCTATATGTAATGAATCTATATGAGTTTCACTTTCTGAAATGAGTGACCCTATCTTCTTATTTTTATACGGGGGAAAAAATCTTCCAGTTGAACTAGTACTTAAATGTCTTGCTAGAACATTAATTTTAAGTTAGTTTTGTTCTTTTTCGAGTACAGGGAGATAAAATATTTGGTAGGACTTTGTAATTTTGCTGCATAACATTTCTTTGAATGGCTGTGAATGGCTGTAAGCAGACACATCTCATTGTGTCTGCTTATATACAAGATACTAGCATTAAAATAACACACATTACTTAATTGTAAACACATTTTTAAGAAAATTACGAAACAGCATCTATAATTCAAATGAATTTAGATTTTTTTAGTTAAAGGAAAGCTTGAACAGATCATGGTAGTTCTGTCAGTAGTGGAAGGCAGCTGCGATTCAGGTAGCTCATCAATAACGTGGCTGGCAGTTTGATCTTTGTCCTGTTCAATTACTGCAGTCTCCTTAAGGCAAGATTGTGTGCATGCATATGTGTGTGTGGGCATGTTTGTGCGTGTGCGCCCGCATGTGCGTGTGTGTGTGCGTGTGTTTCATGTGTAAATTGTGAGAAACAGCAATGCAAAGGCTCTTAGAGAGAGATGAGATAACACACAGAGCAGTACCATTCAACTATTCTAGGACAAAAGTATGAGGTGGTGTTTTGTTTTATTTATAGTGGCAAAATGGAGTGAACATTTGTTATTAAATTCTGTGTGTAACATATATTAATAATTATATTGTAGTTTATACGTTTTATTAAGGCAAATTGTTTTTGGCTGAGTCTGAATGCCACTTGGAATTAGCAATGATGCATCACTCTTATGTCTGTGAGCGCTTCATGTGCTGCTTCCCATGTATCATATTGCTCATCATGATAAATTTCTTATCATCATATGTATTTTGGTTTATTGTTCTCATAATAAGTTCCAGATAATAATGTTTAAAAATCTCAAAACTGTCCATATTATTGGTTTGGCTGTTTTCTTTCACTGTTTTCTCAATGAGAGTACCAATAAATGTCAATAAGTTTGAAAATATGCCTTCACTTTCATAATATGTTACACTTCTTTATACAACTGATGTCCTAAAGAAACATGTTACAAATGAGAATGATTTTCAAGAGCAGTATTTGTTTTTGTGAAGCTATGATTGCTGTGTCATGCATACGATTACCTAGAAAAGGAGTAATAAATTGTTCTTATCATCAATTTTATTGTTACCCAAATAGTACCACAGAATATTGTGATAAAACTTTAAGTCCATCTGACCTCTGCTCCTTTTCCTTCCTGCAGCACTATGCTAAGATCCCGGGCAGCCTTACCACCATGCTGGAACTGGGCTCATGTTCTGTCAGCTCTCAGTCTCTGACAGATGACCACAATGCTTTGGGGCGACCTCCCATCTCAGGAGGGCCTGACAGTCCAGCAGCTGGTTTTGGACAGATGTGTGGCAGCAGTAGCCCCAGGCATCACGTCCTCCACCCATCACCAACGGATTGTGAGAGCTGGCAGAAGCATCGGGGAGGACTGGCTGGAGGTTCAAGCCCCTGCTCTGAGCCTCACCCACTCCTGGAACCCCAGAGTCTGTCCACCAGCTACGACACCCTCTACCTCCCACAGATGACTGGACAGGCTCAAACTCTCCACCCGAACCGCCTCGGCCTTTCTCTGGATGTGGCCTCAACATTTGACGTTGGAGGTGGGATGCTTGGGGTGGATGGAGATTTGGTAGTCAGTCCCAACGTAATCAAGAGACGACGGGGAGGCCTGATTGAACAGAAAGACATTGTCAAAGCACACCAGGCCCACAAAATACAGAGCACACCACAGGCTCGACGCAAAGAGTGGGAGTAAGTATGACATTTCTTATACTACATTGTGATTTCTTAAAATATAACTTCAAATTTGTAGTTTAAGCTACGTCGGTATTGAGTTACATTGTACATACTTTACCATTTAGCTTCACTATGACAAATACAGGTATATCTGATATTTCTGTTTCATCAGCTGCTGCTAGAAGTCCTGAAGGTAAAAATGTTACCCAGGAGCTAAAGTTTACATTACAGAGGGAAATTTTTATACCATAAAAAAGCAATTAGGCTCATAAAGTTCTGTGTTTTTTTTTGTGTGTGTGTGTTTTTTTTTTTTTTTTTTTGAAAACCAAATTTCTTCTGTTGAATTAACAAGATTCGATTCACAATTCTCTTGCAAATGAAAGCCAAACTTTCGACATGATCATTTCAGTTTAGGTATATATGCTATGTTAGGCTTGGTCTAAAAATGCAAGGTGAATCACAGATTTTCATGTATAAAAACATCGCTCAAGAGAAACAAACTTCAAAGAGTCATAACTAGAAATATCAAAGTAGCTCACATAGTTTAACCTGCTAAAGTTTATAATGCAATGTCTTGATCACATTTTATCATCACCTCCTATTCAACAGACTGAATACTTTCTTGAAATGGAAATGGAAAAATCAATTCAGGTCATTTAATAGGTAAACAAATTGAAATCAACAACTTCTTTATGTACAGAATGTGTAAATAAGAAATGTGAAAATAAATTTAGTCTCAAGTTTAAGAATAACCTTTCCCCCAAAAAGTAAAGGATAAAGAAAAAACATAAAGAAAAAGAAAAGAAACATTTTTAGAACAATTTAGAAGCAAAAAAATTATGTTTTATCCAACATAAAACCAAACAATAAACTATTAAATACATTCAGCATATTCTTGCTGTGTGTGCGCTCATTCCCATGTTCTTTCCATGTGCTGAATATTAAATAGCCTGTGCGTATGCGTGTGTGTTTATTAGCTTCCTGTCCTGTGGTGTGGTGGAAGTTTCTAGCTGTTTATTGCAGTGACACCCCTCTATGTCTTTTCCTGCTGAAGCCAGAGCTTCACCTCTAGCTGGCACCCTCAGTGCTCCCCTCCGAACCTTTTTCACCACAGGTACAGGATGCCGCATCTTATCATAAGCTACGTCTAAAGAGACGGAGGTTTAGGGAGGCTAATTGCAGAGAGAGTGGGAAGCGAGATGAGAGAGGAGATGACGTGCGCTGAACGCAGGGGAGGTAATGAGGAAACAGAGGATGAATGAGAACTTTTCCTGCTTTAATTTGCATTTGATATTTAGGTTCATGTGACAGTAGATTGCAAGTGGGCGATTTGTGGATCAAGAGGCCTGTAGAGATGCTTGACCATGGACCAAATAGCTATTCTCCGCCCTGTCCAATATAATTATCGTAATACGTCATGACAGATGTAGACTGAAGCTGCTGAGAGGACAGTGACCACAGTGAGTCAGAAGACATTACAACCGTGCACATCCACCTCTCACTGCCATTTAACAGCAGACCTCAGCTACCTGGCAGGAGGGGGGGGGGGGAATCAGCATTTGCCCTTGAGCCAATTGTTGCACCTGTTTTGAGTTTTCAAATAATATTTGCTTGATTGCAGGGCAGTCTGATACACTGTGACATTAAAACTTGACTGTGTTTTTCTGCAGGTTTGGTTACTCTTTCTGAATATTTTGTTTGAAAACAAGCTTGAGCAGTTTGTAAAAATGTCTTATTACGACACCCAATGGCCTGCTGCTGAAATTATCATGACCCCGCTCTGCTGCGTGACAAATGCGTCACAATCAGTGTAAAAGCAGAAATTGATTAAGAAATTTGTCAATAATTGGGTTCTAAAAATAATTGACAGGGTCGTCATTTGAATTTCCTTTGGGTGTCCATGACTCCCTGAAGGCAATAAGTAAAGTCCTAATGATTCCCTGGTTTCTAAGGTTTCATTTCAGGGTCAGAGTTATAAAAATGTGTCATTGAATGTATTCGTTGTTTTCAGGCACCCAAGAGGAATTGTCTTCCATGTGGGTTTCAAACGACCCGCTCATCATCACACATTTTGGAGAAACTGTTGCTTATTGTCTGCAAATAACACAGCAAAGTGAAATTTGGGTTGGGATACTTTGATATCCCAAGAGAGTTAGTCGTTGTTAGCTGTTTTCCCTTTAGTGTCACAGTAATTGTTGCATGTAAGGTTACCTACATGCTCTTGTTGACCTTTGTTTGCTTAGTATTTGATGCTCATTGAGAAGAGGATCCTTTTGGGATCCTGAATTTTAACCTCAGCTTCTGGAAACGAAGCGTCCAAGCATTCGGTTTTGATGCTTCATCAGCAAAGAATGCAAAGAGATAAGAGACTGATGTATCCTCACATTTGTAGAGGCTGAATGCATTTGCAGAATTCATCTCAGTAGGATCTAAGTTACGATATCCTCTCGGAAGCATTTTATCAAATAGCTGTGTTTAGAGTTGACGTTATTGTGCCTCTAATTACAGTAATCAGGGTGAATCAATCTAGCAGTTTGACTATTGTAAGATATTATTCTCAAACAGACAAGAACAGCAGAAAACTTATTGATCTACTTTGACCTTTATGTTTTGCATACATGTAAACAGTGAAAAAGTAGCACGATAAAAAATCCTCACTACTGCTGCAAAGTTTTGATAGAGGTAGTCGTTTTAAAACCAAGTAAGATAATTGAAAGTTGTCCCTCTTAAAGCTTCAGAGGGACAACTAGCTCAGACTAATATCCCTAAAATTAGTCTGAGTTTTATTTAACTCAGAATATCCAGATCAAAATTAATATTGTCAGTTTATGCATTCAATGACAGACTACAGTTGGAGTTCGTAGTTTGATGGTTTTGTAGCTAGGAAAATAAAAGCATGTTTTTTAGGATTGGGGCTGCCAGATTTGTAAAGCTACCATGACTACAGGCAGAGCAATGTCTAAAAAGCTTAAAACATCTGGAACTGGAACAAACATTGCAGGACAATGTTTTATCATGCAACTTTGTAGAGACAAGGATGGTGACAGGGGCATAAAAAGCATCCTTACAACACTGTTTCAGAGAATTCCAGAAAACTGCATGATTGTATTTTGGAGTTGCCAATTCTCCATCACACTTTATTATAAGTTTTTTTGTTTGTTGATCAGGCTTATCAACAATCATGGAGGGTCCAGTTGGCAGCAAAGATCAGCAAATTACATCAAACTCTGCATCAGCCCTGCAGCAGGTGCTGCTGACAGAAGTCCAATTCTCCGAATCGTCTCACAAAAACTGGAGAGAAAATCAGTAAAAGAAAGCTACTAGGCGTGTGTGTGTTGTGGTTCATTTAAATGCTGCCAGCCAGAAATTCAAAGCAGTTAGGGCTGTTGAAGCACTAGCAGCATATGTTACATCTATGAGTCATTAAACTGAACTTGGAAATTAAGTCTGAGCAGACTGAGGGAGTAGCAGGGCTTTCCAGCTTTGTCACAAGACCCATTTCTAGGCGCCAGTGCCTATCAGTGTCGGAGACCGATAATATTAATCTCATGTAATGTGGATACAATTAAAGCTGGGCTGAGATTACTTAATAAATGCATTATTTGATTTGTATTGATTTTCACCCTTCCTGGTTCACAGATGTCATGCCTGTGTTCTTTTCGTTTTTATTCTTGTTTTCTCTAGAGGTTCTTATCAAATTATCAGCTCATCTTTAAAGCAAAGAGACACGGGAACAATGATTCTGCAGCATCTGATTGTGATGATGTTATCTCAAAGCAGTACAAAACAGTCTGAATTAAACTGAATGAATGTGTAGCCATTGTGACATGAGAGTGCAGAGAAGTGTAATATTTTCTCTACAGTTGTCATTTGTTTTAATGGCTCCCTAAAAACAAAGCTGCATTCACAGAGTTGGACAGTCAATTAATTGCTTGACTTGCCTTTCAGTTTATGATGTGAGCTGGAAGCAACAAGACTTTCATTTAAAAAATGGACTCTTTCCAGAAAAATCATTAGCATTGCAGGGCAGACACAGCTGAGTCCAGCATGTTGTTCTCCCATAGCACCTCTGATGTTTCTATTTTCGTCTCATGTTTTGTCTTTTATATTATCTACTGGCCAGCAATTGTCAAAGACATATTTACATATTTACACTGTCCATCATTGCTGCTATGTCTTACAGTGAGTCAAGTGGCCGATACAGCACGACACATACATCTACAATTCTTTGCACTATTGATGAAATGCACAGCAAAACAAAAGTCAACGACAGTGCAAGTGACAATGTACTCTTGTTCATCCAGGACGAGTGAATGCTGCAAGTCAGTGACTTCATGCAATCTGCACGGTTTCTTAGAATACTTTTGAAATGAGTATTTCATGAATTGACGCTATTTAAATAAACTGAGATTAATTTAATATTAATTTAGATTTAGATAATTCATGCATTTGGATCGGGGTAAAATGATTATGCAGCAGTCTGACAGAAGTGAGGCTGCCATTCAACAATTGGCGCCACCAGGCCCTCTGGCTACCACTTTCAGAGCAGACAAGACAGCTGACATGTCAAATTGGTTAGAATTCAGATGAAAAACTAATTTAAATTGATCAATTTGCTCAGCCCAGTTGATGCTTTAACACAACAATGATCAAAAACATTCTTTGAAATCGGTGTTGCAATGGATAAAGCCTGCTTGGATAAAGTCTGCTTCAGGAATCACTCAATCCTTAGGTCAATTGAAAGTATATTCACTTTGCTTCTAAGTTGTCTTTGTTCCTGAAAAGCAACCGATTCTATTGCGTGCCACCTAGTCTTGCTAGTAGAGACATTCTGACAGAATCGTATTCAAGACCTGCTGGTAATGACTAAAAGTTTATGTTTTCTCTGCAATCTGCTGAGCAACATCTATCCAAATTTGTTTCTATGTTTGCTTAAGTCTCCACGTAGAGTTTTGACCCAGTGTGGATTATCGACAATAAAAATATCAAAGTTGAGGACCAAATTATTTAAAAATATCATTAAACTTCAAATGCTTGCTTATGCATTCTGTGTAATACCTCACAGGAGTCAGATTCAGAAAATGCTGCAGTCTTCAGAGGTAAACAGATGGCAGACGAATTGCAGCAGATCAATGGTGAAGCCATCATCTCTGTTTTTATGTACAGTGTGTGGGTTGTGTCATCGTTGACTCTTTGCAGAGCTGTGTGTCTCTGTTGGAACAGCTTTTGACAGGAGTGTTCAGAGGCTTGGATAAACTCTTTGTGATCCCGGTGTCTTGTGATCTCTGTCTGACACAAACGCTCTAACTGTGTCTCTGACCATCCATAAAGCCTCACATCTCACTTCTCTGCTTGGAGCTGGTATTATAATAGTGTCTTTTTACAACTGTTCCTTTCCACAGACCTCATTATTTAGCCATGCAGCCCCCAGCAGAAAAGAGTGATTCAGGGATTCTTATTTTGTCATTTGAGTGGACTCGTACTATACCCCAGATAAACTATTGTGTATCTGCCTTTCTCGGAAGCATTGGGAGGATTATGACATAAGAAAATAATGTTCCCACATCACCTTTCCGTCCATCAACACATTCAAGTGCATCTGAAAAAATAAGAAAATTATGAAAAAGCTTCAGAAAGTGAACATCATATACTGTATGGATTAATTACACACAGCAGGAAATATTTAAAGCCTTTTTTTTTGTAATTTTCCTGCATGTTTTAGTTCTCTCCCTGGTGGCACCAACAACCTTTTCAGGATGTCAATGTTCTTCTTAGGCCTTCTAACGAGCCATCATTTGATCCAGGTGTGTTAAATTAGGGAGAGAACTGAAACATGCAGGAGGCCGGCCCTCGAGGACCCACTTTGGGGACCCCTGCTCTAAATGGTTTCTCACTTGGGTTCAGTAGACTGCACGATCATGGGAGTTCTGGATCCAAGCCTATTCACAGAAAACTGAGTGGAAGGGAAAAGTGTGGAATGAAAAGGTGAAGCGGGAGCATGAATAGCTGCAGCTTTGAGAGGATTTTATAGCAAAATCTATTCAAAGATTTGAAGGAGATTTACAAGGAGTGAACTGGAGTCAGAACACTGGAGTCAGAACATCTGGAGTCAGCTGTTATAGGCTTCAGATGTTTGTTCTTTTTCACATTCTTTCATTCCCTTCTTTCTTTCTTTTTTCCTCTTTCATTTTTCCATGTTTCCTTTCTACCTCCTTTGCACAATAGGCTCCACATATGGCTCTGTACCAATTTAGTCAGGGAAACACTGACGTGGCCTCTTACCACAATCTGTTGCATCTCTGCAGAAATCTTCAGCTCCGAGATTTTCTGAACTTTGCCGTCCTCTGAGACTTTCACTCATCGGTTCTTCTCAACCCTCCGAACTGCAGGTCTCAAGCTTTTTAAAACCCAAATTTGTCTGCAGCTCATTTGCACATTCACTTTCATCTCTCAAAAGTGTGTGAAACTGCAAACAGAGACACTCCAATAAAATAAACTACGAGAGTCTAAATGTCATGAAAACCTGGTTGGTGAGTCATTTCCACGCTGCTTTGGCTGACAGGATGTGACCAGTTGTTGTATCTACTGTAAGCAGCTCAATCTCAACTAAAGGACAGTGGATGATTTCTCTAAAGGTCATCACAGCTTCCACCATTAGTGTTTTACCAATGAAGGTTGAACACTTTTTGAGGCCTAAACCTTTCTAATTGCATCAGCACACAGCAGCAGCAGCAGAGCCCTTCACTTCGTTATTGTCCCTCTGTCAGTGTCAGACAGACACCCCAGCGCAGTGTAAATGTCAGAGCAGTTTGTCACATTTGAATTATTAATGATGACACGCTGAATAGCGGCTTTGGTTGCCACAAAACTGTGCATCTCTTAAGAAAAACAGAGAATAGTGATAGCAGCAGCATCATTAAGGGCAATTAGACAAAGTTGTTTAAAACATGTTTTCTCACTGTCTACACAGCATTCATTTCACTTCATTCAAGCTGTTAAGTTGTTTTTTTTTTTTGACCAAGTATATCTATCTGTCTCTGCTGCATTTATGAGATGAAATGATCTATTCCTGCATTTTTGCTCCCAATTACCCTCCAATTTTATTTGTTTTTCCCATTTTTGCTCCCTGTCTCTCTACGTTTGGATGACAATTTGTCGCAAGCTGACACTGCTGATGACTGTCACAGAGACGAAGAGATTTCCAAAAGATATCTGATCTGTCAGGAGACAATGTCTAAATATTTCTTCAGCATGCTGAGCAGAAACAATGCAGTGATGGAATAGAGATCTTGGGATTCATCATGAGAAACAATAATATTTTTGCTATGTCTAGTTACAGCTGAATTGTTTCCAGATTGTTTTGTAGCATGGAGGATTTTACATTGATTGCTGTAATAATTCTAGTTTGAGAACATGGTCTTGAACTAAATTTATGATTTGTTTCACCCTGTCGAGTCAAGGCTGTCCATATATCAATGCCTTTTTTATCACCTATTCTCAAATGGACATAGATCTGTGCTTTGACTGGGCCATCAACAAAAATTAATATATTTTAATCTAAAGTAGCCTCTACTTTGTCAGTTTTCCATGAACTGACCAACTTTTCCCTGTCTGTCGTGTTTGCAGCATGATGCTGCCACCACCTTGTTTACTTGTGGTGATGGTGTGTTCAGCTTTCTGTCATGCACATCATTTTCCACGAAGCAAAATATTTCAGTTGTGGTTTCCTCTGATCAGAACATCTTCTTCCAGATTTTTTATTTAGGCAGTCTACCACAAACTTGACATGCTTGGTGGTAAATTATGGCTTCAGTAATGCCTTTATTCTTGCTCTTCTGTTTATGCCAGATTTAGAGAATAGGCAAATAACAGTTGTCCTATCGAATGATTTTCTCACCTGAGCTGCAAATCTCTTCAGCTGCTCCAGTGTTACCTTGGGCTGCTATTCTGGTTATTGCTCTTCTTGCCAAGTGTTTTACTATGACCATGACTATGCAGGTTTACAAAACAGTGCTCTGTGAGTTGCTCAAAACTTGGGATATTATTTGATACCTAACTCTGCTTTGATGTTCTACAGTCCTTATCTGATATAGCAAAGGGATTGAATACTTTTACAAGGCATTGCATATTTCTACTCTAACTCTCTAGCTGTCCAAATTAATGTTCTTGGTTTTATAAAACATAATGGGGGCTGTAGGCTTCTATCACTGATCAGCCAGTCACTTTAGCTACGTCTGCATAATTCAGGTTCTCCTTCATCATAGCCAAAGCAGCAAACCGATTAACCTTTATGCGCTTTTGTACTTAAACTATAAAATAAAGTTATTCAAAATGGTAATGGCCTATATTCCTCTTTCCAAAATAACATTTTGCTTGTGTCCTCGTTCTTTAAGCTCTGTTGTTGCAGTGCAGCATATCTGTTATCATGCATCTCTGCAGGCACATGCCCTGTTTTTCTGGAAGCAGCTCACTCCCCTGAGAAAACCCTGTGAAATATGGCTTCTACCTCCCTCCATTTACATCACATGACAGCAACATGCTTCTTGATTTTCTAGTGCATATTCATGTTCAAAAACAATACGATGCTTACCAATAAACATTTTGCTATGTGCCTAAGTTCAGGCACCCAAGGAAGACATTTATGTTCCGTTTCATAATGAACACCAGAAACCAAAGTAATTTACAACCTATATTTTTCAGCCTTTTCAATATGCGAGTATATTCTGAGTGTCTCCTTGTAAAATCAAACCGAGAAGTACTTATCAGTAAAATGGACTTCCAGTTTAATCAAAACACATTTTGTGTTATTTTCAGTGATTATGAAAAATGTGATTGTAAATAGCATTTTTAAAATTCACCCCCTGTTTTTGACTTTATATCTTTCTCAAAAGGCAGTTTGAATCTCAAGAAAACAAACACCGCTTTAAAATCAAAATCATGTCTTGCCAAATACACCACAGAATAATTAATTATGTTTGGAAACATCTATCCCAATTTAATTTTTGATTTTTATTTATTGATACCCCCATAAAACAAAACAAAAAATGGGAGCCTTGCTTGTTTTTCATGACAGAACATTTTCTTAAAGCCCCTTTATTGCTCCAATAAATAAAATAATATTTATATAAAAAAAAAGCTAACACATGGCAGTAAATCAGAGCTTTTTCCTCTAAAATATTAAACTTATACAGCTTCTGTCTTTTTATGTCTTATAAAAAAATGCTTTGTAAATGTATGGTGCAATTTTACATTGCTACATTTTGTCTTGCTGGGAAGAAAAGAAGATATTCTGTAGTTCTTTTTATTTGAACTTTATTTAGAGTTGTCTCTGTAACATAACCCTGAGAATTTCTTTTCTGTAATTGTAGATTTCTAAACATTTGACTCTTCAATTTCAGCTCTTTTTGATAACTGTCTTATTTTACTGTAAGCATTTTTTTTATTGATTACATAGGTACATTTGTCATTCAAAAAGTATAAAACAATATTTTATTACTTGTGTAACTTTTCAGGAGAAATCGTGAAAGAAAATTGTTAAAAAATAAGCCATAAAATTGCTCGTCGGGGCCTCTCTGTATAAGAAAAATTTATTTAACTTTGTATATTTATAAACCCGTCACAGCAGTTGACTATTTAGCATAGAAGTTAGAAAAGCCTGTTCCTATATTCACTTGCATGATTCATGGTGTAGAAAAACGCCACAGCAAAGTAATTTGAATGCACAACACGTTCCCAGCATATTTTTAAAATGTAATTTTCTCTCAAAAACCTCAAAAGGTTTCAAATGTATAAATGATTCTCCATACTTTCATGTATATTTAACAAAATATACTTTTCTTGTTCCTGCATGTGTGTTTACATGTGCACACATGCTGTGACTGTGGTGTTGTGTCCTTCCCTGGACATTAAAGTCCTCACACACCAGGGCGGGTGGGGGTATGAATGTATGAATGAATGAACGTCCTCCCTGCTGCAGACCTTGAATTTTCTCCCCATTCACTCATTCAAAGCTCTTGATTAAAATATCAAAGATGGCCGTGCTGTGCTTTGAGAGTTCAGTGATGTTAGCTTACTTTGTTGTGCAGCAGGATTTCTTTCAGACACTGCTCCTTTCAAGCAAAACTGGGGTTTGTGTGGAGCTTCAGCTATTACTAAATTGCCTTTTTGGCCCTTGTTTTAAGATTACAATTCAGTGATGGCTGCAGTAATTATGTGGTCAGCACCAATAGCCACACTTTAGAGACTAATGTGCAGGAAAACAAGCCAAATACACACCTGAAGTGCATGTGAGATATTCATCACATCCAATTCACTCCACAAACCAAATGCAGTCCAACTTTTGCGGCTGCATGACTTATGTTGTGCCAGGAGGGAGCTTTCTGACAAATGGAAAGAATGATGCTGGCTAAGCAAACTGAAAAGTCATCAATATCCACAGTGGGAGGATCGGAGTCCACTGTGTAATTACTGCGAACTCTAGTGGAGCTGCTGCGAACTGCCCACACAGGAGCTCATGCATTCATTCATGAGGCAAATGAATTGTGTTCTTCCCTCCGAGGCAAACATTTGTTATAAAATAGGTAAATATGTTGGAAAAACTTCTAACAGAATAAATTCACATTGCTGCTGACATAACAAAGTGATTTTTTGCTTGTTTGTTTTTGTCTCTGAACAAGACATTTCATGTTTTTTGTCTTGAAGCTCCTGTTTGGCTTGCTTTACCTGAACCCTGCAACAGGTAACAAGTACATTCACAAGAAGTGATAAAACCTCACAAAGAATAGATGATTCACTCTATCAAATTTCTGCCAGCTCATGCTAGACTTTGATTTTGTCCTGCTTGTGTTAAACTAACATTTTGTGACCCACCAGACGGCGTGATTCAGTGCAGCTTGAGTTGAGCTCGTCTGCACAGTATGTTTCCTAGTTTGGGGCAGCTGCCACTTAAGAAGCCATTAGGTTATGATGGTGGGATGCAATGTCCTGTGGAGTGAAAAATCAAGCCTGATTAATCTGCAGTTGCTGGGATAGTGAGTCTAATCAGAGCAAAATCAAGCACACACACTCGCGTGTTCATTATGCGGGTGATGACTATCTACAATTTAGATTGTAGACACTACAATCTAGATAGTACAATCTACAATCTGAGAATTTTTGATTTAGTTTTAATCATGTTTGGGCTTGTTAGACACCCTTATTTTCTTCACATTTCCATCCCTTTTGGATTATAACTGAACAGCTTTTGCAAAACCATAGTTGTTAATTTACAGCCACCTCTGTTGATTATATCGATCTGTTGCCGCATGCGTGATAAGTATCACTCCTTTTCTTCACTCAAGTCTTGATCCAACTTGATATTTGAAAAGGCTGGTTAGATTTAAAAAGAAATTAACTTAAATACCAATAACATGCCACATTTTTGTGCATTTCTAATTATCTCAATGCTAATTTTGTTAACAGTTTGTTTTGTATCGCATATTAAATGTACACTGTTCCAATTTTTCTTCTTGTGCTTTTACATCATGTGTTGTTTATGAAATAACTTCAAACCACTGGCCTATGAAGCACTAATGGAAATATTCCTCAAACTGCCTACAGGTTATTACAAGCTTTTATCCTGTCAGCAAAAAGAAAAAACACATTCACAAGCCACCTAAGATTTTCTTTCTGGACCTTCATATGAATTTCTGACAAGTTTGCTTTTCGGGTAAAAAAGAAAACCACTTTCATTTCTAAATATGATTGAATGAAAGTGACGGTTCCATTACCAACAAAAATTCAGTGAGTTTCCTTGAACTAATAGAAAAAAGACTGATGCTCTGGTTAATGTGGGAGAGCAATGACGACCTCAAAGTTTTGTGTTTTTCTAATTCTATTTATTAAATTATCTAGAAGTTTATAAATGACTGACGAATTTTATCTTTGTTTTGAACAGGTTGGAAGGGGAATATGAGTAATATTAATAAAAATGTAACATGGAAGGACATGGTAGTGTGTCATCTCAGGTTATTCCTATGAAACAGGTTACTTATTTCTACACTTCTGAGGAAGAGTATTTCCTCCCTTCCACACATCAAACAAATTTCAAGATTGGACAAATATAACCAGAGTAAATGCAAAATTCAGTTTTCAAATGATGGTTTCATTTACTATGGAGTAAAGCTATTCCAATCAGCCTGGTCCTCTATAAAAATAAAAAAAAAAAGGAATTACATCCTAAACAAATCAGATGGCTGTTAAACTCTTGGTGATAACAGTTGCCATCCAGTGTCTGTGATAATTATGTTAATCACATTGGAGAGTTTTTAAGCAGGAACGGCTCGATTAAGGTCAGACTGTCAAATGGATTTAATCTTAGACTTAAAACTTACAAC